>NC_143500.1:43145000-43747142 GCF_051622355.1 Phaseolus vulgaris | reverse complement strand
AAGGTTTGGAGAAGATCCAATATAATAATACCCTTTAAGATGACTTCAATATTATTACGAAATTGATCTAACTCAACCTTATAAAACGAATTTATGAGGTGAGGTTTGTACCCACTGGGATAATATATTATGAGTGGTTCGATAACTGTCCGATAGCGGGTGACTTGATAAGTCTAACAAACACTCGATAGGATATGCTCGAAATAACTCTAATATCATATTACGAAGTGGACTTTAAGCCTAACTCCACTCATACAACCAGCTCATGAGGTAAAATTTACATATAAAATAAAATGTTATAATCTCTAGTTGATGTGAAATCTCCCTTGTTATTCACATTTTTTACTCCCGTATCTAAAGTAGCTAACTCATTTCTTAATGGGATTGAATATCTTGGACTTTTCATTTTACTCCTTCTATTATTTAGTATACTTAGGAGTTAAAAAATATTCCTTTTGAGTTGAGCAAGTATGAAAAGTTAAAAAGCAACAATAGTACAAAACTTAAAATAAAGTATGAAAAATTTGAAAAACTGGAATCAAATAAAAATGATATGTTTTTTTTATTAAAGTCGAACCTTTTTTACGAAGTTATATTTTCAAAACACAACTTTTTAAATAAATAGTATATCTTAAATATAATTCTAAGAAAATATTAAAAATCATGATTTAAAAATACAGTTGTATCTTAATTAGTCTATTTTTTTAAAATATGTTTTTTATTTTAAAGTATTATTTGTTAAATACGATTTACCTTTTTTTTTAAAGTTGATCTAATTTGAAAATCTTAAAAAATCATCTTTACCTGACTGTCTTCTTTTAATTTCTATATATCAACCCAGGTAGACCATTTCAGTTTGAAAAGTGCTAGCAAAGTCATTAAACATATGTAATTAACTATTTTTATTGTCACAGGTTCTTAAAACTGATTTTAAATAATTCAAAAAAAATTGTTAAAAATATATATTAAAAATAAAACATTTAACTTTTAATTGTTAGGAGTTTTAATGGTTAAGAATTAGCTGATAAAAAAGAAAATGGTTAAGGATTATTTTGGTAAAACTCTTAAAAGACAAATCAAGTATCACTTTGGATGAAAAGATATGCTCATTCAATTAATTAATCAACTTCTTTACTTTTCATTTTCAAAGGATGTACGAAACCTTCAAGTTCAAGGCAATTTTTTTTTTCTTTTTTATATTCAAACACCTTTTAATAAAAGCAAAAATGAACCGCGTGCCACCATTTTTTGACCGCTGACTTTGACATTTTTTGTAAAGATAAAAAACTAGAATTTTACTTTAACAGCACAAATCTTATTAAATTATAAAGTAGTTTATGGATACATTGAACAATTAAAAAATAAGACAAATTATGAAATATCAGTTTATTCTCTTTTTAACATTAAAATAAAACAATTGAATATCAGTGCACTCGCACATTAAAGTGTGATACAAAGTATATTTTATTTACATCATATGACAGGACAAGACTTAATTTTATATTTTTTAAAGAAAAAAATTCACTTATCTCTTTCAAGATTATACTACATGGAACTCACTTCTATTTTAAAATAAATTTTTATCCTTTTTTTTCATTTTTTAACATAAGGATATTTACTTTTTTTCTATTTTTAAATGGATATTCAGTTTACTTAAAATATAAAAAAAATTAATAAACAAAAAATTGAATAATTTAATTATGTGAAAATTACACTCATACTTTTTATGTTCTTAACTTTTGTAACACCCCAGAAAATGACATCTAACTATTACAATACAAGTTCTACGTATTTCTATACAAATTTAGACTTTTTCAAAATATTTCTAATACATGATTAGGATTTATATAAATAAAAATATTTACATATCCATAACTCAAAATAAACTCTGAAACCTCTAAGGCTTTTCTGCACCTATATGATCATCTGCTCGTGTACATAGTATAGTCATCGCAGTTTAAATACAACACAAAAAACAAGGGTAAGCTAATGAAAATAAAATTTTATAATATACAAAATTAAATTAAAATAGAAAATCAAATTACATGGCCAATTTCTCAAATTATTCAATTTTCTTCAAATCTCAACAATAAACAATCACATAGATCTCACATGGATCTACATATCCAGAATATTCAACAAACAACGTTTTCCGAAAGACCCGTATTAAGTAAGTCCTACCAGAGACTAACACCTGATCCAAATATTACCAGCGAATCCAACAGAAAGGATCAGGGTAAGTTCAATACAACCCAAGTCGTGCATCTCATTTGTCACGGTATGCATGAACTCCCCCATCAGCTTCTCACCACCTGATATCTTAGTTTATGTGACTTAGATCATCAGTGAAGCTCAGAGATCTCTGTTACCATATAGGCATCAATACTTAATACACAGCAAACATCAGTCCATACATTATCCCAAATGTATGAATTCAATTCCATACCATTCTGTCATACAATATCATTCAAAAATTATCCACAATATTCAAAAATCTATTTGACATAAAAAAAAATAACACTTTAATACTAAATCATCAAAATCGAATATTTCCACAAATTTAAATAATATATAACCAAACAACCCAATATATATAAACACACAACATCCCTCCAAGAGAAATTCAATATTGGGACCACATCCCTTCCGCATTCAGATCTTTTATCCTAGGGTGCTATTAAAAATTAAATTTAGCTTCCCTTACCTCAATTGCTTGCTTTCTAAGCAACTTTTAGAATTTTATTTTTCACCGTTTGGATAAGCTTCAAGATTTACGGGCCTAATGCAAATTATCCAAACAGAATAAAAATTTAGTATATAATAGAATAAGTTGAGAGAGTTAAACTTCTCAACTGACCCTACTAAGATTGATGACTAAATCCTAAGGAAAAACAGATAACAGAGGATATTTAGAGTAAAAATGAACTTACTCTGTTTAAAAATCTGATCGAGTAGAATTGTTCATTAACTCTTCTGCTATAGCGTGGTATGATCAAATTCTAAAATAGATGAAGATTGGAAGAGAAATTAAAAGAAAGAGAGAGAATAGAATATGGAGATAGAGAAAAATGGAGATAAGAATGAAAAAAAATGGATGCAGGGCTTCTGTTTCTCTTCTTAAAAAGTGCTGTTACAACTTTCTCTTTGATTCTAAAATAGAGATTATTACTGTAGAGCTCATACTTCTTATCTTTTATTTATATTTGTACTTATATTAAAATCTCATGTATATAATAATAATTTAACAAACTTAAACATATATTTTAAAATAAATTTTATTTTATAATAAAATGTTTTCCCAAGTATTTTTTTATTACTTTAAAATATGACTACGTCATTTTTAATCTTTTAAAATATATTATTTGTTGTTTTGTTAAATGTGTCAAATTTGATTTAGCTTAATAAATTTGTAAAAATAATTACTGATGGGACAGCTAGTTTAACATATGTACTAAAGTACCCATTATTTCAGTAACATGTTATTTATTAGTTCGTTAATAGAAAACATCGAGATATACTTTTTTTAACATTTAGAAATCTTGTCTTTTGTTATAGGTAAATGTAAACTCACGTAATTCACATACACACACCTGATCCACATACACACATAACTGTATACAACAATGTTTAGAATTTTAACATATTTATTGAGTTTATATATATATATATATACATATATATTTAATATGATTAAAATAAAATTGAAAAATA
The DNA here is from genome assembly GCF_051622355.1 of Phaseolus vulgaris. Taxonomy (NCBI): domain Eukaryota; kingdom Viridiplantae; phylum Streptophyta; class Magnoliopsida; order Fabales; family Fabaceae; genus Phaseolus; species Phaseolus vulgaris. The sequence continues at coordinate 43,743,431 of NC_143500.1, read as the reverse complement.
TTAAAAGGAAAACAAGGTAATAAATACAAATAGATCTATGTGTAGTTAATATGATTAAAATGAAATCAAATTACTATTGAAATGAAATTCAATGATGGTAATTAAAAATATATCCATGTGTGGTATACATGAATGATGTATTTGATATTGAAATTTAATTTTTATGAGTGACTAATTTGATTGATTCTTTTTGTATGTATTGAGTATGTTATGAATTTTTTTTTCATTAACTTAAGGTTACTTTCTCTTTTTATGTTGTGAACTGTCATAACTATAATATGTACACGAGCATATATACTACGCAACATAATTTACCTGCATGAGTTTATTCAACAAATAAGTATCATGTTTAAAACTTTTACTATTTCGAAACTAAATTTAATACATGTTAGATGTTAGGACTAGAACATGTAAGAAAGATTTATCCAAAAGATAAGAAATTATTGGAAAAAAAAATATTAAGCTTCTTTTCTTGATATGTTGTTTAATTATTTTTATTTAAAAATCAAACATGAAACAACTATCTTTATATTCACACTTTTATATTACATAAAAAAAATAGATAGAATGATGAGTTTTTCTTCACCTTTTATTTTCGTTGTTATTCCTTCAAAATCCACATGTGTTTGATGACAGGGTATATGAAGAAGACCTAGTTAATCCAATTTTGGTGGTATGTTTGATAAAATAATCTATTTATCTATTATGCAAGTAGTTTATCTATGAGTATTTAATAAATGGATATCCATTTATTAATTTTATGGATAATTAATAATTTATTCAGTATTTTTCAAAATTTATTAATCCTATTATGAATTTTATAGGGAGGTAATAGGAACATTAAAATTTAGTTATCCTACCTCAATCCCTTAATCCCTATGTATAATATTAAAAATTATTTTTCATTTCTCAACAATCCCCATTGTGTAATATTAAAAGTCATATATTTGTTTCCCGAAACATGTAGTTTAACTCCTATAATTATACCCTAGTCTCAAGTTTGAAAATGAAGAGAATATAATACCATATAGATGAGTTAATTCATATTAAGGTAAATGCAAATCGATATAATATCATATAGATATGAGTTAATTCATATTAAGGTAAATGCAAATCGATATAATTTCTATGTGAATACACATAAGTCAACATAGTTTCTATAAAAATATGTAATGTCTTAATACTAAGTCTTAAGATGAAGAGATTATTAAGATTGATGTAATTTATATAATAGCTACAAACAAGTCTGAGAATAATTTCTATGAAAATACATATCTATTGACACAATTCCCATAACTTTATATACATCTGGAAGAAAATCATCAAATACAAACCAATTTTTAAATATTAAAATAATTAATTGCAATAGTAACTAAATTAGAGACCATTTTAGAAACTAAAAAAAATGGTTTCTAAATTAGTTTATATTATTGTTAAATAATTTATAAATTGGTATCTAATTAGCTACCAAGGTTTTAACTACCAATTATTTAGTTTCTAAATTTGGTAGCAAAAACCTTGGTTGCTAATTAGATACCAATTTAGAAATCATTTAACAATAATAGAAACTAATTTAGAAACCAAAAATTTATTTAGTCCCTAAAATAGTCTCTAATTTAGTCACTATAGAAATTAATTATTTTTTGTCTCTAAAATTGATTTCTATTTCATGATTTTCTTGTAGTGCATATAATCCCAAAGAGAAAAAGACTATATATATATATAATTCCTATTAAAGTACACACTAGTTATACTATGTTCTTTTATCAATGCACTTATGAATTAAAATAATCTAATGAAAAATTGTCATAATTAAATACTTTTTTATTTTTTCACTTTTTTTAAATATTTTATTTTAATGGATGGATGTAATATTCATCTATAAAAAAATAATATTAGGGGATGAATTGAAATTTTATCAAAGAAATCACAATGATTCAGGTTTTTTAATGAAATTTTTATTGGATTAATATATTTGTTTTCCTTCTATCTATTACAATTTAAATAAAATTTATTTTATCAATTTTATTTCACACCCTAAGTTCAGTTCCAATAAAAGTCTCAAACAGGCTTAGTTCCAATAAAGAAATTCTATAGGTAGTAGACAAGAGGAGATGTATATGATGGTTGAAAAAAGATTAAGGAAAGATAGACACTGAGCTGGTGAGAGATGAAAATATATTAGAATAAAGAGAAAAAAAGAGAAACAATTAGTGAGATTTTTTTTTGTATTAGATAAATTAAATAATAAAAATAATATATAAGAGAAAGAATTAGTGAGAAGTTTTTTCTAAATTAGTATTATTTTAAGATATTTGTTTGATGACTTTCCGTTATAAGGATACTTTGAGTCCAATCTCATGTAAAAATAAATTAATTGCAGTCTCATTCACCACACATAACATAAATAAGTGTGGTTGGGTTACTGATATCTATCAATTCACATTAGGAAAAATATTATATATAGATTGATTTAATAACTTTCAACAGCCATTCACAAATCGAATTGCAAAATACAAACTCTTGAAGGAAGTTGACTAGCACATGCCTACAAAATTCAAATCAATATATATCATCAAAACCTTTTTTATTTATTTATAAAACTCATGTTAATAATCACATAAAAAATAATATAAACTTAAAAACAAAAACAAAACACGAGGAACTAATAAACTATGCGAAAAAAAATAAAAAACAAGAAATTTTCAAAAATAGTTTAAATAAAAAATTTTAAAAAAAAGATAGAATGGCAAAAAAAAAAAAATTCTTTAATGTGTAATTTTCAAGAAGACAATCAAGAGAAATAATTGAATCTCAAAAATTCAATAAGTCGAACTCACGTTAGCATTCAACAACATTAATAACATTCAGTGATATTTTTTCACGTCACTATCATTATTACTTTTTTTTAGTTGATCGATTTTTGAAGTCATCTTATTGGGTTTCACTCAAACTTTAGGAGAACGTTCCGATCTCCTAGAGGTTTCAACTAGTTCATCATCTTCACTTAATGGTTTCTCCTTATTCATCTTTTTAGCTCAAAACTTAGAGACCAAATTGACTTTTATTAAGAAAATACCAATTGTTCTCGCCGGCTCAAGGTCGGTCGAAATCTGGATGAGCTCCAAACGGTCTCCCTTCAAGCTCTAGTGATTCAACCTTCAGAGAACAAGGGGGACTCCTCCTGCGATGACACTCTGACGCTCAAATAGGTAAGAGTACAAAATATTGTGTATGCAGTGAATATAGTACAAAGATGCGAGTTGTCTATTTATAAGCCTTCATGGGCTTGGATATTTGATTCCAGTTCCTCCAGGCATTAATGTGTCATATTTTCCATAAAATCTGAACATCATGTATATAAATTGGAGTATTTTGTCATATAATTGGAACATTTATGCAATATAATAAGGGATATTGAACAAGTAAGTTAGAGCATTTATGTGATATAATCGGGAATATTGTGCGGGTCATTTGTTATATATGCGAAAGTTATGTTAATTAGGTTTTGATGTGAGGACCTTCTCCTGGTACCATTGGTGTTGGATGATATGGGCCATTGGGTTCAAATTGTCGCATTTTAGGTCAGCTCGGTCGGTCCCATGAGTTACCTAATAGGCCAAGCAGCTCGACCCTATTCCTAACAGATCTTGAGACGGTACACCAACCAAGTTTGCTATCAAGATAGTCGAACATGACTCTTGAGCCTCTTGTTAATCACATGAAAGAGATTCAAAGCAATTTTACAAGACTAAATCTTGATAAACAAATTTAGGAGTTGTTGCATTAGTTGTAGAGTTAAGAGGAGAGAATCCTTCTAAAAGATTGAAATTTGTAGGAGGCAAGGAATCTTTTTTTTGTAGCAAATTATCTTATTCATGGACATCTTCTAAAGAGGAAAATATCATCCTGGGATCCAAAACCAACTCTTATAACTTCAACGAATTCTTAAACTTTTGACCAAAAAGAGATCCAATCTCCACCTAACCTACAACAACTTCAACAAGGGTATCAAAATCAATAGCAGCTCCCTTAACTTCCATCACTCGTGCATTACCAACATGTACACCATATATTTGTACCTCTAAGGTAGAATTTTGTTTCTCTATGACACCAACCACTTCCTTGTGAGGGGCATCCTTAATTTCATTAGTCGTCATATGTTTATACTGTACAAGAGTCTTAGTTTTGTGCTTGAACCACATAAGATGACTTAGCTTGTGAAGAACAACCTTGATCATTAAGACGCCTAAAAAATTTGAAAATCAAACGTCTCCATACCACCAAAGGAAAATAATATTTCAAATATTCAACAAATTGAACAAAACACTAACTAGTGACCAATACCAGAATAGTGACTGTAGGGATATTGTGTTTGGAAGCGTGATAATTTCAACCAAAGATTATGAGAGATTAATGTAACAAGAAAAATGAGAATGATACCAAAATTTTTAGGTGGAAAAACTCTTTTAAATAGAGGTAAAAAACCACCGGCGAGAGAGTCAAAAACTTCTACTATAATGGTATTGGAGTACAATGAATTATTCTCAGGCTAATAGATAAATAACTCCAAAATAAATTCTCTCTATATGAGTTAAACACTTACACCTAAGAGAAGAAATAAAGATTACATGAAAGGAGAGAAGAAGCAAGTGTAATTTGTTGAGTTACATTGTTTGAAGAAAACCACTATATATAGTGGTTCTAGAACAATAATAATAAAAAACAATTAATTGGGAATGGAAAGTAATCTTTCTTTGATAACAATCAATAGTTAGCCGTAATAAATCTCTCTTTAATTTCTTTAGATATGCTCCTTCAATGATGCCAAGAAATTGATAAATGTGAGTTATATCCCACATTAACAAATAAAACACTAATCAGATCTGACTAGGATAGAAATTGTTATTCCCATACCCACACTCTCTTTTCATTTATTTCAAACACTCACACTTAATTGGTTATTTTTTTTTTCATTTTAATTTGTAAACAAGTGATGTTCCTTCGATATACTTAAAGTATATATAATAATTTCTATCTGGGACATTAGTGGCTCATGAACCTACTAAACTTAAAAGGCATTGAGTAAAAAAATACAGGTGCAACAAAAAAAATCAGTGCAGCAGATACTGTGGCCATTAATTTTTATTTTTTTTGAATTAGATATGAGCATTACAGAAGCAGATTTGCCGTATCAAGTTACATTCGTCAACTTTATTTTATTCAAAAGCTTCTTAGCCCAAAATATTTGAAGTTTTTTAATTTTTATTTTTGGTGACACATTCAGTTAACCCCATGTTAAAAAAAATAGTATTTTATATAATTGTAACCATCATAATTATTTTTAAAATGATTATATTTCTTTTTTGTAAGAACATTTTATTCTTTTTCTTTAATATCAACCCGACCAATTTCAATATCATCTAACAAATACCTGCACTAGTTAATTTTTTAGGTACTATATCCATTTTAATAATGCTCAATGATTAGATTTAAGATCCAGGAATGTGAGTCACATAATCTATCTACCGATTCAATTCTAATGTCCATTAAAGTTATCAATTTCCAATCTTATATAGACCCCTCAAAATTTTCATGAGACACTAGAGTTCTAAATCAATTCCCTTCGTGTTTTAAAAAAAAAAAATGTTGCAAATCCTAACAAAAATTAAAGTCAAAATGTCAGCAAGAATATTAAGAAAACATATTTATTCATGATGAAGAGACGTGTGAACTTTTTTAAACACAAAATGTATCCCCTTTTCATGTTTACATTCTCCGACAACAAAAAGGTTGAGACTCAATAATGGAGTGTCTCTATTTGTTCCTGTGTCTTTGCACTTTTTTTATAAATAAATAACAAAAAAAAATTCCATTACGTTTTCAAGTCTTGGTTATTAATTAGATTGATATAATTGAAAGTTATGAACAAATCTTATTAAATAAAAGAGGATAAATTGCATTATGACATTCAATATATTTTAACATATTGTTAACCTTTGTTATGATAACAAATATATTCAATGAGTAAAGTTATTCCTCTTCGTATTCCTGTAGAGTCAAACTTTATATTGGAGGCACCCCTATGGCTGCAACTTTTAAATGTGTATATTACTTAAAAGCTTAGTATTTACTAAAAAAAGGTTTTATTAATAGTAAAATATTTTATTTTTTTTAACTTTTAAAGCCTTTTTCAAAGTTACAACAAATTATGATATTAAACTTGTCTATATTATTTATTTAACAAGATTTCATTCCTAGATTTTAAAAACCATTGGATAATTAAAAATTAAATCAAATTACGAAGACAAATTAGCTTTTCTAAAAGGTAGAAGAAATTATAATGTATCAAGAATCTTGATGAATTTATGTGTTCCAAACGTAAATTTGATTGTAACATAAAATATATACTCATGTAAGTTTTGATGTCAACTAAATATATGAGAAATCTTACTAATTATTAGAATATTTGATAATATATAAGTGATGTAAACTTAATTTTATAAGTTGATATTATAAAATTGAGTTAGTCATTTTGAATCTATTTTAGTAAGAGTTTGTTGATGATAGGTAAAGAAATAAATTTAAAGTTTAAAATTTCAAATTTAGGGTTTAAAGTTCAACTCAACCTTATAAAATCCTCTTATTATCTATATATAATTTAAAAAATAAAAATATCTTTGATGTCTACTTTTTAAATAGCCATATTGTCAAAATACTTTTACAATCTCATTCACTCTTACATTATTCTTGAAATTTTTTTAAAAATAACTATTATGAAAAATAATAAATTGTCATAGATCATAATATAAACTTGAATTTGTAATTTCTTTAGCGAGGAACTCAAGTTCCTTACACTTCAACCGACAAATATTGGTAATTTGATAATTTGATTAATGAATTTTGAGTAGAAGTATTCTCAATGTTTAATTAATTTAAATTGTGAACATTTAAAATAAGAGAGATAATTTAAACATTATAACTAAAAAAAGATTAAGTTTAAAATTAAAACCATAAAAAATTAAAATTTTATATATAAAAAAAAATACACGTCAATCACAAATAAGTGGATTCTATTTGGACGTTGATACATTAACACTATATAGAATAAAAACATATACCTAACATCTTAAATAAATTAATATTTAATTATATTTATTTAATTTTTTAATTTAGAATGTTATTATATTATTATAAGAACTTGTGAAGTGTGTGTTTTTTACCCCCACTTTTTGACTCTTTTGATTCACCATCCCTATATATATCATACCAGGGTGAAGGCTAAGAAATGCATTAGAACACTCTCTTTCTTTGCCTTCTTAGTTTTCCCTACCAATATTGCATAAACTTTACAAGGCAAAGAAAAGAAAAATATAAGAATTGAATACCAAACCCAAAGGAGAAGCTAACAAGTTTAGAAAGCAGAGTCTAATGGCCTCTAGTGTTGTTGTTGGTCAGTATCTGACTAAAACACCAGTGCAGTTTGAGAATTTTGATGATGAAAACATTGTAACATCATCTGCTAATAATGGAAAGAAGGAGTGTAATGGAACACCTAAAGACACATCTCCTGCACTTCCTGGGTGGTATGCTGATGTATCTTGGCCAGGTAACTCTCTCTAAGGACCCTTCAATTTCAATTACTTCACTCTTTTCTTTTAGGTTTTAATCTGGTGCCTTTTGTGCTAATTATTTTAAATTTGGCTGTGTAAAAAAATGGTATCTTGATAATGTTAAAAGAACTTTTGTGAAGTTGTTTTAAAAAAGTATAAATAATTTTTTAAGACCAGAAAAATGTGTTGCTGACTTGTGTTTGTACCCATATTGACATGTCATTTTCAAATTTTTACACTAATATAAAAAAACGTTGGAGTGGTTTTTTTAGTGCTTATTATAATAGAAGGAATGGTGTAAAAAGTGTAACAAGAACACTTTATTACTTTCAGTAGTTGTAACATTTTGAAGTACTAACCACACACCAACAATTGTACAGGAGAAGCGCACATATATAAAATGGAAAAAATCATATTCCAAGGAAAATCAGAATTCCAAGAGCTTCTTGTGTTTGAGGTACCTATTAATCATTTGATTTGTTTTTATAATTTTGTTACTAATTGATTTTAATGCAACTTTTCGTAATCCATTTTTTCTCTCATCTCTACAGTGTAGGGGTTAGCATGTGAGCATAGTTTCGTGTATCTGGTCATGTATATTATCACATTAATACACATTAGAAATAGTTTGTGCACTGTTTCTAGGATAATATTGTCATGTTTTCAAGAAATAAAAGAATATTTACGTATTTCTGCAAATTATTTTGACATATTTTTGTCTATTTCCTACCAATAAAATAAAATAAGAGTCGTAATATTGACAATCTCTTTTAATATTATTTACATTATTTAATTATAAATTTATTTTTTATTATATATATTTTTAAATTATCACATTAAAAATCGTAAATAATTCAACAAATTGTTGTGAATTGTACAGTCATCCAGACATGGGAAGGTTGCAATTCTGGATGGGTATATCCAGCTGACAGAGAATGATGAATTTGCTTACCAAGAGATGCTCACTCACCTTGCACTCTGTTCCGTTCCAAATCCAAAGAAGGTTTTTTTTTTGTTCTTCATCGATTATTGGTTTTTATATCAATTTTAATGGAAGAGGAAGCATTTATGAAACAACACAGAAAGAAAACGTAATGTGATTCCTAAATTTGTTAAACAAGGGATTGATGATGATTGCAGGTACTGGTAGTTGGAGGGGGAGATGGTGGAATTCTTAGGGAAATATCACGTCATTCATCTGTTCAGCATATTGATATATGTGAAATAGACAAAATGGTGATTGATGTAAGTCTTCAACTTAACATTCCTTAGATCCACTTTTAATCAACTTTCACTGATATTGGTTTCTTATGCTTTTGATTATACACTATATAGGTTTATAAGAAGTTTTTCCCAGATATAGCGGTTGGTTACAAGGATCCCCGAGTACATGTTCATATCAGAGATGGTAAAAATTTAAACCACTTGTTTTTATCTGATAGAATAAACATGATCGTATATTATGTTAGAACAAATTTTATAGTAATATTTGCATACGAAAGAAAATAAGGAAAAAAGACAACATAAAAGTTTAATAAGATACATAAATTTAACCTTAATTTAATTTTACAAAAACTTGACTTGGAAGGTAAGGTTTGTCGTCACTTATATATTACAAATTAGTTTTTTTTTAATTGATATAAAATCTTCGACTCACTCATGAATAATACTAGATATTTATGAATAATCTCAATATTAAATTTTATTAAAATAGATTCTAAAAAATATACAATTTTAATAAGTAAACTTTAATCATACAAAATGAAATTTGCATAGGAATAGGTCTTATCTTTTATGAATGTGGTCTCCAACAAATTATTTTGTAGAAATTGATGTTTGAGCTATATTAATCCATACTTTCACTAAATTTCTAACAAACATATGCAGGAATTGCGTTCATCAATTCTGTTCCTAAGGGCACTTACGATGTCATTATATTGGATGCTTTTCAACCAATGGGTAAAACACCATTCCTTCAGTCAATTTTTTATTTAAAATTGGAGCTGACGTGACGAAAGAACACAGACATTTATTCATTAAAAAGAAACAAAAAGTAGTTTAAAGTTGTGAAGGGACGCAATGTGATGCAGGACCTATTGCTGAAGTTCTTGCGGATAAATGCTTCTTAGATTCAGTAGCAAATGCTCTTCGAGCTGGTGGAGTGTTGTCTGCTCCAGCAGATAGCTTGTGGCATAAGAACTTTGTAGTTGCAGATACCATAGACAAATGCAAGAATATATTCAAAGGCTCTGTTAACTATGCTTGGACCACAGTTCCTACATATGCAAGGCACTTCTTATTTAACTACATATTTACATATTTGAACTCTAGATATTAGGAAAAGCTTTTGGTGAGAAGTGTTTATTTGTTTTTGTTTACCAGTGGAGTGATTGGATTCATGCTTTGCTCCACAAAAGGTCCCCCGGTGAATTTCAAACGCCCAATAAATCCATTGAACCCAGAGCAAAATGGGGTAGCAAAGGGACCTCCTAAGTTTTATAACTCAGAGGTAGTCCATTGAAACAATTCCTGTTCATGTTCAAGGGTTAACTTTCTTCCTTTGCTTTATTCTCTTTCCAACTTAAGACTTAACTCCTCTCTCATCGCCTTTTGTTTTTGTTATGACAGATCCATTCTGCTGCATTCTGTCTTCCTTCTTTTGTCGACAAGGCTATTGATCCAAAAAGATATTGATAAGAAAACAGAGTAATAAGGACTTGTTGTTATCCTTTGTACTGGGTTGTTTTGTATTTGTACAAGTCAAAGGTTGCACATGCAAAACTATTATAAAGATGAAAAGTTGATAACCTGTCAAGTCATTTCTTAATTATTACTTTAATTACAGTCACTAATTGATGAACAATGCAACTCATGCACTTCATACTTGGCACAGTGAGAAAGAGCTAATAAAAATGGTTGGTTATTGACTTCACTAATAAGTTATACTACTTCCAACAACTTGTATTTTTTATAAATTTGGAAAATTTAGTGTTTGTTAACGAAAAATGCGAAAGATATTAAGATGCATTAAGTAAGAACACGACTGAATTGTTGATAGTAAAATTTAAAAAATATTGGAATAAATATAATGTTGTATTTGCATTTGGTACAATTTTAGACCCAAGGATGAACTTAGAAACATTGAGTTTTTGCTTTGAAAAAATATTCACTTATGGGAGCTGGGATTGGAAAAAATAAAGGAAAAATTGTACAAACTTTTTGCTAAATATTCTAGCAAAGGTTTGAAAACATCATCAAATGTTCAAAAGCGTAAGCGTGGACAATCTTTGTCCTTGTCTACTTCCACATAAAAACAACAAAGAGTAACGATTGAATCCTAAAAATCCATTTAGATTAATCCTCATTTGCATTCAATAACGATAATAAAATTCTATGATATTGATGCACATCTACCATTACTTTTATTGGGTTGACCTGTTTTGAAGGTTATCTTATTGACTTTCACTCTCTAGGAGAACATCCCAGTCTCCTAGAGGTTGAACTAGTTCATCGTCTTCACTTAATGATTTCTCATTATCCATCTTTTCAACCAAGAACTTAAAGAACAAATTAATTTCTTTTAAGAAAATATCAACCGAGATAGATTCAACGATAACCACTATCAAGATGACTTGACATGACTCTTGAGCCTCTTGTTCATCACTTGAAAGATATTCAAAACAATTTTGCAAGACTAAATCTTGAAAAAAAAATTAGAAGTAACATGTTTCGCAACAACTAATTTAGGACTTGTTGCATTAGTTACATATTTGAGATGAGAGAATCCTTCTAAGAGACCATAATTTTCAAGGAGTCAATGAGTCATTTTTTTAACAAATTATTTTATTCATGTACATCCTCCAAGAAGGGCATATCAGTATATCCAAAGAGGACAAATCAACAAAAATATCATCCTAAGATCCTGAACTAGCCCCTATATCTTTAAGAGATTTCTTAAACTTTTGACGAGATCCACCCTCCACTTGGTCAACAACTCTCTCAGCTTCCACCACCCTACATTACGAACATATACATCATATATTTGTACATCTAGCATAAAATTTTGTTCTCTCTAACACTAACTATTGAGAGTATAACAACAAGTTTGGACAAAACAACATTCAATTTGTCTGTGTTATCAAAGTTATCATGTGAAGTTTTATGATGTCGTTTGTTAAAATATCATTTTCTATCATTTTTTACTTAAGAGTAAAATGGAATAGAGGCAACTTCTAATAAGGATTATGGTTACTCAAACTATTTTTTATTATGCGAGTATTTAACGGCAGATTAGAAGTAGCTCACTTGTAAGCTTTCTATCAAAGCCAAAGTAGCTCACTTGTAAGTTACCTCAGAGAATAATCTGAGATGAAGCAATCTTAATTAAGACTTGAGACCGCTTCAGCTAAATCTGTTGGGTTAGACTACAGAAGACCATACATTTTGCTTCTTTTTAACATGAATAAAGATAAAACACAATAAAGCTGTCAACATGACTATGTGACGTGTGTGTATATATATTGTAGAATTTCTGATTCATCCAAACAAATTTAAATTTATGAACACCTTCAAAACCTTTATTCGAACAGCTGAATCGTACATAATGACAGGAATCAAATATCAAATTTCTACATTCCATCACTTTGCAACAGGTTACTTTCTTTTTGAACAGTGGAACCAGATACAGATAACAATGAATACTCTATACAGTATACAAGTAAGTGGAATAAAAACCGTAAGGTCAAAAGAATCCTGTAACAAGGAGTATATGAAGAATTTACATATTGCTGGTGATTGATTGTACTATAAATACCGGCGGCTAGACCCTAGCAACCCTCGCAACTGAATAGCATTGGCAAGAAAATAGAGTAAACTTAAAGAGGAATTTGGTTTGGATCAGGATCTTTTGGGGACATGGACATTATGCACAAACCGTAAGGTAGGAAAAAGTATACAGCTAAAAACACAAGAACACCAAGATCAGCCTCTTCACCAACTGCTGGACGGCGCGGACTGATCCAGTATATCTGGATTGCACACCAAAAACAGTACAAGGAAGCTATGGATATCATAAGTAGCATCGACTGATATGACTTTTTCTTTATGGAGTTTGAGGAACTTGCTCTGCGTGGCAATAAAGGAGACAAAAAGTCAAAACCATTTTCTGTTTATGATATACGTTGATGATTAACATGGTAAGTTGCAAAAAATAAAAACCTGTTGATGTAAAAAAAGCCACCAATTAAGCAAGCACATAAGAAGCCAACTACAACAACAGCATCTGGGTTGACTGGTGCTCTACTTTGCCACCAGCCCGTGCTCAAAATCCAAGTGTACGTGGTTGTTTTCCCATTCTCCTGAGCGATTTGGGAGATAATACATATTTGTCAATCAGTTGTAGTACAACAGTAAATGTTCAGAACAAATTATGACAAAGTGAATGCAGCATTTGGCTTTTCTGTGGACACCATTAGATAATTTGCAGTCCAGCTCAAATAGCTAACACCACTATATTTGTAAATGCTATCATAAATAGGCAAGACGAATAGACTACATAGATCAGACATTTAATTAGGGGTTACTTTCACCGTGAGAAAGCAGAAAGAAAGGCAAATGTAATTGACTGGTATATTATACTTTTATATTAATCTTAAACTACTCTTAATCATTCGTATATTTAAATGGGATTTCAACAAATTCCTCAGCGTTTCCATTGTTTCAGTGAATTATGAGATTGGTTCGTTATTCTCAAATCAATGACTGCTTATATTTGGTCACCATTTTTTTCTGCTTTGCTAAATGTTTATTATGCGGAGACATGCTGGGATCTAATAGCAAGTGTGAAACTTGATTGTAGCGTGAGGTATATAAACAGTTAACTCTTCAATTATAATAACTAACTTTTGTGGTGTGATTCTCCAAGGACTCTCATCAATTGGTATCAACCAGGGTTAGTTCACAACCATCCCACACCGGCAGAGCGTGAGGGATGCTATTCTAATTGTTAAGGGTTTATAATCTGAAAATCTAGTTTTTTCTTTTTTACTTTAAATGTCCACAATGATAATTTAATACGAAAATAATTAAACTCCATACATTTATTCATTGTTTTCTCTGACTGATTGCAAAAATTTAGTGTAAAACTTGATTGAAACTTTACCTTATTAGAAATAAGAGAGGGTGAGAGAAAAGAGAAACTGAATAACAAACTATTCACTACCATACTTGGGTGTGGGGTGCCATGTTGCTTGACATAGTTAGGATATGATGAATCTAGAATGTTTTTTTCAATTTTCTTAATCACATACATGCACATAAACCAAAACATTGATTTATATTCCACATTTTTCAACATGAGATGGCAAGCTTTTATTTATTTTTCCCACATTTTCCATCGCCATCAATGCATCTAAAGAGTCGGTGAATGGCTGATTTAATCTATTTATTTTGTACAATTTGAACCTAAAAGCTCATACAAACTATTCAAACTCCTCAGGGCTAAGTTACCCAGTAGACGATGAGTAATCTAAAGTCACAACAACAAAAACTTATAAATCAAAGGAAAATGGATGTTTCTCATGATAGCGACCAATGAGGCCAATACTAATGGGGAAAAGTAGCCGAACAGAACTATTAATAGCAATCAATTATGCTTCGGCAATTTATATAATGAACGAAGCACTAATCCTTTAGAGAATGATTCCTTTTCACACAGGACAAACAAAACATGCCATGCCACGCTGATTCAGTTATCCTTAGTCACTAATTATACAATTTCTTGTTTTCTGATGGATAAGAAGTGTAGGATAGTAATCTCCCTAAAGACTTGATGATAGCCATGATAAAGATCCAGTATCCCAAGATAAAACAATCTCCATAAAGACTTGACAGCGCTTGAACTAAAGCTTTTGGGTTACTTTACCAATTTATTAGGTCATAGAAAAGCAGACATGCATAGAAGAAAACATATTACCTCAAAGAGATCATCAAGAAAGAAGTGGGTAAAAGAGCCAGCAGATATCAAGAAAAAGCATTGCATCCTCGTAAGGGGCACCTGCAATCCGAAGTTAAAAAAGTAGGAAATCATGAATTTTGAGGAAGGAGGAAAGAAAAAGAGTAACAGACCCTGGAGACGGAATCAAGAAGGTGTGTGCGAAGAAGGTAGGAGGATATCCGAGAATAGAGAAAAGAGAGAGGAAGAGCCAAAATAAGGATGTAATAGAAAGGATGGTGGATGAGATTGGCAAGAGCGGATCCCAAAGCATGAGCAGTGGCACCAGAAAGTGAACCAAGCCACTCTGAGAAAGAACCAATATCAGGGCCAAAGAAGGAGTTTAGTGTGTAGGTGAGTGTGTGGTGAGGACTAAACCTTCCATTGGAGATGGTTGTGAGAGCCAAAGCAGAGGCCATGGCATACATCAGGTGAGGACCAGGGCCTGGCATTGCCTCCAACAACCTAGTTTCACTTCCAACAAACAATACTCCAATTAAGCACACATCACCCCTTTTCACTCTTCAACAAAACTAACCACCTCAATAACTATTCTAATCCAACTTTGTTAGTTAGTTATCTTGGATACTGATACTCTTTCTTTTTTTGCCACTTTTACCCTGCATGTTCCAAATCACCCACAATACCAACCCTTCTCAATTTGCCCAAACACGTCTCTATCAGTACAAACATCTAACAAATAATTAAGTTCAAATAAGTTTTAAGTAACATTCTATTATTATTATTATTATTATTTATATTCACATTTCAAAATCATGTAACATATGTATAAGTAATATATCAGCAGTAGAAGATATGATATATTAAGAACTTAAAACTTATTTAAGTAAATAATTTAACATATATTTTTAGTAAATTTAGTATTAGTATGTCATAAATGATTTTAAATTTATAAAAAATATTTTAATTATTTTTAAATGCTTGTTAAAAAATATTCAAAAAATATGTTTTCTTTTTAATAAACTCATTTGTATCTTTTAGAGATATAAAGTGAGGGTAAGTTCATGAAAGAATTTTGGTGATATCTAGATTTTTGATATTTTCTTTACATGCTATTAATATGTTAGTATGTAATTAATGATAAATATTAAATATCTTAGATCATTTTAAATTAAAGGTTATAATATAGAGTCTTCTTTTTATATATAAAAAAAAATTCATGTTAGACATCATTATGCTACTTGAGTCTGTCACACCTCAAGTAACAACAATCATTTCTCATCACATGAAAAAAAATATTATTAAAAAAAAATACAAAAAATATGGAAGACTAGACCAAAACTCATATGTTAACAAAAACGATACATAAGTAGACTATACCTAGTAATAAAGAATTCTAAGATTAGATGAAAACCTATTATACCAATGAAAGGATTCTCTATGAATAAATCCTAAATTAGCCAACTTATCAGCACACGCATTCCCTTCACGAAAAATACGAGTAACCCTAAACCTGATTTTTTCATACTAATTAAGACAAGTATTTCATTGATTGCAAAACATCCAAGAAACATTTGTCCTAGCAGTAAACGCAGCACAAACCAAGACAAAGTCACATTCCATCAAGACATTAGTAAGACTCAATTTTTGAGCTTCCTCCAAACCATATATAACTCCATAAAATTCAGCAACCAAAGTCATCTGAACATCAAGAAATGTAGAGAAAGCTCCATTAAACTCTACCACGAAAAATACTTTCACAAGGGGCAAGACATGGATAACCCCTAACATCCCCATCCGTATTACTTTTATAAGTATAGAGTCTTCTTTAACTTTAACGTGAATTTTATGAAGTTATATCTATCTTGTAACTTTTTTTAAATGGAAAAATATAATACTTATATTTTAATAATTTTTATCTACATTTTGACTTTATAAACTTAAAAACAATATATATTTTTTAAATTAGAAGTTAAATTTTATTTAATATCAACACACTTTAGTATGATATTTTATAAAATTCAGATGTTATGCTTATTATACTGTACATTCTTATATAAAAGAAAAGTATGTGATTTGGTAAGTGTGTGTCAATGCATTTTTTATTTTTTTTTAGCTTATATTTTTATCTCTTATTTAAGTAAGATAAACCTAAATGCTAGTATTTTAAAATGATTTTTTTTATTCTTCTTCACTTAGTTGTTGAGTACCTTTTTTTTTGCTCTCCTCAATTTTATCTTGTTCTCTCTCTTGAGTACTTATTCATCTTTCTCATATTATTAATCTTTGTTAAATAATTGTTTTTACTCATATTTCTTTCCATTTTGGATTGACACAATTGTTTGAGCAAAAAACAAATGTTCATGTGTCAAGCAATTCTTATTGATTATCTCATATGCTTGATTGAAAAGGAAAAAATAAGATAAAATAAAATGTTCAGGATAATCTAATAGTTAATATTATATATTGTTTAATATTTAAATTTTTATACATGCACTTTAGTTAACTTTGTTATATTTTTAACATAATTTGTATTCAAGACTCTTTCTTTTACATTAGAAATAATTACAACAATAATTCTAATTTGAAATAACGCAGTAAGTCAAGTATGTCAATTATAAATTTACAATGATTACTATGACAAATAAATTTAAAATCATCACAATAAATACTTTATTTGAAGTTTAATTTAGAATCAATATAATAAATCTTATTATATTTACAAGTTTATTACTGTACTACTTCTGACGACGAGTTAATCAGAATTAATATATTAAGTTATTATTAAATATTATTTTTACATATTTAAATTTTAAAAAATTCACTAACATTGATATTCTAAATTATATTATGATATCATCTAAATATGAATTTTAGTTTTATTTTTTACAATTTTATTCAAATCCTAATACAAAATATTCCAATTCGTTTATGAATACTCTTATCCACTTAAAATAGATGTGATAGTGATATAAGTTGTAACAAAACATTAATTGGTATTTTTTATTTTAAAAAATGTAGATAAAGCAACACATTTAAATATATTTTTAGCATTCAATTTGTGGCTCTATTTATAATAATGTTTTAAATTAATTTTTAAATATATGCTAAAATGAAATATTTTTTCAAAAATAAGTATACATTTATTATTTGTTTAATTAAATGATTCTAAAATATTTGTCTGATTTGTGCGCCAAATAAATATAACTTTTCGTTTTTTTGGTTACTTTTAATGGAAACAAGAAATATATTTCAGCTTTAATACATTTGTTTTTTCTTTTTAATATGTTAAGTGATTATAGAAATACTTGTATGATTTGTGTGACAAATTAATGATTATTTTAATGTGACATTATTTATTATTATTATTATTATTTTTTGGAAGTGAAATTTTTTATCGGATACTTCTTTTCTTATTCAACCAAAAAATAATATATTAAATTCCGCTGGTACTTAAAGAAAAACTTCTGTTGGTATATAGTTTTGTCTAAATAATTTATAGTTTAAAATTATTTATCAAAATGAACAATCTTTTATGAAAAAAAAAAAGAAAAATTCAAAGGTATTTTTTTTATCAGCCAAAAGAAAAATCCAAAGGTGTTAATGAACATTTTGTCAATAAACAGGGATAAATTTTACGGAGAAACTGTCTATTTTCATTTATTCAAGCAAACGTGGTAAAACAGAGAAATTTAAAAAAAAAAGGATAAAGCAAGTTATTGTAGTTGTAAGAGATAAAACAATTCCCTTACTTACGTTACGATTTGACATTTCAAGGTTTTAAAAATTATTGCTTATATTATAGGTATTGTAAATAATTAAAAAGCTTTAAAAATATTGATTTTAAGATGTTTTTTTTGTTAAAAGTTAAAGATATTTGATCACGTATAATATTTCTGAAATTCAAAATGTTGAGGTTATGGATTCAAAGAAAAGGCTTAATTTTGGAAGCAAAATACTATAACTTTTTATGTGATTTATTTAGAAATAAATATATAATAAAAAATATATTTTGATTTAAATAAAAAAATATTATTAGAAATTGTAATGTGATTATATAAAAAAAAATGAGTTGTTTTGAAATTTGATGTATGATTGTTATTTTTATTTGCCATGCTTCTCTATGCTATTTGAGTTTGTTTTGGAACATTGTGGTTTAGACAATAATGTATCTTTCTCTTGTTTAAACTAACTTATTACTATTTTTATGCTTTCTTTATTGTTGTAATTAACTTTCTCTAATAGGACATTTTCACTTTCATGCTCCTAACGACAACATCAAACATCCTCTTTTGCAAACTTCACATGTTCCTCACTGTTTTAATCATGTCCACAATTTTAGATTTGAAAAGTGATAAAAGGAAATGATGGCCAATTTTAGAAGAAAAAAAATATTAACTACCATCTTATTTATTATCTTTTATATCAATCACACACATTTACACACTTTTTTTTTTCATTTTTCTCCAATTTTCATTAAATTCAATATTTTTTACTTTGTGCAAATCATGTACCCAATCATATTAACTAAACAAATATTGTGGGCACACAATGTAACAAAAGTAAGACAATTAAGGAATTTGGTTTAGGTTAAAAAAAGAGACGTGTCATGTAATCCAAGAAAAAAAAGGATGAAATTTACTCTTTTAAATTAATTTGGTATATTTTGATATTGTGCAATGTTTGATTTTTTTTGTAAAGGTGCTTAAATATTTTCTTTTGAAAGTTAATACAAACTCTTAATTTAAGGTATTCATTTTACATAAAGATTTTTTTTTATATTATTTCATAGCACATGTTATAAAACATTTCCTTATTTTCTTGGAAAATTTTAAAACATTATCAATTTATTATACATAACACGTGAATTTATACCTTTTGAAATATTTTTTTCAGTTCAATTATTTACTTTTTATTTCATACAAAGTCCTTTTCTATAAAAAAAAATATTAATTCGTTTATTATCATTCATAAACAATCAATTTAAGTCATGATAAAAAAATCAATTTAAAAAACTCTTTTTTTAGATCATGTTAATTTTTTATGAAAATAGATTTTGTTTTCAAATTAAGTTAGAAGATTTCGTTTATAATGTGTCTGGATGAAGAATTTTGAGAGAATAATTCATTTTTAAAGAGAAATTGAAATGTTTTATAATAAAATATGTTCTTTTTTCAAGAAATTGAAATTCTAAAATTTTAAAGAAAAATTTAATTTTTTACAACAAAAATAAGATGGTAAAAAATTGAAATTTTAAATTTTTTAAAAATAAAGAATTTTAAATTTAACAAAAAATATTAAGAATTTGAGATTTCTCATATTTTAAAACTTATATATTTTTTTGTCATATATTTTCTCCAAAATTGATTTTAGTTTGAGAATAATGATGTGATCAAAATACAGTTAAGATAATTACTTCTCAATTAATGTTAATTGGAGATTCTTGATTGATGTTGATAGAAGTTAATTTTTTTATTTAAATGATTAAAATTATTTTTGTTATTGTGAATCACTACTCTTTCTTATTTGATATTATTAATTAAGATTTTATCTATTAATGTCAAGGAGTGTAAAGTGATTTTTTTTTATTAACATATGAAATATGTTATGATTATGTTTTTTTAATGTGTATAGTGATTATTTTCTCAGTGTTCTTCTAATTCAAATATAATGGATATGAATGTTATGCAAATGGAAGATTTCCTGTAGAAATCCAAGGTTACTGTTGGGATAGACTTACAGTGAAGGTATGTTTGATCTAAAAACGTGTGAAAAGTGTAAAATCCTGATGAGAATCTGTTTGTGCTTCAAAGAAGATGCAGTTCAACTGTAAAACTCTTATTACATACCATGTTTCTCTTTCTCTATTCTTTTGACTTTTCACTTTCTATGTTTTCACAAATAAATATTCCAAAACGAAAAGGAACCTCAATTCAAAACTCAAGATTTCTTTTTTCAGCGTTTTATTATTCCACCTTAATAATAATTGTTACAATTGGAAAGAAAAGTCTTCCAAAAGTCTTCCAAATTTCAACGTTTTCATCTTACTAAGTCCATTTCCAAACTCTCAAAATTTACACGTTTCTATCCTAACTCTTATTCCCTATGCTCTTTAAAAAAAAAAAAAAAAAAAAGTTGTTTCTATCCTAACCCTTATTCCTATGCTCTTAAAAAAAAGTTCTATTTTTTTATTTTTACTTGCAACTTTTCACATACTCAAGTCACATCTTTTCCTTCTCACCTTACTTTTCATATCATAGCATCTGGAAGTTTGTTTTTTTTGAGACAATCATGTAAATTGACCTCTCTTCATCTTGCAGGACCTCTTTCTTCTTTTCTTACTTTCTCTTCAATCATCCTTCACTTGCATAAAAAAAACTTTCTTTCATTAAGCATATCATTATTATACACAATTATTATACGTTAGTTATTATTATTGTACGCAATTAATTTGATAATGAAAGAATCATATAATTAGTACATCCTACATAATTAGCTTGCTTGTAATTTGGAAAGAAAAGTCTTCCTATACACTTATATTTCTTATACATGCATCATGCATGGAGTGATACTAAAATTTGCGGTGATAATTGCCTACAATAAATTTAAACCGTAAAATTTACACGTTTTTTTTATCCTAACTCTTATCCCCTATTGTCTTAAAAAAAAAGGTGTTATTTTTACTTGCAATCTTTCACATACTCAAGTTACCTCTTTTCCTTCTCACCTCACTTTTCATGTCATAGTGTCTGTAAATTTGTTGCTCTTCAATCATCCTTCACTTGCATACTTCACTTGCATAAAAGAAACTTTCTTTCCTCAAGCATATCATTATTATACACAATTATTATATGTAATTATTATACGTTACTTATTGTATGTAATTAATTTGATAATGATAAAATCTCATGATTAGTGGATACACAATTATTATAGGTTAGTTATTGTACGTAATTAATTTGATAATGATAGAATCGCATGATTAGTACATCACTACATAATTAGCTTGTAATTTGGAAAGAAAAGTTTTCGTATACACTTATATTTCATGTACATGCATCATGCATGAAGTGATATTAAATTTGCGGCGGCGATAATCGTCTACAATATCGTACAATAAATTTAAACTGTAAAATTTAATTTACAAAGTTTATCCTCTAAAAACAACAAAATAGCTAAGCAACATAGTATTTTGTTAAACCTAACACTTTTTTAGATAAATAAAAAAAATAAGATTAAAGATAATAAATAAATAAAATAAATAGAGATATAAAAATTGTTATAACAAATTTATTTAATTCTTATAACTTTATTATTTAATTTATCACCGCATATGAAAGACGATCAAAGGAAAAAACAACATTCTTGAATTGCAGAGCCATTTCCTATACTCTAACTTTGGATCAGGTAAGGCATTGCTTCCTTTACTTTTCTTTCTTTCTTGCCATTGGGTTCCTTTGACAATGCGGCATTGGGATTAATTTTGGTGCTGTTTATTTGGTGAGAAACTATTTTGATCAAGGGGATACGATTTTGCATGTGCACGTTAGATCTCTAAGTACAAGGTTATACCATTGGTTAAATTGTAAAGAGTGGATTTTACTCATAATCCTTAACGGCTGACCTTCTAATCTTTAACTTATGGTTTCCTGATTGTTATCATTAGTAGTTCTCTCTAAAATGTTTCCATGTTCAATATAATAATACTCAAAATTAAGAGAGAAAACAAAGATTTAAAAAAAAAAAAAAAAACTCACGCAACGGGTGTAAGTCTTCAGTGTAGTAGTAAAAAAAGAATCCAATTTCTGGAGTGGTTTTGCTTAGATTTTGTTCTTTTACCTTCTTTTGCCATATATGGATTGCAGAAAGACAAATTTGAACAATGTTCTATGATAAGGATGAATTAGTAGTCATTTATTTGTTGCATTGATTTGAAATTCCTTCAGTGGTTATGGTGTTATTTGTTGGTTGAACATTGTTATCTTTTAATTATTCCTTAGACATACTTAAAATGTTTACTGAGGTTAGGGAGATACTCCTTATGTACTCATTTGATTAATGTATTTAGTTGTTAGACAATGTAAGCAATCATATCCATTTTCGATGATGTGAGTCAGCATGCTTCTGTGGTAAGTCTGATGGGCTGTTCGCAAATCATATAACGCATCCTCAATCACAAGGTTCATATGATATATTCAGAGAAGAAATTGTGTGAAAGAATAGTAACCGATTACAGAAGATCAGGAGATGATTAATTGCTAGAGTTTGAGTTCAGTTTTCTAGAGAAGTGGATGATTGGAAGATGAAAACACTGAAGCTATTATATCCTTAATTAGACTCTCTTCAATTTCCTCTCTGAAGAGAGTTCTATTTGTTTTTATTTAGAGAATTTTGTGCTTAAAAGGAAATTTTATTGGTGGTAGGATCACAATCATCACATCCATTTATGATATAATGTATGCTGTGCTTCTCCTAGTGTTGCTTAGATAGTGGAATGGTACATTTTAATTAATGACTTGTTGAATTTTTGGTTTCAAATCTCTATAATGGTGTTGAGGGAAACTAATAATTGGAAAAAAGCTTATCTGATTATATGAGCAGCTTTGTCAACCATTTTCATGTCCATGCAAGTAATATTTATTAGATTGTCAGTTTCAACAATTTTCATTGGGAGAATTTGATAACAGTGATCAAGCAGCCAAATAATTGTAGTTCTGTTGTGATCTTTCATGTTATAATTAATAGCTATTTCTCTTCCATTTTCACAGGTTTCTGGCCGCATTCAAGAATTTGCAGTTCTGAGCACTGGATCATAGTTAAAGTTCACATTGCTCACCAATTCACTATTGTAGCAAAGATGGTGGAAAGGTCGGGCTCCAATTTGTCTGACTTGGTATCTGAGGACAGTTTGAATTCTCCTCGAACTCCAGGAGATCTTCCTCAAACCCTGTCTACTCTTCTAGGAATTATGACTGATGTTGATGGCAAAGTAAGGGACAATGATGATTCAAAAGCTTTCTCATCAGAACAACATCAGAAGATCATTATAGTAGCAAATTTTCTCCCTCTCAATGCTCAAAAGGATAAAATGTCTGGCAAATGGTGCTTCACATATGATGAAGATTCAATCTTGTTGCCATTAAAGGATGGTCTCTCTTCTAACACTGAGGTTTTTTATGTGGGTTCTCTGAAGATTGATGTTGATGTCAGTGAACAAGAGAATGTTTCTCTTCAGCTACAAGAGAAATTCAATTGCTTGCCTACCTTTATTCCTTCAGACCTAAAGAAACAATTTTATGATGGATTCTGCAAGCGACATTTGTGGCCGCTATTCCATTACATGTTGCCCTTTAATCCAGGCGGCAACCGCTTTGACAACTCACTGTGGAAAGCTTACGTTTCTGTTAACAAAATATTTGCTGATAAAGTCACGGAGGTTATTAATCCAGAGCTTGATTATGTATGGGTTCATGATTATCATCTCTTGGTTATTGCAACATTTCTACGGAAGCGATACAATTGGATCAAGCTAGGATTTTTTCTCCACTCTCCATTTCCTTCATCAGAAATTTACCGGGCTTTACCTGTCAGGGATGAAATTTTGAAAGCATTGCTTAATGCAGATTTAATTGGCTTTCATACATTTGATTATGCTCGCCACTTTCTTTCTTGCTGCAGTCAAATTCTTGGCTTAAAATATGAATCCAAAAGGGGTTACATCAAGCTTGAATACTTTGGCCGCATAATAGTAATTAAAATCTTGTCTATAGGGATTGATATGTGTCGACTTCAATCTGCCTTGAATCACCCTTCTTTTACATTCCATGTCAGAGAAATTTGCGAGAAGTTCAAGGGGAAAAAGCTTATTCTTGGAGTTGATGATATGGACATTTTTAAAGGTATCAGCCTAAAGTTAATGGGCATTGAGCAACTCCTTCAGCAATATCCTGAATTTCAGGGTGAATTAATACTTGTTCAGATTGTAAATCCAGCAAGGAGTACTGGTAAGGATGTAGATGAGGCAAGGAATGAGGTGCACGTTATTGCCAACAGGATAAATACAACTTTTGGTTTTCCAGATTATAAACCTGTCATCATCATGGATCGTCATGTTCCAATGTATGAGAAGGCATCCTACTATGCTTTAGCAGAATGTTGTATAGTGAATGCAGTGCGGGATGGTATGAATTTGGTTCCTTA
This sequence comes from Phaseolus vulgaris, assembly GCF_051622355.1. Lineage (NCBI taxonomy): Eukaryota > Viridiplantae > Streptophyta > Magnoliopsida > Fabales > Fabaceae > Phaseolus > Phaseolus vulgaris. Next base: position 43,718,666 of record NC_143500.1, on the reverse strand, counting down.
CGAGTACATTGTCTGCAGGGAGGGAGGTCCTAATAGGGATAAAACTTTACACATTGGTTCTGATCCCCCTCGAACAAGTGCAGTTGTTGTTTCTGAGTTTATTGGTTGTTCACCGTCTCTAAGTGGGGCAATCAGGGTAAACCCATGGGATATTAATGCTTTTGCCAATGCACTGAATTTGGCAATCAGAATGCCCAGTGGAGAGAAACAGTTGCGGCATGAGAAACATTATCGATACATTAGCTCTCATGATGTAGCTTACTGGGCCAAAAGTTTTCTGCACGATCTTGAGCATTCATGCAAGGATCACCAGAGCAAAAATTGCTGGGCGATAGGCCTTGGCCTTAATTTCAGAGTTTTTTCGCTTTCTCCTACTTTCAGGAAGCTTAACAAAAGCCATGCTGTTTCTTCATATAAAAGGACAAATTGCAGGGCATTATTTTTGGATTGTGACGACATAGTTGTCCCTTCCATTGATAATACCCCAAGTCCTGAAATTATAGATGTTCTAAATAACCTTTGCAGTGACCCTAAAAACATTGTTTTCATACTAAGTGGCAGGGGGAAAACCACACTCAGTGAATGTTTTGATCAGTGTCAGAATCTCTGTTTAGCAGGGGAGCATGGTTATTTTATTAAGTGAGTTTTTCCACTCCTCAATTCATGTGCAATTCTGCTGATTGTTACAATGGAAATCCTCTATTTCATTTCTATCAAGAATGAGCAGGAAGGGAACAAAAGGATTAAGAAGGAAAAGATAGTGGTTTTTCATACATTCATGATGCATATATTTGTTTCTTATCAAGTGATTTTTTCCACCTTATTAGCAAGTTCTAAACTGATGATGTCATGTCTGGTCTTCTTGTCACAGATGGAGTCAACAGTCAACTTGGGAAATGAATCATACAAATATAGTTTCTTCTTGGAAAGAGATTGTTGAACCTGTGATGAGATTGTATACTGAGGCAACCGAGGGCTCCTATATAGAGACCAAAGAGAGTGCCTTGGTATGGCACTACTGTGATGCTGATCCGGAATTTGGAACTTGGCAAGCCAAGCAGCTCTTGGATCACCTCGAGGATTTATTTTCAAACGAACCAGTAACAGTAAAGAAAGGAAAACACATTATTGAAGTCAAGTCACAGGTATGTTGAATCTATCTCTTCAATTCCTAACTTGTGACTATCCTCATGTTTTTTAATAAAGACTATTCAACATTACAGGGGATGACTAAAGGGTTAGTTGTAGAGGACATCCTGTCTAAGATGACCAAGGATGGAAAATCCCCAGATTTTGTACTGTGTATAGGGGATGATAGATCTGATGAGGATATGTTTGAGAGCCTGCTGAGTAAACTTTACAGTGAAACCTCTTCTACTGCACCAGAGATCTTTGCATGCACTGTTGGTCAAAAACCAAGTAAAGCTGGGTACTATTTAGATGATACTGAGGATGTGATGATGCTTCTTCGAGATCTTAGCACAGTTTCAGTGCCTAAACCAGCATGTCTTGAAGAAAACTCTGGTGGAGAAACAGAATCAGCCTTCTTCAAGAACGTCTGAAATGCAAAACTTATTCAGTCTATTTTCTTAGTAGTTTTTTCATTAGAAGTCATGCTGCACAGAAGTAGTTTACATTCTCCGATCAAGAGGAAACTGAGGATTAAGTTTTAGACTGACAAGAGTTGTTTTTTTTTCTTGCTTTTGATTGTAGTTAGTAGCAAATGGATGCATATGTTGTCTTTTAGCCATACCTTTGATCCTAGGTTCTAAATGTAGATTTGAGAATACAATTGTTGTATAGCTTAACTGGATACAATCTCCCATTGCAAGGCCATTCACAATTTAAAACCATGTACCATTTTGCAAGGCTGGTGATTTTCATTGTGATGCCTTTTTTAAACAAAAATATGAGTATTATCCTTTTCTTTTATTATATCTGTGTATTTTTGGAAAGTATCTAAAAAGTAATATAAACAAAAGGATAAAATAAATATTTTTTTTCAATACTTGATTACAATTTATCATTTAGTTTCTTACCTGAGATCTAGTTTTCTTTTCTTTTCAAAATTTCACTATGAAAATAGTACACTGATGTCACAAGAAATTTAAATCTCACAAACAACAACAATAAAAGTGAATACGAGAATAAAATGTAAATAGTAATGAAAAATAAAAGTATATGTTTCAAGATTTAAGTTACCATTCCTGAGTGGTGGTCGTCATTATAGAAATGCTGGCATGTATGTATTGAGTAAAATGATGCTTTAATTTGGCATGTTAAGTTTCATATTTGTATGCATTTACTACAGACGAGAAATATAAAAAATAAAAAGAATATTATATGAATAATATAATTTAAAAGTTTTTAGGTTTCTTTTGAGAGATGAAATTATTTGTTTTTTAGGAAAATCCTACTCTGATACATAAAGTTTTTTTATATTAATAAAATGATAAAAGTTGCTTTTGAAAAACGCGAAGAGCTGAAATTATGTATAATCCAAAAATGTATGAAATGCACTTGGACTACGATGTTAAGAGTGATAAGTTATACAAGAAAAATGTTTTTTTAAGAGAAAATAATTATTAATATACGTCATAACCTGTCACAGGATATTTTGAACGAGTTATTCATCTATAATATAAATTATTTTATTGAAGTTGAACTTAAGAAGAATAAAAGAAAAAACATCAAAGGGCACATACCACATATAGGCAACTAGTATTAGTATAGCTAATTACCAATAGAATAGCTAAAATATTATTATAGTCCATAATTATTCAGAGTAACAAAACTTAAAAGAAAAGTGTATCATCCCACTCTTCCACGTGAGTATGTTTTCTATATCAATTACTATGTTTTTGGACATCTGATATATTGGAAATTTGATAAGGAATATATTGACTGTTTTTTCATTAGAATAAATCTATTGAATTATTAATCACATAAGTGATATTTATTAGTTGAAAATTTTATTTCTTAAACTAACGATCTTAGGTCAAACTTCACAAAACTAACTCTAGTACTACCCGACAAAAATACACCACTTAACCAATCTCATATAAACTATAGATCAATACATTAGTTAAAATAAGAGAAAAAAAATGGAGTGTGACTTGAAAATAACCAAAGATCAAACCTTTAATTGAATCATAGCAAATAATTCTAAATTATCAACCACCCACCTTTGAAAATGACATTATTCATGTGCTTCCAAGTCTCGTTAACTACTGCAATTCAAATCGCTCCTCAAACATCATTAATAGAATCAGAGGCGTTACACAACCTAAACTGTGAAAAAAAAATTAACAGTGGATCATTGTGACTCACTGATGTCACACCAAACCAAGCAAAACATTGACTTCATATAGGCCAAGCTATTCTGCACTCAAAAAACAAATGGCAACAAGTCTCTTCCTTCACCCCACAAAAACTACACAAAAGACTTTCAACCGTAATTCCACGCCTTTCTAAATTGACCCTAGTAGCAATCTTATTTTCTAACTCCCTCCAAGTAGAGACAAGTGCAGAAGGCACAACTTTAATCCTCCAAAACTTTTTGTACGCAGAGACAATCTCCCCTTCACGTGCCCTTCTTAAACAATTATAAGTAGAATTCACTAGGAATTCCCCATCTTTCCAAACCCAATTATCCATCTCTTCCAAGTCAAAGCTCAACTCTTGAAAATCGTGAAAAAAAAACTCACCAAAGGCTTTTCCAATTAAAAAAGACTTCTCCTTCAAGTTAGTTGTCAGTCCCAAGAACCATTATTCTATTTCCCAAGCTCGACCACCTTAGCATCTTTGCAAGAGCTCAAGGAGAACAACCTCGGATAGACATTCTTTAAAGTTCATCACCCGCCCAACAATCCTTCCAGAAGTAAACACGTGGATCAGACAACTTCAATCAACATAGACCCAGGACAACTTTGATCGACACGACCCATGACAACTTTGTTCGATAAGGGATCAGACAGACATAATTTTGATAAAAAAGAACAATATCTAAATAATGGTTTGATAATTTTATTTTATGTACAACTAATTAATAACCATTTTATAATATTACAATAATATAATAATAATAATAATAATAATAATAATAATATATTTTATAAATAAAGAAGTAAGTGGCCATTTTTCAAAGAAATATCATTATAGAATTGTTTTATTATTACAGCAAAAAGATAGAAGTCCTTAGTAGCTAAGTAAAGTTAGTTGTGATCGAGGAGGAAGTAAAAAGTCCTCAACACTGAAGCAGTGAGAAGCAACTGTCTTCGCCATAGTTTCCTGCCAAAATGCGATCCTCAACTGTTCGATGCTTCATCATCTTCACCCTGCTACTTCTCCTTTTGCAGGGTCACGCAACAACCCACAAACTTCTCTCTTCTCCTTTTTCAACCGCTCTCGAAACCCTCCAGAAACAACTCGGGTAAACCCTTTCCTCTTTCTCTCACTTTCTTTTTTCAATTATTTCTTAAGCAGTTCTTTTTTTCTGGGTCAGGTACACCTTCAAGAGCACTGATCTTCTCCGTCGAGCCATGACTCACGCCTCCTTCTCCGAAGAAAACAACAAAGCTTTCGCCATTCTTGGCGCCACCGTCATCGAAACCTCGGTCTCTTTCCACTTACTCTCCAAAGACGTTGATATTTCTCCCAAAGAGCTGAACCATCGATTGTCCCAAATCACCAACGTCGACTCTTCCTGCGCCGTCGACGGAACTCGATTAGGGTTGCACAAGATCGTTCGCGTCTCGCCCAAGACCAATTCCTCCGCCCCTGCTGTCGTTTGCGGCGCGTTCCGAGCAATCTTCGCTGCCATTTCTATTGACAGCGGCATGCCCGATAATGCAGGTAACGTCTTCTGGAACCTTCATGGCGGTGAGCTAGGATCTGCCGTGGCTATTTGAACTGAGTTCGGTTTTCTATTTTCTTACGTTTGTGTTTGCTGCTCAAGATACTTGATAGTGACTAGTGTGTTGGTTGTTTATAGCTCCTTTTGAAGTTAATCTAGTTGCTTTATTAGTGCTGGACCACTAGTTCTGTTGTGGAGCAGCGAATGATAATGTAGTGTGATGTTATAGCTACATGTCTGTTAACTGAATGAGTTATGAAGGTAGCTATGTAGCTTCTTTTTCTTTTTGCTGTTAGTTTATAGTTCTTTACTTCTGCTGTTATTGTAAAACTTAATGCTTAAATGAACTTGCTAAAGACACCTATGATATTGAATCGGTCCTCTCGAGTATGCGGATGTAGATTAGTCCTTTTTTTCTATTCTGCAATAATTATTTAAGTCAGTCTTCTCGAGTGTCAATCTACTTTTTTTCCTCGAAATACCCTTGGAGTTGAATATCTAGTGGATGCTTTTGTTTTCTTTTACATCATGAAAGACAAAAATGTTGTTTGAAATCTTTGCAGGACTTTAATTTAAAGTTGGGGTTACTGGTTTATATATTTTAACCAGGTTTCTGTCCCTTTTTCTAATCTTTGCGCTGGTCTCTTCTGGGTAAATCTTCCTTACTTTTACTAATGGGTGAAATTATCACTAAAAGTTGATACTTGTTTCTTGTTTCATTTCTCAATTCTTAAACTCGTATTCTAGGAGCAAATACATAACTAGGAGCTAATACATTACTGCAGGTTGAGCAGAACCAATGTTTTTTATTAGGAATTTAAGCTTAACGCAATCTTACAAAATTGACTCATTGATCTTTGATTAGTTGATGTAGAATCTTCAACAAACTCATGTGTGTGACTATATAATGGGTGCTCCGATAACAGATGACCTTATAAGTTCAACAAACTCTCGTTAGAATAGACTCTATATAACCTTGATACCATTATCATACTAGGGTAGACTCTATAACTCTAATAATATATTAAGAGGTGGACTTTGAAGTGAGATTTGCATCCACTTATATATTATGAAATGTCTTTAGTTCTAGTTTAGTCGATGTGAGATCTCCAATAGAGATAAAGACATCTCATAGTATATAGATAGGTGTAAACCTCACTTTATGAACCGGTTTTGTAAGGTTGAGTTAGACTTAAAGTTCATCTCCTAATATGGTACCAGAGTCACTTAGAGTTTATCATAGCGAGAGTTTGTTGGGTTTATCAAGTCATCGTTATTAGGCCGTTATTGGATCATCCTCTAATATATAGATAAGGACATTTCATAGTATATAAGTAAATGCAAACCTTACCTCATGAGTCGATTGAGTTAAGTTTAAAGTTCATTCTTTTTTTATCTTTGAATGATAACTTCTAAGGGGTGTGTTAAGAGAAATAACATAATGAAGTGTTTATTGGAAAATGCTCAAGTCACAAGTGTTGAATAAGTAAGTTACTCTTTGAAGCTTACTGAAATAAACTTAAAAAAATAGGCCTATAGTTATAGGCTATATAAGTTATTCTCACAAGGCTAGCAAAACACTCAATTTTCATCTTAAAAGTTCATGTAAGTTGAAATAAGGCTCGTTAAAGCTCTCTTAAAACCTCCTAAATGTTTGAGAGGGGAAGCAAGACTGTGGGATCCTCGTGGCTTTTGGAATGATGTGGATTATTATCAAATACCAATGCACCATTATATGATGACAATGCCTTCATATTAGTATCGTTGCAAGAAATTGTTCATCCTTATATGGTTTCTTATCTGTCATTAGATGAGTTTGATAATGGATGAGTTTATTTGTGCATTTTTTAAATGATTTTTTGTGTTTGTCTAATCTATTTATTTTTTAAAATAATCAGTTTTCTGTTTATTTTAATAAGTACACTTAAATAAGTGATTATTTTAAAAATACTTGTTTTAAGTTTAAACAAACTTGTCTAATGACATGAAAGAATAATGACAAACAGGGTGCACGAGAAAATAAATTGACGTGAAGGATACATAAAATCTGAAAGTATGGGTGCCCATTAATTCAAATCTATATAATTGGATTAATCTATATTTTCTAAAAAAAACATTTTGAATTTTTATAAATTTAGATTTGTATTTTTTTTTTTTGTCAATTGTCTGTACGCGGTACATAGATTTGTCAATAAGTATCTCTTGTGAACGGATATTAATAAGGTAATCAAGATATTAAATTATCTAATTTGTTCTTTTAAGGTTTACATAATGTATTTAGAACAGTGTAAATATGTTAAAATTCCCAATTCTAAAAAACATATTTAAAATAAGAAAACAAATGAATTTTAAGAAATTAAGTGAGAATAACGGATAATGAATCTCAAATTTTGTGTCAATTTCTGTATATTGCTTAAGATCTAGCTCATCCTATTTGTGAAGAATAATAAATAAAATTTAATTCTCAAATAATTTATAATCAAAATTATATATATATATATATATATATAGATAGATAGATTGAAATAAAAATATAATCCAAATGTACAGTTTGGATTGAGGTAGGCAATGGAACAGTTAAAATCGGATGATGTTATCAGACCTTTTTGTAGTGATTTTTGAACTTTCTGAATCCACCGACAAATTGTGTCTCCTGTTTAATTAATTTTATGAGTGAGATGTTTGGTGATTGGAGTTTTGATGATGAAAATAATATATATAATTGGGGAAAAACCCAAAATCTAAGGTATGATGACATTCCTTGGTTGAATGAATTAAGTCAACGTTGGTTCCTTTGAAATGGAGAACTGGGTGAGCTCTTTGACCATGTGCTTTGTTGCACATATTTTCCTGTTCAATAGTTTGACATTGTGAGTTGGGGGTGAAGCTGTGTCTTGATGGGAAAACGCATAGTTTAAGGGGGAAAGTGGTGATAAAATATACATCCTTTTGAAGAGCTCAGTGTTGAGTCCAAGCAGTCAGCCGAGTGGGAAATTGCGCTTGCGGCTGTATTTCATAACCGTCTTCTTTTTTCTGCGGGCGCCCTTAAACTTATTTTTATATTTATTTGTACAACAAATACACAAAATCTGACGTGACAGATAGATAAAAAAATTGAAAAAAAAGGATATAGTGAAAAAAGTGATGTTAGAATATTGTTAGGGATGGAGATAATATTAATAATAGAAAATAAAATAAAATGGGAAGTGAGTGGATGGTGCGTAGTGAGGGTGAAGAGACCCTATTAATATCTGGGAGAGGTCTCTGCTCTTCTTGCGTTTCTTCTGAACAACCGAAATCTGATCTGAGTTGCTGACATGTCCATCCAGTTTGAATCTGAATCCACTACCACTCCCACGGCCCAAGCCCAAGAGAGATCCAACCCTGCCTGCGCCTTACTATTACCCTCCTGCTGCCTGGGCCAACGACGCCGCTCCTCATGGTGGGAGCGCGTCCGCTCCACCTCCTGGTCCCACTCCAATTCATCTTCATCCAGTGACCGATGGTGGTCGCGTGGCCTCAGGGCGCTCAAGAAGCTTCGCGACTGGTCCAAGATCGTGGCGGGCCCCAGGTGGAAGACCTTCCTTCGCAAGTTCAACCGCAACCGCACCTCCAAGCGCATGCCCAAGTACCAGTATGACCCAATGAGTTACGCCCTCAACTTCGACGAGGGCCGTAACGGGGATTCCAACGACGACGCCGCCCTCCGCAATTTCTCCACGCGCTACGCTGCCGTCAACCTCAAGTCGCTTTCCCCCAAGGCCCGTGACTCCGACGACGCCGTTTTCGTGTGAGTGGTGGAGTGGGCGTGACACTACGCGTGTTTGACGCGGTGGCTCTTTGGTTGGTGGCTGAGGCTGCCCCTTCGCCTCACTTTTCACTTCTGATTTTCTTTGGCCAATTATTTTACTCTTATTTTTTTTCCTATATAGTATATACATCCATATAAATCTGAATGGTTGTTACTGTGTATATACACCCTTTTTATTTTAATTTTACTGAATTGTATCATAATTAATTCATTTTTTTTCTATGGTTGGAGCTTGGGTTGGGTGGGAGGATGATCCAGGAATTGGTCTTTGATTTAATTTGATAATAGCATTAGGTAGTGATTATGATTATTATTATTGTTATTATTATGTGGTGTGGATGGTGAAGAGGTGGGGTTTGCTTTTGGAATGGGCAACTGCAATGAATAGGCTTAGGTAGAAATTTGGTTATTTGTTTGGAGTGTGTGGTGTTCTTGAAGCCTAAAAAGTGTGACTTTATTGTTGTGATAAATGGTAGTGTGTAGTGCACGAGTGACCAATTCAGACAGACAAACAAACAGGAACAAATGCTCTTATCCCTCGCCAAACATACTTTCTTATAACCTACACTCTCTAAACATATATTATTCAATCAATAATTAGATTAAGACATTTCTTATCATCTTCATTGCCACTTTTTTTTTCCTTCGAAATTTAAATCAACACTCTGACTCGCCAGTTCCATTTTTTTTATCTCTATTTTGTTTAATTTAATTTGTTCAAAAATATTGCCAGTGTACCAAATGAACTTTTCTTATTAATGACTTCATTTTATTTATTTATTAATAGAAAACACGTGTTCATAATATTTAATAAACATTGATAGAAAAAAACCCTAAAGAGAAAGAGGTATACACATTTAGTGGCATAACAAATATTAAAATACAAATTTAGAGTGGCATAACAAATATTAAAATTCCTTAATGTGCAGCAACTTGAACACCTACGACGAGTTATCTATAGTTTTATACTTGGACCATTTATTTGCATTTTCGTTAATTTCAATGCATATTCACATTCAGTATTGGTGTGATAAATTCATAAAACATGAATGTTGTTGCAATATTATCTCTATGGTCTTTGTAATGATGTATAATTATAAGTTGGATTTTTATGTTCTCTCTTTCTTTTTGTTATTATCTTAAAACAAAGAATTAAAAGAAAAATTATAAAAATTATTTATTAATATTAATTAAAAAAATTAAAAAGTAATTTTACTTTTAAGTAATTTATATGAAATAATAAAAATACTTCATTATATTAATAAAATAAGATATATTAAATAAATAAAAAATTGTGTACATGGTTATTTAAAATAATCATATATATATATATATATATATATATATATATAAATTAAGGAACTCATGATATTGGAGAAAAAAGTAAAGCCTCAAATTAGCCTTCTAAACTATATCACTGCTTTTAGTTCTAAATATTTTTAAAATCTTTCCTCGGTCTCTCTCTCAATATCTAGCCACATATTATCTTAAAACTACTACTTCTGATTTCATAATTAACACAATTTATGATTGTGATAATAAGTCTTTTATTGATTTTTTTTTCTAGTCTTTTTAGTGTATACTATGTAATGATAGGCCTTTTAATAGTTTCTTGACCTATACTTAAAATTGATGGAGATTATAAGTTTTTTAAGTAACTTTTAAACTCATATATCACTAATCAAGTGTTATAAATTACTGACATGTGGATTTGTCTTGTATAGTGATATAATAAAAATCTGGCCAATCTCAAGTGTTGTCTTTAATAAGAAATACCAATAATTCTCCATTATTGTTTATTGTGAATGTTATACTTTTAACTAAAATAAATATTATTTCTATTGTATTAATATATATATATATATATTATTTGAATAATTTTTTTAATGAAAATCTTATTTTTTTATTTAATATTTCATATCGTTTTGTAAAATTGAATTATGTTTAAACTCTTTTTAATATAATATCAATGTTTATTGGATTTATTGTAAAATCGGTTATTGAAACATTCACTTAGTTTCATATATGATGTATATGTTTTAGTTAAAAAAGATGTCTTGGAAATCATAACCAAAGATAAGATAAAATAAATTCGTAATATATAATTAGAGATAATGAATCTTGTAGACTTAAACTCTCTTATTAATACTATATTTATTTTGGTAGGGATGTCTCATTGGAACAAAAGTGAATGTTTCATTGAAAAATGAGACACTTGTATAACTAAAGCTACATTTAGTTTGGTAGTGATGTAATTAATTTGTATCACTGATTCTTCGAGCACTTCCGTATTTTCTTCCTACACTTCCATACTTTTTTTTTAAAATTTCAATAATACCCTTCTGAGTATATTGAAAAATGTGGTGCATTCTTCTTTATTTTCAAGTGTTGGTAGTTGTTTGTGGTGACTGGGGATAAACTTTGTAATTGAGATAAATTTTGTGGTGTTTTTATTGGTGATTGACTGGGTTTTCGTTCGCTTATCACAGAACCTCGAATACAACGATTTTTTTTGTCATTCCTTTCACACATGCTCAAATGATGGAATTGCCCTCTCAAACAATAATTGAAAAAAAAAATAGAAGTATTGCGGTTAAAAATGAGGTATGTGGTGCAATAAAAGTTATTTAAAAATGTAAAATTATGTTTTATTTAAAATTATTTAAAAATGTTATTTCACAATTAATATGGAAGTGGAAGGAATGGAGTTTAGGGAAAATTTCTCATTTGAATTCATAAACATCCCCTCCCTTCACTAGTCAAATATTATTTTAACTCGCGCCTAAGATCATATCATCCTTGTTTCAGGTCTTACTTCAGAGGTCTCTCACATATATTTTAATTATTTCTCACAAACTGACAATAACAAATAATCTAAACGAATTTCTTTCCTGTAAAATGTAAAACAAAATAAATGTTTAAATTCTTATAAAAACTCAGAATGATGGAAGAGTAAAATTCTTAAAAAGTTTGCCCCCACAGGTGGTATAATGGATAGGATGAGATTTTGTTGAGACATGACATGAGATACTCTTTCATTATTGGTTCTCAATTCATATAGATACCAAACTAGTTTGCAAGGCATCTCAGGTCATATTAATCAGCTATTGCCAGAGCATGTACATAAGAATTCGATACATTCTCCTACCTTAATGACTATGAATTTAAATTTCCTATTAGATGATTGATAAATAAGATCTCATATATATATATGATTTTTTTTGGTGATTTTGTAGCAAGTCAACCCTTTTTATACAGAAATTAATCTGGATTGTGAACCTTCGTTCGAAATTATCAATTCCAAAATTTACTAAGAATGCATGTCTCTTTTTCCTTAGCATAAAAAATATAAACCTGGAAAGAAAGATTTTACAACATGAATTACCTAATTCATAATTTTAAAAAATGTACATTGAGATTGTTGCTATACAATAAGAAATAGCCCTCCATGTGAGCTCTAAACATACGGATATACATCAAGCCAGTGGCATCAGATTTGCACATATAGCTAGAACATATTTATAATGCCAAATAATATAACAATAATAACTTAGCCAAAATGTCGCAGACAAGGTGAAACCTTATATCAAGGTCTGCATAGACTTTTTGTCCTATCCACCAGAGACGGCTTCAGATTTTTTTTTTCAGAAACAAAAGGATGCACACAGCATTAGAGGAAGCCTTCATCTTTGAACTGCTTTGTTTACAGACTTTATCTGCAACAAAACCTCACCAACTATCCATGGGAAGCTAAGAAAACATGAGCTTTCCTGGCAATAATAGCTGGGGTGATAGGTCACATGATACCATGCAGAAGCCATGGGACGATATTCGTGCGGTTGGCAACTAGTTTCAAACCATTCTTTAGCTTCGCGCTGAAGATTCTTCACTGAGAGCAGAATCCGATCTTTCATATCACCATATCTCCTGTTATCACGCTGCAAATATGAAGCACGGTTTTGCAAGTTACCAAGTAGCATTTCATCCTCAGTCTCGGCACCATAGAAGTTCATCAAACTGCTCATCTTCTGTGCGTACATTTCTTTGTGACTTGAGGCTGTCTCAAGGAAGGCCTCAAAACCATTCACTTCAAGGCTACGATCATATGCTTCTTCAGCAAGCTTCTCTGACCACACAAAACTATATTTAATTTGCATTTGAGACTCAATTATAGCACGATAAAGTTTTCCTAATACCCCCTTGGAGATGTACATAGGCTTCTCCACCCTCTCCATGAAATCTGGAAATTCTCTTGGTTTTAAAACTCTAGGCATTGCAGCAGGTGCTCCGGTCTTTGCAAAGTCAACAGCCATGGAGTGAAGCTCTGCTAACTCCAAACATTTTCTACTCTTAGCCTTATCTGGTTCACGGTCAGCGTGAACTAGATGTGCAGTGGAGATAGCACCCAAAGTATCATTGATCATGTAATCCACAAAAAAATGTTGGATTTCCTGACCGGTCAAGAAATAACAAATGAGGAAGCAGTTCTACCTTCATCAGTGTATTTTTCAAAAACAAGTTGAAACTTTGATGAAAATTACCTCTAGGGTCACCTTATGGTCCATTATACGAGGTCTCCGTCCTGTGTAGTCCATTGGAGCCTCAGTTTGAGCTGGGATTAGATCTTTGTCCCAGCTTATGAAAAACAAATCTCCATCAAGATCACCTCCAGAGCATTCGTTTGGATGGGGCCTGTAGGCCAACCAACAAGTATTAGAACAATAAACATCAAAGATAATAATGATTTCATGATGTGGAACCAAGGTGGCTAAAAAGCTTAGAGATAACTTCATATCTAACACGGCAAGACAACAGAAAATCTAATATCATCTCCAAATGTCCTCACACAATGAACCTAATAGACCTATCAAACCAAAACCAAGTGGCACCTAGAAAGTAATAAACTGATGATGACTGGAATACCAAATTCTTTAAATATTATGAAAAATATTTTGTTTTTGCACAAGTAGATGAAAGCATCGAGAGAGTACATGCCACAAGTTCTAGAATCTAGACAATAAGTGCAACAGTGATAGTATAGCTAAAAACAACATCGCCCTTTCCCCTTGTATCTCTCAACCTGCAGTTCACAACTTTTGTCAGCACATGATTAAATGACTCATGGTAGTCAATGACACCACACGGGACCAAAGATAAATGTAAAAAATGAATTTCTCCATGATAAATAAAAAAAGGGTTACAAGTAAATGGGGTTTTAAATGTAGTTCATTATATACACACCTATGTCCGTTTTGTGGAAATACAAGGCAATCCCTCAAACCCTTTTCCTCTAATTCTTCATTGTAGATAGCATCAAGCACTCTTACGTCTCCTGGGTGAAGACAAGGATTTTTCGTGACCACCACCTTTCCCACTATTATACGTGTGCTATCATCGTCACCCCTTTTCCTTAAGTTATCATCAAACTTTTCCGTAGTTCTTTTCACTGTTACACGAACAAATACTTCACCATAATTCAAAAGACCAGTTTCATCCAAGCAACCTACTAAGACTCGACCCTTGGGAACAAATATTCGGCATCTACTTTTCAAGTCAGATAATTGGTATGCATAGTAAGCCTTAAGCATCATTGATAGGTAAGGCTCACTGTTTGGCTCATTAAACTCATGCAACATCTTCACTAGAATGCTCCTTGAATCAGCTCCATTCAAACCTTCCAAAACATCCAAAGCTGCCTTACTATCAGTCAACATCCTTCCTAACAAATTCAATTGGTCCTGTTGCCTTGCCAAAAATGCCTCATCTTTTACTCCTAAGGTAGACAGCAGGGATATAATCTCTCGATTGAGAAAGCAAGGCATTGACTCACTCCATTTTGTGACACAAAGCATCCTATTTTTGGATTCAAACTTAAGCATGCTGTTGCGCAATGATAACTTCCTAAATGAATGGCGATCAACAGTTATGACACCTTTATATCCTCCAAACCGAATTTGAAATGCTGAAGGAGTATGATCTAACTTGAGCTTTTGAGCAACTTGCCTACCAAAAGATTGGGAGATTTTTCCAATACCATCTGAGAAACAGTAGCTTACACCATCAGAGGTAACTTCAATATCAGGAATTACCTCTACATCTTGAGGGGCCACTTCAAAAGTTTGCATGGAAGAACTGAACAACTGACCCATCCTCGCTGCACATTTAGAAACACTGCGTATATTATTGAAGCATCCCATCCATTCTCTGATATCAGTTGCTTTCACATTGTCATTAGAGGCAAATAACCAAACAGAATTTGAACGCAGCTGACTAGCAGAGAAGGCCAGGAACTCAAATCTCTTTGATCCAATTACAATCCCATCTCGAAGAATAGTCAATATTCGCTTATATATTTCAGTTTTAAAAGGCTTTGAAAAGATTCCCTTTTGCACACCAGTCGATACAGCATAATTTGGAAGCTTATTCCAATTCTCTTCAACAAAGGTAATCCTCATGAAGTCCGAGGCACAGGATGCAAAGTGCTTTACCACATGGTTTGACGTTTCAAGCTCGGGACCAAGGCAATAAATCTTAGTTGGGGTAACCAAGGCTCTATGACAGCTCATAATGTTATTATCTATCAACCTTTTCTGTGAAGATAGTGGTTGACTTCTTTTCTTGTTACTCAGCACATGCAACTGAGTCTTCACAAATTTAAGAGGATCATAACAAGTGAAGCCCATCTGGTGCAATTTCTGAAAAATCACAGCTCTAATTTCTTCATCTAAGCCTCCCAACAAGTCAATCAATTCATCATCCACCGAAGCAAGACTAATTTTCTGAGTATGAACAAGAGAATTCAACTGGAAAAGGGCCTCGTAAGGTAACTTGGATTGCGACGCACACTTTACAAGAGGAACTGCTTCTGTGGAAGAACAGAATTCTTCCCCATCCTCCAGAACCAAATCTCTTAAATTTTCCTTGTAGAGCGGCAAACTTGTAAAAACATCCGAAGCCAATTGTTCTTCCGCAATTTCCCAACAAAATGAAGTAGAGTGCCCAATCGACTTCAGAGCCGAAAAGTCAGTAGTCCGCACCCAAAGAAACTCGGAATCTTCCTTACAAAAATGGTATCTATCATTCCTAAACTTGGTTGCCACATCTGGCCCCATCTTTTTCTTATAAATTTTTGGCCCAAATTTAAGCTGAGAGGAAAAAAACACACCAGCAAATAAATACAAAAGAAAAGAAACTCATCAATCACATAAAACAAAACCCTACATACTTATTCACCTTGAACAAGACAAAATTTATAGAGTCCCTAAGTGGTTTTTTTTATGTGCAAAAAAAATGTACCTTCAAGAGGAGGGCATTGAGTTTGCCTTCTGCTCCCAAACAATAGCCATGAGACTCCAAAATATCCTCAAAAAAAATCTCGACTCGGTAACAGTCGCCATCATGCAACACCAAGAAGTCAAGCTTCCTCCTTTGGGGCACGACCAAGCCCGCAACGCCCTCCCAGGACTCGAGGACGCTCATCCGGTCGTCGGAGAGCATGAGGCCGGCGTAGAGAACTCCGTTTTGAAGGCGGTGGAGGGGGCGGAAAATGATGTCTTCGGAGGTATCAGAGAGGCGGAGGAAATGGGAGTGGATGAGCAGTTGTTGGAGTTGGGAGAGAGAGAGGGCGCGGGACTTGGCGTCGAGGGCCTCAAACTGGACGCGGCCAGCGCCGCGGGACTTCCAGTTGACGTTGTCGGAGAAGATTTCGAGGGCAAAGACTGTGGAAGAACCCACCTTGGATTCGATGAAGTGGAGGAGGTCCTTGGCGGTGGCGGAGCGAGGTATGTTGAAGACGCTAACTGTGTGCGAAAGAGGTTTTGTTGTCGTCCCCATGGTGGTGATGAAGATGGCACTTAGTTGCAGAGTGAGTGACAGAGTAACACAACACAGGAAGTGAGTGTTGGCATAGAAATTAGAAAAAAAAAGTTGAATTTGATGTTATTGGAAACATACAAAACCTATGTTCCCTAACTTTTACACACACTCCCATCTTCCACACTTAACTATGATTCATTCATGTTACACTCGTAAAATAGAATTTCCAATTTTACCTTTTAAAAATATGTATTTTTTATTATACATTTTAGAAATATATTCTGTATCTGATCTCAAATGTATTTATAAGTATAAAATACATTCTAAAATATATTAATATATTTTAAATTATATATTTTAAAATGTGTGTTGAGAATACATATTTTAAAATGTATACTAAACTTCAAAATAAGTTATTGATTATTCAATTCATAACTTTCTCATATTATCATTTAATTTTTTAATTCAAAAATAAGATTATTTTAAAAATACAAATCAAAGGCATTTTTGTCATTTCGTTAACTTATAGGAGTATAGCTTCAAACCATAGGCTTACAAAATGCAATGGCCCAACTTATAAACCCAAGTCCACACTCACATGTGAAAGAAAAATTGGACGTTTTTAATTTATTAAAAATTATAAAAATACCTATGAAAAAGTTTTAGCACACAAAATTGAAACTGGAGTGCTCCTGTAAATTTTAAAACTTTTCAATTTGATTTATTTATAGCTTTTGTATGGTTTGATTGTAAAATGATTATTTATAAAAAAGTTATTTTATTATGATTCTTAATTTTTCCAATTTAATGTTATTTTTTTTTTATTTATTCTAGTGAAGAAGAATATCTTACAACTAGAAGATGTTGTTTAGTCCAAATCAGTGATTCCTACGGAGTTGGCAATGTGTCTTTTGATCAGTCTCTTTCTTCTTATACTAGATTCTTCTTTACTTTTTTTTATATCTAGTTTTTTTCCAACTCTATTTTATCTTTATTTTTTTTCCGCATATCTAACTAATTATTTTCATTAGCACTCTCTTTTTTATAAAAAAAATAATATCTTCATTAATTACCCGAATCAAAATCAAGACTGTTTCCCATATTATCCAATTTGTGCATAACCTTACAATTTTATTAATTTTATTAATGAAGTTAATGATTTGATTCAAATCATGATACTTTTGTTTCATTCGATATCAAATTGTTTAACAAATGTATTCAAACAAATTAAATATCCATTCTGAATTATAATTAGATTGAATAGTGTTATCATGCACTTCTCTTCCTCTTATTTTATAAGAATAATTAATTGTTTTCCTTATTTGCTAATTAACAATAAATCCTAATATTATTGCTTTATTGTATTTTCAATATTTATGTTTTTTCCTTTTTTTTATTTTAAAAGCATGTGTTTTAAATATATTTTTTTAATAAAGAATTGATCTGTTATATATATATGGAAAAAATCCAATTGATGCAAACTACTCCAATTTTATTATTTTCATCGAATCTATTAAATATCTATTTATTTAAATTAAAAAATGAATCCATTTGAGAATAAATATTTTTTCTATTTTTTTTTTAAATCAAAGTGATGATATGAATATATAAGTAGTACATATAAAAAAATATATATAAAATAAAAAATTAATAAATACTAGAATTAGAAAAAATAAAATAAAATATTTAAAAAATAAAATTGATATTAATTTCCTCTAATAATATTTGTACCCATATTCTTTTGATAATTTTGCATAAAGTTTGTTGAAAATATAAAATTTCCTTCTTGATTGAGAAAAGTAGCCTTCAACCATATCTTTTTAACTAACTAAATATATACTATTTTTTGAATCAAGCAAATAGGGTTTTAAAAAATTCGGTTTAGGTGAATTAGAGCATTTTTTAAATTGAACACGACAAGTGGGCTGAACAATTTCAAATGAAAAATAAATTATTTGGTTGTTTTCATCTTGAACTTCGAGTTCGATAAAAAAACAATTCAGACTGTATCTGATTGTCTCCATCTCGAACTCGAGAAGTTCGATAAAAAACAACTCAAAGTGTATCTAATTGTCTCCTCTCAAATCCGAGAAGTCTTATACAAAAACAATTCAGACTATATTTGGTTGTCTCTATCTCGGGCTCGAGAAATCCAATAAAAAACAACTAAGACTGTATTTGGTTGTCTCCATCTTGGTCCTGAGAAGTTCGATAAAAAACAACTCAGGTTGTATTTGGTTGTTTCCATCTCGGACCCAAGAAGTCTTATATAAAAACAACTTAGACTATATCTAGTTGTCTCCATCTCGAACATGAGAAGTCCGATCAAAAAACAACTCAGACTGTATCTGGTTGTCTCCACCTCGGACCCTAGAAGTCCGATGAAAAACAACTTAGATTGTATCTAGTTGTCTTTACCTCGGACCCAAGAAGTTCGATAAAAAAATAACTTAAACTATATTTGGTTATCTCCACCTCAGACCCGAGAAGTCCGATAAAAAACAACTGGGTTTCTCTACCTCAGACTCGAGAAGTCCAACAAAAAATAACTCAGACTGTATTCGATTGTCTCCACCTCAGACCCGAGAAGTCCGACAAAAAAACAACTAAGACTGTATCTGATTGTCTCCACCTCGGACCCGAGAAGTCCGATGAAAAACAACTCAGACTGTATCTGGTTGTCTTCATGCAACAAGCGGTTGAGCTTAGTTGCAAACGACTTCGACAAATTCTCGCACACATGTGCCGATCAAAGCTCATGTTTGATTTTAACTTGACCTTTCTTACTAAAAAAACTCATACCACTCTTCAAGACAAATGTAACGGTTGAACTTAGTCGCAAACATTTTTTACAAGTCTTTTCACCTCGCTCGGCTCAAGGTTGCAGGACTGTGTATCGTCTCGGATTTGATCAAACATGTACTGATCAAAGCCCAATTCGAATGTATTCCATTTTGGCTTAAATCGTGAGAAAGCCCATGACAAAGCAAAATTAACCATGATTTTTGGGATTATTATTATAAACTCCCACATAATTATGTTAGTGTAATAATATTAAGTTAGATCAATATATTATGAGAATCAATCTTATTAAAGCACAATTAACATGAATTTAATACACAATATTTTGATATCTTTGAATGGTCTGATTTACTTGCCCAAGGTTCCTGATTCTATTGCATGAATACTCTAATCTACTTACTCAATATCACTTATTATATAACATAAATGCTTCGATTATATTAAATAATACTCCCTCCAAGATCCATATACATGATATTTAGATTTTATGAAAAGATACTATAATATGTCTCATTATACTCGAATTTTAGCACTATATTCACTATATACACAAAATTTATTTATTGACTTGAGCATCAAAGTATTTTAGCACTATATTCACTATATACTTCCCTCGTTTCTTAAATACTGAATCACTAGAACTTGAATGAAGATCACTGTAAGCCCACCCAAATTCTGACAAACTTCATTTTGAGATTACGACAAACTTCATTTATCACCATAATTTTTTTAAAACATAATTAAAATTACAATTTCTTATAATAATGTCGTACATGGAACATTTTTTTTGTTGGCACAATGTTACTGGACAACTTTTGTCAAGAGTTTGTTATAAGTTTCTCATACGGATAATCCAGGATACAAATCCTCCTAACACCCTTGTTTTCAATCTAGATGGATGCAATTCCATGGATAAGTAGAGAGAGAGAAAGTAGAAGAGAGGAAGAAGCACTGCCAAATATCATTTAATTAGCATGTTTCAATCGGTGTTTATTAATGGTATAATATAAAACGTAAATAAAAGCATGCAATTCTTCCTCATACATGTTCAAACCTTCTTAGCTCTTAGGGGAAAGCTGCTGCATTAGAAGCATGAAATGTGGAGTTCTTGGACCAAAGCCATATCTTGGAAACAGAGAAGCTCTCACCTTTGGTTGAGTCGCTTATCCTCTTTCCCTTCACATTCTCATTTTCTGAAACATCACCAGATTCAGACAACACCACTTGCAGATTCGAATCACGAACCACATACCGATATGAACCCATGGAGTAGCATCTCCTCTCATTCAAACTACAACTATCTCCACTCTCTAACTCCAACCCATTGTTTCTGAATTTTCCAAGCCTCACGGAAAACACCCTTTTCCCAACTGATCTTTCACTCTCTGAAAACCCCTTCTCTTCCTCACCACTGAACCCACTTGGCAGAACCAAACAATTTGAATTGCCAATGCCAACATTAAACAGCATTGGATTCTGATTCTGATTCTGATTCTCCACGTAGTTGGAGAGAGACGCCCTGCAAAGAGGACACGTGGAATTCGAGAGAAGCCACGTGTCAAGACAGTTCATGTGAAACGCGTGTGTGCACATAGGAAGCAACCTCAGCTTGTCGTCCTCGGAGAACTCGCATAAACACACGGCACAATCAAACGGTTCCTTTGAACCCATTAAATCTTGGTAACGGAAAACGGGTAGAGAGTCTATGAGGGCTTGGTCTAGACCTGAGTCGTGCAAGCGGAAGAGTTGTTGAAGCTGCCTCTGAAGAACACGTGAGCGCGTGGATTCGTGGAACCTGTTGGAGTTGTAGATTGATGAAGAGGTTGGTGTTTTCATGAAAAACCATAGAACCAAATGGACAAGTCCATACACGAAGAAGATAACTGCTAGAACAATTATGACCAGCAAAATAAGTGGACTGATTCTGCTGAGAGACGATGGCGTTGTTGTTTCTTTCTCGTTGGTAGTGTTGCCGTCATTAGGAGCTTGGTATGCTGAGAAAGGAGATTGAGGATATGACTCATCTGAGTACTTCACACCACCATTTTGCTTCGTTTCAATCTGAATGTTGCGCATCTTGGCAGATGAGTATTCTTTTTTTCAATGTACAATGACAACAATGATGCTTGTGTCCAACAGTTCATGTAAATTATTCAAACTCTTGCTAGCTAGAAGGTTGACTGTGGTAGACTTTAGCAGAAGAATATTCTGAAAACTGATATTCCTGATTCGTTTTTCCATGTTGGAAGTCAAGGGGGCATTATGCAGTAGTACTTTGTGGAAGATTCATTCCAGTGTAGTGGAGTCAGTGTTGTGAGAAGAGAAGCATTAGAAAAGGTATGTTATGCATATGGTTGAATTGTTAAGGTGGATTTTGTAGTAAGGAAACTAATTTCCTTTTTTCTAGTTAAGATGGAAGGAGATATAGAGGGCTTAAAAAGAAAAAGAAAAAGAAGGAAGAGATGATAGGTGGGAGAGTGTTATTAGCTTTTGATAAAAGTCAACAAGCATGGAAATTTGTTGGTGGACATGGAAAAATTTGTTTAACTTTACTTTTACAGCAGAGATCCAAAACAAAGGTATAAATTAATGGAGTATATATATAGACCTCTATATCTATATAAACACATAATTATACTACTATTTATATAGGTTTTTTAATATATATATCTTCTCATCATATTATTTCTTTTTATAATTCTTCCCCTGTGATCTTAATTTTTATTCTGAAAAATTATATAAATACAGTTTCTCACGTTTAAATACTAAAGTCCCTGTATTAAATCTATCATGTTAATTTTGTATGTCTCTTTGGAAATGAATTCAGGAAGCTCTTTTTTTTTCTCTCTTTTTAGACAACAGTCATTCAAACACAGTAAAATAACTTTTTCATTTTCTTTCTTCCCCACTGTCTCTTACTTTTATTTTTGGCATGCCAATATTATTAATAAGTTATGCTAATAATTAGTTCCACTTACCCCTCAACTCTATTTTTAAGATTGTTAAACTTGTCTAATATTACAATCATTTACGTTTTATCATCTCAAAACTATTTTTACATTTGCTCCATTATTCTTCTTTTTATTATTATTATTATTATGAATTATTAAAATAAAATTATGTTTGCAAGTTTTTGTCGTTCCAATATTGGCATAGAGAATTGACAGTTTTAAGCAAATATTTCATTTTGACTTGTACGGTAACAAAACACCAGATGTCTATAAGGAGAAAAACAGAAAAGAATGAAAAAAAATAACCAAATGATTAAGATGTTGACTTCTTTATATACCATAAAAATTGATAAGTTTAAACTCTAAAGTTGTCTATTTGTAGGGTGTGTCTTCTTTTTTGGAGTACAGAATCATTGCAGATAATAATGACCAATCCACGCCAATCTTGGCATGATAGCTGCAAAGAAAAAAAAAAGTAAAAAGGAGATTTTTTTTTCATACATGAATGCTACCTAAGATTAAGAGTTTGAATGGAGCAGTGAGTTCTAAACCTTTGTGGAATCTTGAAATAGTGGTTAGTGCAGTAAGGTTTTTAGGCTTGAAGGCTAAGTTGTAACCTCAGAAATTAAAGTGTAAATCTATGTAGGGTCTTATATAATATTATAGGCGTGTTTTGTTACATCATAGAAGCATTTGGGTCGCATTTAAATTGAAATGATGAATGTTAATTCCTATAAATCATAATAGCTACGGGCTGAGAAATTGATTCAACTTTCACATGTTTGGAGGTGATGATAACTAGAGATATCTTGAAAAGACAAAAAAGTAAATGGTAGGGTCTTGTATTTTCGCACGCATGGCAACTAATTAAACCTATGATGGTGTCTTTCCAAAGTAGGTGTGAAATGCAAATAAAATGGTGTTGGTGCCCTTGGTAACCAGCAAGTCAATAACATGGGTTCTGTACTCAAGCAGATGTTATTCCTGAACAAAACTGGGGCTGAATACCTGTTCTCTCAAGCAATCATAATATACAGGAAAAAAGACAGAAAATTTGTAAGGTAAAACATGAGAACAGAAGACACAGACACAACCAAAACTATCTCATGTTTTTTTAGATCTATTTATTAAAAATGCATCATCACTTCCTCACGTCAACAGAATGCAGTAGCTTACTTACAAGAAGTAGTAGTTTGTGCAACTTTGATTTCAATTTAAAATGACAAAACTATGTTTAAAAATTGAAAAAAGAAACAATCTTGTGTGGTGTTGTATAGTCTTCCTTTAAATAGACGATCCTATCGTTTGTCACATGTATAACTAAACTCTCTCCTTTGATATATCTCCTTCTTGTTTCATTGAAATTGTCATGCCATCACTTAAACTTCACTCTTGCTTAGACTACATCTCTTGTTTTTTAGATGTTTATCATGTTGCATTTCAGCTTGATTTCCAATCAGCATCAGACCATATTAGCTTACTTATGCATGGATGATAAATCCATATACTTGATTTAATTTATCATCAGCTATTCTACTTCCAGAATCTCCCCATGCGTATAAGTCAAAATAAGTCAAAGCCTTAGCTATGCTAGCAGCAGCATTAAGTCTTTGTACCCTAGTTCAAAGATTGGCCGAGGTGTTTGCGGGTTGAATTAGCCAGAATTTTAACAAACCTCTTACTAGCAGGTTGAGTTTATGCATTTTTTAGCTATGTCCAATGCAACTTGAATGTAGTCACTTATACTTAAACTCATCACAACCTATATAATGAGTTAGTTTGAATTGGTTCAGGTCAAATTTGACTTAATCATAAATAAAATCCAACTAAATTTAAATAAGTTGGATTATGTGAAGTTGGGTCCAACTCTATAAATGGGATAGTTGGAAAATTGGCCACTTTGAAATCTTGATAGAATTCAAAGAATTTTCATATTTCTCAAAGAACTTCTATCTCATTCTTCATCAATTGTTTGAGAGATTGAGTTTAATCTGTACTTTCTATTGTCATCTTAAAAGGATTGGCTTTGCTATGTTTGGCTGTTGGAGTGCAAGTAGACCATTATCTCCTAGTCGATGCAACTTTTTTTTTCTGTAATTGATTTTTTGTTTGAATTACAGTAAGATTTGGAGGATTTTAACTATTTACTGGTAAAGTCCCTCAATTTCCTGCAATTATAAACTACAATGACTTTGCTCTTAATTCTTTGGTTTGCACGGAGCAAAGGGCAGGATTTCATGTTTATTCAAGCTACATTGATTAGAAACATTGATAGAAATTTGTAGTTATAATATAAGTATGAAAAAATTTACAGTCTTTTTTCTTAAAAGTCACTGTAATATGTAGCTAATAAACTACTAATTACCATTTATTTAACATCCCTGGTTTTGGAATAAAAACATACATATTCAGCCTCCAAAAGAGAGTATGAAGAATTACGTAAAAAGTTATAAAATAACTAGTATACATATTACTATAATTATGTAACTTCATATCAATATCATGTTAATAAGAAGTGTAAGAGAGAGCTTCTGCTCATTGGCTGCAGGAAAGAAGAAAATAGAAAGCTAGGCAGAGGGAGTTTTCAGGTGAGAGAGTAGAAAGAAGGAAAGGATCAAGCTTGGAGATTCGCTAAGGTTATGAAGTTGAGCAAATTCATCCCTCTATCTCTCTCTACATCTTCATTTTCTTTTTCTTTTATTTGCCTTAGGATGTTAAGGTTGATGAATTTCTGAACCTAATTTGTGGCCATAGTTTTATACCTGTTACTTGATTATACAGTTGGACCTGGGTTAGTGAAAAATTATTACCATGCGTATAATATTTGTAAGAAAGTAATATTTATACAACTAAAACGAGAGAATTAATTAAAAGATGTTATGCTTACTATTATTCGTAGATGTTTATGACCTTAAATGACTTCTTTTTAGGATCTTTTAAACCTCTTTTAAGTAGCTAAAAAGTTATTCAAAAAAGGACACAATTAAAATTTTATAATTCGGCTCTAAAAAATTTTAATGATTTTTTTACTCTTGACTACTTAGTCTATATACTGATGTTAAGAAGAAGAAGAAAAGTTAAGCCATTAAGCAAATTTGTCAAAACTATCCATTGGTGTTCTTGAATCAAGACTCCACTGACAAGAAGAAACATATTTCCATAACTGGAAGTAATATTGTTAGATAATTATACAGGAGAAAACTGAAATTTTGAACATGTATCAACATCTTTTTTTTTCAAAGTAATGAAGTACACAATGTAAAATTCGATTATAGCACTAACTATATATTATATTATAGCTTTTCATGAAATTACTGAGGAATGAGAATTGTAATTTTACAAGCAGAAACAGTGAATATAATCCCTACGTCTTATAATTGAACAGGTAACAATGATTTAATAATGCTTTGATTGGTATTACATGGACCCTTTAAAAGGTATAATTGGAAGATCATTAAACCAGTTTAAGGATCAGCATGACCAGGAATGTCATCATCACTAGATCCACTGTCTTCTTCACTGATGTCTTCGTCATCTCCACTCTCCTCACCAGCTGTAGAGTTGCTATTGTTTTCCTTCTTAGCATACCGCTCACAATACTCTGTCCCCACAAATAGCAGAGCAATTTTTATATATCTTTTGTCACCATGAAATAGCCCCCCAATTCACCAAAGCATCCTAACTTTAGAAATAAATCCAAACATTAAGAAATACATGAAGCAGTCTCGGGTACAAAAAATATCATCGTGTTTGAATAATTTACAGCCTTTGGTAAAAATATAGTGCTGAACCATTGCATTGCATGACACAACTTCCTGATCTTGGCTGGGCGCGGGTGTTAAGAGAATAAAAGGGGGGTAAATACGGGTCCGGAGCACTAGCACGGTTTTATCATTACAAACCAAAGTCCAGATGTGATTCGCCCAGGAGGTTAAAGTTATTCAATCAGAAACCAATTAGTTACGGAGATCCTCCATTAAGCGCATGTAATCACAATCGTAGTTGAAATGCAATTCAATTTTGGTTTAGAATCATGATTCTTACCTATGGATAAATAAAAAAACTGAAGGTAAGAATTGAATTATAATTCCATTCTGACTAGAATTACACAACAAATTGAATAAAAAAAATGATCCCCAATTGGCGGTGGCATGATGACCACAACGCGGTGAGGAAACGATGATGAAAATAGTAGTGGTACTAACAGAAATAGGAAATCAATTCCAATGTCCAATTCCCATTCTATGCACAAATCCATGCACCAAACAAACACTGGCAATCAGCAGACAATAGGAATTGTATTTGAATAACTAAAATAGAGAAACCAATATAACATGTCTTCAATTATCAGAAAAAGTAGCACATAACAAACAATATGCTCACCTTTAACTTTCTGATCATACAACTTTTTATCCTTCATCATTAACGATGCTGCATCGCCATTGAGAGGATCTGAAGCATTTGGATAAAGCAGGAGTTGTGGAAGAAAAACTTCAAAGACATTTAGAAGATCTGAAAACACACAAGAAACCTTGGTCATTTTCAAGAAACAAAAAACATAACAGATTAGCCAGAAAAGGAGAGAGGACATTAATGAAGGAGGATATTCTATATTCATGTTGAATTTTCGTTCAGATAATTATATACCTCAGAGTACATAGACAGAAATATGACAAACTAATAGAACCTTCAGACGATGGATACTTGAAACTTTTACTATGAAAGCGTATAACTGAATTACCAAACATTGGGCTCCAAGATTGGTTAATGACATCCAAGCAAACAGAGCCAGATCTGCAGTTGATGAAATGTGCAAAGCAGAATCAGTCACATTAGCAAGCTGTTTCCGTGACTTGATACTCCTAAGAAATATCTTGCACAAAATCCCAAAACAATGAAATATAAACAGCAGAAAAAAATTACTGACATGTATCATGGAACCCAAATATAAAAAAAGGAAATAATCCATTGACCCATATTAGTGCAGAAACTACATAGAGCAGAAGAAATATTCACCCAAAAAATTAAAGATTGACTAATAGCATATGAAGTGCTCACAACTCATCGACATTTGGGTGGAATATTTTGTTCACAAAGCCAATAGAAGGGGATTTATATGGGTAAGCATCAGGAAGCTCAACACGAATTTTCCAGACTCCACCTTCATAAAGACCTGCAACAATCACGTAAATGTGATCAATCAAGGAACAAACAAATAGATTAAAGACAAGCAATTGGTCTTTGTGGTCACAACCCATTTAAAGACAAGGAAACCAGTGTCAAGCTAGAATATGAAATGTGACATGCAAATATTATATGGAAAATTATGTTGATAGAAATAAAGGAGCTTCTCATCAAAGTCTTTTTGTCCTCCCATTTTCTCATGAGAAAGGAAAAAAAGGGAAATACTTGGTTTAAGAAAAAAAATAGTAAGTAATTCTTAGTACACATTTACAGTTTCATTTCATCAAACAAAAGAGTAGGTTAACCATGGAATTTTGACAGTACTTTCTTTTGGACCATGAAACTCAACATTGAATTCACTAAGTCCATCGTTTATCGTCTCCACTGTATAATCACTCATCATCCTGAAAAAAAGTAGGGAATATTTGAGAAATATGACTACAAAATGTTTTTGCTGGAGTGATCAAGCATACATGACCATGTGAATAAAATGCCAAGAATGATAGTCTTGGACTCTAAGTTCATCCGAAAGATATAAGGAACAGTCATCAACATGAATTTACAAACTAGCACATGCATACGCTTTCTAACTCTAGAAAAATATAGTACATTAGCATCATTTGATCAATGCCAAATCCCACAAAAGGTTCAAGCCTTTGACACCATTTGGACAAACATTTAACAAGTACTTATAGCAGAAAAAGAGAAAAAATGAATGGAATTTCTCTCCTTAAGTTAAATTAACTTTTCATATGTCAACTTCAAGAGAAGTTCGATGATAGAGCTTTTGAAAGTTGAGCTTCAAAATTAATTTTAGCTTCCGAGAGAAACAGAGGTATATTTACCTTTTTTTCTCCTATAACTGTTCGTTGGAAAGTTCATTCATACTAGGCTTTTGCGACTTTTTTTTTTGGGTCTTATGCACATACTTCATAAACCTCACCAATCATGCAATGCATTTGAAGCATATAAAGGTCACTTGATAATTTTGTTCGGCACAAGTTACTAAATTAGATGAAGCCCATATGCCTTCATTTCAATTGCTGTTATCAATTTCAACCATGCTATTCCATCCATAACGACATCTACGCGTTCATTGTGATAACATAGCCTATAAGTACCATACGGCACCGCATAATACTATCGCTTCTTTCAGCGTAACAACTTTCATTTAGGTAGATAAAATATGCATAAATGATATTGCTACCAAGACACCAACATATCATCCTTACTTAGTCAAATACCTATATTAACTCATTATATGACCAAAAAAGTTGCACTAATTGATCGATGTCAAGAATAACAAGTATCATATGTTATTAAAGACATTTATTTTTTGGGAGGAAAAAAAGGAAAATGGAGGGAATGGGATCGATTTATAATGAATTTACTTTCACTAAGTACTACATGGTTGAAGTTTACTATATCATTCAGCATTTAAAAAATGTTTCTCTGAAAAATAAAATCATAAAAAAGCAGTGGTTTAGTCCCCTACCACAGGGAAATATGATGGTATGACACCAGAAAAGGCACCCTGGGGAAAACATAAACTGCCAACAGACTAAGACTAAGTAACCATGTTCTTTTTCGCTTCTTTTTAATTTCCTCAATTGTTTTAGTAATTTGCAGATCCCTATTCCCACTAAAAAAGGTGAAGTCTATGTTATGACTAAAATTCAGCTTATGCTAAAACGTAATGTGATGGAGAATCCTAAGCAATTTTTATCTTTTTAATTTTGAAGTTGGTTTCTATGCTTGGCATATCATGCTGTGATGAATTTGATTGTCACTTCCAGGTGATTTTTCATGACAGAAACAGCCAATTCATAATCCTGCCTTCTCTCATGAATGTTAATAAATGGGTAAAACAAATTTCCCATTAAGTATTGCATATCTAAACTTAACTCTAAGGTCTACATTTTATCACTTAGCCCTCAATTTG
Source organism: Phaseolus vulgaris (assembly GCF_051622355.1). NCBI lineage: Eukaryota > Viridiplantae > Streptophyta > Magnoliopsida > Fabales > Fabaceae > Phaseolus > Phaseolus vulgaris. The sequence continues at coordinate 43,689,306 of NC_143500.1, read as the reverse complement.
ATTTTAAGTGAAAACATTACTTTTACAGTCAAATAATTATGTTTCGTGCACATCATGTGACCATCACAAAAACTGAAGTTTTTCTTTATCATGAATCCCCAAAATTTGTTTTTTTATTACTCTTAGAATGAAGAACTCAGTCAACTCCACAAAAATTAAGGGGTTTCTACACTTTAAAAGCACTGCATGATTCATATCTCCAATTGATAAGAGATCTGAACTATCAAGGAGACACGTCCTGGTGGCCACCACTATAATCCACTATAATCCCCAACTCGACCTTCATTATCAAGGCCGCACTAAGTAGCCCTTTCCAACCAAGGGGTGACTGCAATTAAGGCAGTTTTCCAACAATCACATTAGCCCCCTTCAAATCTAGTTTTCAGGGTGTTGTTACCTTCTTGCTGATCAACTAACCAGATATTTTAACTTGAAAACAACACTGAGTGGAGTTAGAAATTTGTGAGAGTGAGGTAGCCAATTGTCACACCATGGAAGTGGAGAGTTTTTAGGATTAAAACTTGCACCTTGACTACTCTTAGGACTATAAATACAAGTGCTAACCCTTTTCTAAAGGAGCTTAGAATTGATAAAGAAATGATGTCCAAGTTTGTGCACAATTTATCTTCTTTGCTCACTCATTAGCACTAGTTTTGTGTCTAGCTTAGAATCACTTAGGAGTTGGCCTCACCTCTTCTAAGTTTCTATATTCACCAACCAAATTCATCTTCTCCATTTAGTTTTCTTCATCCATTTAACCCACACAATGGACTATCAAACAGCAACATATAAAAAATTACAAAAAGCTACATGGATTCAACATAGGATTACGTCATATTTTAACTTGAAAACAACACTACACGGTATTTAGTGATTAACAAAAATAAAAATTATGGTAAGTTAGGAAAGGCGTGTACTTCAACGGATTTGGACGGATTTTAATCCTTTATAAATCTTACAAACTACTATATATAATGGCTGTTTCATTTCAACAAGTAGTCCAGGTCCTTCTGTGTAATAGAACTTTAGTTTAAACAGGCTTCTCTTTAAGCCAAATTAAACTTACTGAAATTTACCCACATTATGAACGTGGACGTGGGTTCAAGATCAAATGATACCTCGTGAAGATAACCTATAATGTGCCAAATGTGCTTCTTCATCACGTCATGCCAACAATCAAAACAAACAAACCATAATATATTTCAAAGAATTTAACAATATACCGATTGCCACCCATTTATAGAAAAAAATATACAACAAATAATTCAAACAGTTTAAAATAATGTAACCATAAACACTCAATAATAAAATCTACTTACAATTTCATAACATCCATTTCTCTTCTCTTGCTTGGAGATGACATTTTGATTATACAAATCACTTATTTCAACCTGCTAGAGATACAATAAGGAAAATTTAATATCTGCCAATGTACATATTTGTTCTCATCTTCCCCAAAACAGAAGATATAAAAAACAAAACCTAATTTCGATGTGCAGCCTATATAAGCTCAATTCATTTCTGTTAAATTTAAAATAGGATTAGAAACTTGATATATCCTAAAATGTTTGTGGTGGTGCCCTACATATCAAACCAAAACATAATTTTGCCCGTCAAGATTCACCACTTTTGCTGATAAATGATGCAGAGAAGCAGAAAACCCAAGTATAAGAAACTTTGCAATTGTTTTGATGCAAAAATCAGGAGCAAGAAGATCTCTATTAATCCATAAATAGAAGCCTCATCTGTGAAGAAAGACACCCTATATCATATAAAGATAGTGCAGAGTCGAAGAAATTATCTTTTTCATTGAATGTTCAAAATATCATTCGACTACAGAAATTAATTCCATTCACTTAATCTCTTTCCACACAAATACTGCCCCTCGATTTGGGGTTTTTTTATAAAAATATAAAATAAAGCAATTAATGCAGTTGACAATTTAAAGGGGGTCTTGTAGAAAGAACGAAGAGAAACTTCGCAAAAGAGAGGCAGTATGTATGAAGGGTAACAACTTGATTACTTTTAGAGAAATAGCTAGTTTTTTAAAAGCTTGCTTATAACACTTGAAAGAATAAGCAATTATTCTTCCGAAATAAATGCACATTACCCATGGATCAAACAGAAAAGGACAGAGTGGAGAAGGAAAATTAAACACAAACACAGACATAGTTGTTTACGTGTATACTACATAGCTCTGTTCATCACAGAGCATACTTGCAGAACTTTACACTACAGGCAAACTTAAACCAAATTCCTACTCAGTAAAGAGTAATCCTTCAACTACGATGAAGGCAACAAAAACGACCCCTTGCTTCAGAAGGACAGAAGAATACTTAAGCTGATGAAAATTTCCACCCCAATGAGACAAACACTATCTATGTGAATAAAATAGGAACCAACATTATCACCCTTCCGAGTATTGAAGCACAAAGCTAACAGGTCCAAAGGAGAACACCAAGCAACAGTGACTAATGAAAGGGTCTTACGAATGCACAGAAAAAAGCTATACAAAGTGCGTGATACACAACGTGGCACAAGTGCACGCTTCATTGGCACGAAGTGCAAATACATGAAAGTCAAAATCTTTTGCAAACGACTGCGTCCATTTGAAACAAAGGAAAATACCCAAAATTCCTTGTCTTACTTGGATAAACTTCCTAGCCAGCAATTCGGAAACGGAAGGCAAAATGAGAAAAGGCATATTTGCGTTAATTGAATAAAACCGATACCGACAAGCAAGGTTACAAAAGAGCTATTATAGATTCCGGTAGAAAGATCTATGGCTGACCCATTTAACCAAAGATAGAGGGAAAACAATGCGTGCACTGCTATTGCTAAGCATGCTTGAATTAGTGCAAAATCAAAAGGAAGAGAGGATAAGAGAGAAAAAGTGCATTGGCATAAAAGAAGTGAAACTATAATTTGGGGGAAATGATGGCTTGCCTGAAACCCTTGTAGCGTTTTGGTGATGGCGTTGTGATCAGAGAGTAATTGAAAAGAAGAGAATTGAGAAAGGAAATGAGGAGGAACACATATATAGGGAGTGGGTGGGTGTAAGGGAGATAGAATGTCGACGTGGGACATAACACGTGTTCTAGAAAGGTTCGGCAACGTGGCAATTATGTTTCACCATTTTTCTAGTAAGTACAATTCCTATTAATTACCGAGCTAATTCCAATTTATTACTCTAGGAGGTACAATTTCCACTTCACGTGCATATATTATTTCTTCAATCAGTTAATGCTAAAATAACATGCTATGCTCAATTTTTCTAACTATATTCACTTCATTTGATTTATATATAACCCTCATATTGTTCGAAAGCACAATTTTTCATAAAACTAAAATTTATTTATGAGTTTTATTCATGACTTTAATTGATAATAACTATGTATTAAGTGTGCCAAGTATGACCATTATTTTTCTATTATAATATATATATATATATGACAAGTAAAAGATATTTATTTTAATAAAAATTTATATAAATGCTTCGTGAATTTATAATTATATTTCAACCATTTTACATATAAAAAAAACGATTTTTTTTCATGATACTGAATTTTTAAAACTTTTATATAGATCTAAACTAAAAGAATAATGTAATGTTTTCATAAAACATATTATAAGATTGGATGGATAAAATGAACTAAATTTAACTCTATGAAAAAATATATTGAATGCAAATGTAGTTTCAAGAAACTAAACTAAATGACAATAATTTGTGTAAACTAAATTGAGTTGTTTTTAAGGTGATTGAACTACTTCAAATGATTTTATAAATAGTAATCTTTTATATAGAAATATCTTATAAAATTAAGTATTTATAATTAGTTAGTTAATAAAACACGCACTTTAAAAATTATTAAAAAAAAATTATTAAATGCCACAGTTTTAGTAAAAAAAAAAAAGTATTTCACATATTTATTTTGAAAACAATATCAGCTTAAATTAAATTTAAACAACAAAAATTGACTGAATAAAATAATATCTAAAAGAAACTATAAAAAAATATCACATATTTAAACTATATGTTATCTAAGACGAATTTAATAAATAAGGTTGTTATCATAAAAATAGATAGGTTACTTAATTGTTACAATCTTCAAGTTTTTTACTCTGATTGAATATTAATTCTCATACTTTAACTTTGACAAATTTAATTATAAATATGTTTGTGTAACAGTATAGTTTAGTTTTAGAAGTTTAATTTTCTAAGAACTTAGTTTTTAAAAATAAAACTTGGAAACATTTCAGTTTATTTTTCTTACAAAATAATTTATATCTTTCAGCTTAAGCTTAATGCAAATCGTTACAAGTTCAATTGAATATTTTTTTTAACAGGAAAAACGTTATATAGCCTATAAAATCTTAATGCATGTTGTACCGGTCGGTACCGGACGACCGCGTTGTCCGAATTAAATTATCTAATTAAGCAAGGAACATGGTTACACGTGGGACAAGTATACCGGTCAGTACCGGACGACCGCGTTGTCCGAATTAAATTATCTAATTAAGCAAGGAACATGGTTACACGTGGGACAAACGGTTACAATTCCCACTGAGTAACAAACACACGTGAGCACTCCTTGGATTTTCGGGAACACCCCCTAGATCCCAGGAAACCATCTAACACGACTCAAGGACCACAAAACACGTCGCGACCACTAATGACCCAGAGGGCCCAAGCCCAAAGGGACATACAAAAGAAGAGAAAGAAAGGGAGAGAGGTATGTTTTTTCAGATTATCAAGGATTCTCACTGAGAGAGATTACTGACTTGAGCGTCGGAGCACAATCGCAGGTACCCCCACCGGCTGACCGAGGCACGCGAGGAAGAAGGAAACTCGAAGGACAAGACAACCAAGACTGAAGCAGACACCTTGTATCGACGTGGACCAACATTACTCAGTCCCCAATATCCATACAGGTACAATTGGCGCCCACCGTGGGGCCGAGTAATCATTATTCCCAGACCCAAAGATCCCAACGCTTGAAGATGGGCTCAACGGCAAACAACAACAACAATGATATCTCTGAAGAGCATAGGACCATACTACAAACCCTCCAGATTCAGATGCAGGAGTTACTCCAAAAAGGGGTCATCGATCAACTTCGCCAGGATGAAGAAAGGAAAAGACGAGAAGAAGAGCGTCAACAACACGCAGAAGAGATAGCACAATTGAAAGAACAGAACAAGAGATTGTTGGATAGACTTGAGCAATCTGAACGCGAAGGGCATTCACGTGCACCTTCTCCATCACCGTTCCAATCAGGAACGAGAACAATAGCCCAGGCTATACCTCACACGTCACTCGTTCAACACACCCATCAGAGTGTAAAGCCAGTAACCCCAAACAAGGTAACAAACCCGAAAGGCCATCCGTTCACTGATGACATCATAGCCACTCCTCTCCCTGACAAGTGGAGGGGCCTAACGATAAACCTTTATGACGGTTCCACAGACCCAGACGAACATCTGAATATATTTAGAACTCAAATGACCCTCTACACAACCGACCGAACGGTATGGTGTAAAGTCTTCCCCACCTCTCTCAGGGAAGGCCCCCTTGGATGGTTTTCGGACCTTCCACCCAATTCCATTACAAGCTTCGACGCTTTGGAATTGAAGTTCACCACGCAATACGCCACAAGTAGACCTCATCGGACATCCTCCATGTCTCTTCTAAATGTCAAACAAGAAAGGGGAGAATCATTGAGAACATTCATGAACAGATTTAGCAAAGTGTGTATGAACATTCGTAATCTTAATCCAGAAATAGCCATGCATCATTTGGTCTCGGCCATACTACCGGGAAGGTTCACTGAAAGCCTTATCAAACGACCTCCGTGCAATATGGATGAATTAAGAACAAGAGCAACAAAGTTCATGCAGATAGAAGAACATATTGACTATCATCGAAAAACTTATGCTGAGAACACGGACAAGAGCAAAGGGATTCGTCCCCCCACAGTACCAACCGACCGAGAACGACATCGCCCCAATAGGGGTCCCCGTTTCCACAACTACACTCCCTTGATTGTACCAAGGGGTAAGGTTCTCGACGAAGCACTGCAGATTGAATTGATTCTGGCATTGAGGCAATCACAAACCCCTCCCAATGCCGACACCAGTAAACGTTGCCAATACCATCGTAACTATGGCCACACGACCGAAGGATGCCAAGCACTGAAAGATAAAATTGAAGAGCTCATCCAGGCCGGTCATCTCCGCAAGTTCGTGAAAACCACCATCACTGCACCCAGGTCACCCCAGCGTGATCATGATCCCCGAGAACGTTCGGGACGAAGAGACGACCGGACCCGTGACAACCACTATCGTTCAAACAGAAGAAAAAGAAGCGAAAGTCCGATCAGACGAACGAGGCCTAAAAGCGAAAGCCCTGAACGTAGAAGTCGAACTAAACAAAAAGTTCGCACAGTCATCAATACAATCGCTGGACCGGTGTCGCTCGGTCAGCCCCCTCAAGAAATTAATTACATTGCAGGTGGCTTTGCGGGTGGAGGATGCTCTAATTCAGCAAGGAAAAAACATTTGAGAGCAATTCAATCCGTTCATTCGACTTCCACACAACGCCGACCGCATATACCACCAATCACTTTCACTGACGAAGACTTCACAGCAATCGATCCATCTCAAGATGACCCCATGGTAATAACTGTGGAGATAGATAAATTTGCAATTGCAAAAGTTTTGGTAGATCAGGGTAGCTCGGTCGACATCCTGTATTGGGAAACGTTTAAGAATATGAAGATTCCAGAAGCAGAGATACAACCCTACAACGAGCAGATAGTTGGTTTCTCAGGGGAAAGAGTGGATACGAAAGGATTTATCGATCTATACACCACGTTCGGAGATGATTACCTCAGCAAGACCATCAACATACGATATCTACTCGTTAATGCCAATACATCGTACAATATTTTGCTCGGTCGACCATCTATCAACAGATTGAAAGCCATTGTCTCAACTCCTCATTTAGCTATGAAGTTCCCCTCGGTCAATGGAGATATAGCAACCGTGCATGTAGACCAGAAGACAGCACGAGAGTGTTATGTAGCTAGCCTGAAGGTGGAGCCAACCCGAAGGCTTTATACCACGTCAGCCGAACGGACCACAGAGCGAAGAGGTCGGTCAACAGAAAGACGCTCTAGAGGAAGAGAATCTAGAAGACACTTGGTCGCTTTAGTCGATCTAGATCCTCGACTGGATGATCCCCGAATGGAAGCAGGGGAAGATCTTCAACCCATATTCCTTCGGGACAAAGACCGGAAAACATACATGGGAACATCCCTCAAACCAGACGACCGAGAAACGATCGGTAAAACATTAACAAAGAACGCTGATCTTTTCGCCTGGACAGCTGCAAACATGCCAGGGGTAAAGTCAGATGTGATTACCCATCGATTGTCTGTTTATACAGAGGCCAGGCCGATCGCTCAAAAGAAAAGGAAACTAGGTGAAGAACGGCGCAAAGCCGCACGAGAAGAAACAGACAAGCTAATTCAAGCTGGTTTTATTCAAAAGGCCCACTATACGACATGGCTAGCCAATGTAGTGATGGTAAAAAAGACGAATGGAAAATGGAGAATGTGCGTAGACTACACAGACCTTAACAAGGCGTGCCCAAAGGACTCGTATCCCCTACCTACTATCGACCGGCTGGTCGACGGTGCAGCCGGTCATCAAATCCTAAGTTTCCTTGATGCTTATTCAGGTTACAATCAAATACAAATGTACCACCGTGATCGAGAAAAAACCGCGTTTAGAACAGATTCTGATAATTTCTTATATGAAGTCATGCCGTTCGGCCTCAAGAATGCAGGAGCCACATACCAGCGACTCATGGATCACGTATTCCACGACATGATCGGTCGGAACGTAGAAGTATACGTTGACGACATCGTCGTCAAATCAGACTCTTGCGAACAACATGTTACTGACTTAAAAGAGGTTTTTCAAGCCTTGCGTCAATACCGCATGCGTTTAAACCCGGAGAAGTGCGCGTTCGGCGTAGAAGGGGGGAAGTTCTTAGGCTTCATGCTCACACATCGGGGTATAGAGGCTAATCCAGAAAAATACAAGGCAATCACCGAAATGTGAAGTCCCAACGGACTCAAAGAGATCCAGAGACTAGTCGGCCGTCTCACTTCGTTGTCTCGATTCGTACCTAAGCTTGCCGAACGAACGAGACCCATCATAAAAATTCTGAAGAAGACAAGTAAATTTGAATGGACAGATGAATGTGAACAAAATTTCCAACAGTTAAAAGCATTTCTGGCGTCTCCACCGGTCATCCAGAAATCGAACGCACGGGAACCCATTGTGGTCTACCTCGCCGTCTCCAATGAAGCGGTGAGTTCCGCTCTGGTACAAGAAATTGAAGCGGAAGAACGACCGGTATATTTTGTAAGTCGAGTCTTACATGACGCAGAAACCCGGTACCAAATGGTCGAAAAAGTTGCCTTCGCTTTGGTCATTACCGCACGACGAATGCGGATGTATTTCCAAAATCACAAGGTCATTGTTAGGACTAACTATCCCATTATGAAGATTCTCACCAAACCTGACCTCGCCGGACGAATGATAGGTTGGGCAGTCGAACTGTCAGAATTCCATATCGAATACCAACCCAGGGGAGCCATCAAGTCCCAAGCCCTCGCCGACTTCACAGCAGAACTCACTCCCTATCCGACCGAACAAACTCCCCGATGGACACTATATGTAGATGGGTCATCAAACAGTCGTTCGTCCGGAGCAGGAGTTGTACTTGAAGGACCAGGGGAGATTGTTGTCGAACAAGCCATGAAATTTGAATTTAAAACTTCCAATAATCAAGCCGAATACGAAGCTATAATCGCAGGTTTGCATCTGGCGATTGAATTGGAGATAACAAATATAACTTGTAAGAGCGACTCCCGTCTAGTCGTCGGACAACTTACAGGGGAGTATGAGGTAAGAGAAACATTACTCCAACAGTATTTTCATTTCGTAAAAAATCTTCTAAACAAGTTCAAAGAAATCTCCTTCCAACACGTACGGAGGGAAAATAATACTAGGGCGGACGCTCTATCGAGATTGGCTACCCTAAAAAGAAAGGCGTCCACCGGTCGGCCATACACGTGACCCTGGCTAAACCAAGTGTTGGTACCGAAGAATGCATGGCGACTGACACCCAACCTAACTGGATGACTCCCATAAAACAATATCTGACCGATGGTGTATGCGATCCACATTTGGAGAAAACGATGAAGTTACAAGCCGCCCGATACATACTGATTGGGCAAGATCTTTACAGGAGAGGGTATTCCCGTCCCCTCCTAAAATGCCTTGGTCCAGAACAAGTCACTTATGTAATGACCGAGTTACACGAAGGGATATGCGGAACCCATTCAGGAGCGCGGACTATGTCCGCCAAAATTCTAAGAGCTGGATACTACTGGCCGACCTTACAGGGAGACTGCACTGAATACATTCAAAAGTGCGTGAAATGTCAAGAGTTCGGCACCTTATTGCACCAAAAACCAGAACACTTGCACTACATCCTATCCCCTTGGCCGTTCGTGAAATGGGGAATGGATATTATCGGACCTTTCACACCCGGAAAAGGGCAATGCAAGTCCCTACTGGTGGGTATAGATTACTTTACCAAATGGATTGAGGCTGAACCACTAACAGCCATCACCGCCCGGAACGTACAAAGCTTTGTGTGGAAAAACATTGTCTGCAGGTTCGGCCTACCTCAGATCATTATCACAGACAATGGTCGACAGTTCACCGACCGTGGGCTAGCTGAATTCTATGAGAAACTTCACATCAAACATATAACGAGTTCGGTCGAACACCCTCAAACCAACGGTCAGGCGGAAGCCGCCAACAAAGTTATTCTCAGTGAGTTAAAGAAGAGACTTGGCCCGTCCAAGGGAAATTGGACTGAAGAATTATTAGAGGTTCTGTGGGCTTATCGTTGTACTCCCCAGTCAACAACTCAGGAAACACCTTATAGCCTGACGTACGGCACAGAAGCCATGATTCCGGTCGAAATCGGCGAGCCTTCACTACGCCGACAGACGTTAGACCTAGACTTAAACAAGGAAAGTCTCCTAGTCGGCCTCGACCTCATCAATGAATTAAGGGACAAATGCAAGATAAGGGAAGAAGCATGCAAGGTACGAGCAGCACGAAGGTACAACTCCAAAGTGAAGCCACGAAGCTATCAGAAAGGAGATCTAGTTTGGCGCATGCGCAGCGACGCCCGGAAGGACGGAGGAAAGTTTTCAAGCAATTGGGAAGGTCCGTTCCGCATCTCCGACACAGCAACAGGAGGAGCTTATTACTTAGAATATTTGTCAGGAAAATCTGTACCGAGAACGTGGAATGCCACGCATCTCAAATTCTATTACAGTTGATGAATAAACTTAGTGCACTCTTTCCTCGCTCGGTAGTTTTATCCCTAAGGAGGGTTTTCTACCGAGAAGGTTTTAACGAGGCACTTTAAATCACCAATCTTGGTCAGAAATTCAATTAATTCTCCATTCATTCGGTCGAAATACATAACTAAAGTTATCCGAATTATAACTTAAACGTTATTCACCAATCTTGGTCAGAAATTCAATTAATTCACCGTTCATTCGGTCGGAATACATAACTAAAGTTATCCGAATTATAACTTAAACGTTATTCACCAATCTTGGTCAGAAATTCAATTAATTCACCGTTAATTCGGTCGGAATACATAACTAAAGTTATCTGAATTATAACTTAAACGTTATTCACCAAACCTTGGTCAGAAATTCAATTAAATTAATTCACCGTTCATTCGGTCGGAATATATAACTAAAGTTATCTGAATTATAACTTAAACGCTATTCACCAAACCTTGGTCAGAAATTCAATTAAATTAATTAACCGATCATTCGGTCGGAAGATATAACGAAAGTTATCCGAATTATAACTTAAACGTTATTCACCAATCTTGGTCAGAAATTCAATTAAATTAATTAACCGATCATTCGGTCGGAAGATATAACGAAAGTTATCCGAATTATAACTTAAACGTTATTCACCAATCTTGGTCAGAAATTCAATTAAATTAATTAACCGTTCACTCGGTCAGAAATTCAATTAAATTACCTTAGTCAGAAATTCAATTAAATTATATATAAATGTCCAAGTTACGCGCGACATCAAATTCTTCATCAAAGCACCGTCGTCCGGTATTAAACTGCGTGGTAATAGCAACATGAAAATAAATTCGATAGTAAAAAGTAAAATAGTTCAAAACACGTCACAAAGCAGTAAAATTGTCTTTAGCCCACACCCCGGGCCCAGGTAATGAAAATATTAAACAATATCAAGGGTGTCATCCGGTTGCATCGACTCCTCCGACGGTACGGTATCATCTGCACGTGGCATCTCAGCTATAGGACAGATTGTTTGATCATTCTCTTCGGCCTCCTCGTCCCCCACAGGCATCAGACGGCCGCCCACAACATCCATGTTCGAGTCGTATCGCTCATCGTCGTCCGGCACCCCATGGAAAAAGGCGACCTGCCGAACTCCCTGCCTGAATGACTCTTCGTTGATGCTCAACATGAACCCTTGAAGCTGTTCAACTTGAGCACTCAACAATTCTTTCTCCGCGGCCAGTTTTTCCCGCTCCTTGATGGCATCTGCCCGTCCTGCTGCTACTTCTTCTAAAGTAATCTTTAAAGCCTCATGCTCTTTCCTGACCAACTGAGCACCTAATCGACAAACACTTTTTCGTTCGTAAGCACTGAGCGAGCCGCCTTCAGGGTAATCAACTTATAAAACAAAGCAGAAATCCATTTGTTTATTCAAATCCACTGCCTTCAGGGCATCCTTCAACGAGACGACCAAGTCATTGAGCTGCGATTTCAATTTTGGAATCGAGACTGTCTTCACTCTCCTTAGCTCGTCCCCAAGAGCCCTGGTTGCCACAGCCGCACGACACTGCAGCTCAACCGTCTCCTCGACCATATCTAAGGTGGGAATGGTAGCAAAAATTTCCTCGTCCTCCGGACGCAAGTCAAATTGCATTGTAGGTGCCACCCTGACGGATGACACCAATAAGCTAATGGGACTGCCCGACGAAGACGAAGCGTCCGTCCTAGGCACCTTAACAGGACGTCCCCTCTTCTTTCCTTGAGCGGGAACAGGGACGACCTCCACCGGAACGACCTCCTGCTCAGTCATCCGCGGGACAATCCCAGCGATGGTGGCTATTTTACTCTTCTTAGCCTGCCTCTTCAGACTATTCATATATTTCTTCAAACTCGGATCCATGCTCACAACAATTTCTGCACCACAAACACGAAGGTAAGATACAAATATGCTATCAGCCGAACGACCGCAAGAAGAAGGTGCTCACCATTTAGGTCCGCCCACTGCTTGGGCGACCCGTAAAGGGCTATCAGTTCCCGCGTAGGGAGCCTACACGGTAGTTGATTCACGACCATCAAAATCTCTTGGTCGATGGGGGACAAAGATTCCCAAAGCCGATGGTCAAGGGAGGTGGGATTCTCCGTCCAATGGAATGGAAATTTTGTGCTTCCATCGGCATTATAGAATAGATCCCGGCCGTCCGGCTCGACAAACACTTTAAGAAAGTAATCTTTAAAATTCTTATACGAGGTAGTAAAAGCAGCAAAGCGTACGTTCCCCGGACGACTGGATAACGACAACCAACCTACTGGGTACTCGGGTACGTGTTATAATAATATAAAAATGATTCGGCGGTCGGCAGGAGTCCAAATATCTGGCAAATAACTCGAAAGGCTTGTAAAATAGCCCACGAGTTAGGGTGCAATTGTGTCGGTGCGACATTGAGAATCCGAAGGATACTCATGGTAAAATCATCAAAAGGTAAACTTACGTGTAAATGGGAAAACAAGGTACTATACACAAAGAAAAAGTCGTGTGGAGCATTCTCCCGGCCATGACACACACGGTCGGTCATATCGCATATATCGACATATAACGCATCGGCCGGGCAATCCGGGGTTAGAAATTTTTTATGGGTTGATAGAAACTGATCTAATTTATCCGAAGACTTTATTTTACTGGGGATTCGAAGAACGGTAGGATCAACCCAATCATAACTTGGGCCGTCCGATGCCTGACTCGCACCGCGAGTCAAAGACGAGCCCGCGACACTCGAAGACTCCTCAGAAGAAGGCATGACTAACCTTGAAATGAAGAAGAAGACACTGGCGGCAAAATCGGCACCTAGCAAAACAGAGCAAGCAACCCAAAACTCAGAGCAAAAGGAACGAAAAACCCTCAACTCTACAAATGAAATACTATTTATAGGCAAAGAGATGGGAAGCAAAACCCCTGCGTTCGTCTAACACCATTAGATCAAATCTAATCCAACGATCATATACGCTCGGCATACGAAACGGCATGTAATCCCTACCATTCAATCGATCCAGATGTGACAGCATCCCCAAACGGCAACTCTGCCATGCGTCACATCTCTGCCACACATTAATGATGCCAGTTATCACGCATTGTTTCAATAACCCCCTGAGCCTTATACGACTCTTCGTCCTTACATGACCTCGAGCCTGGGGGGCAAGTGTACCGGTCGGTACCGGACGACCGCGTTGTCCGAATTAAATTATCTAATTAAGCAAGGAACATGGTTACACATGGGACAAGTATACCGGTCAGTACCGGACGACCGCGTTGTCCGAATTAAATTATCTAATTAAGCAAGGAACATGGTTACACGTGGGACAAACGGTTACAATTCCCACTGAGTAACAAACACACGTGAGCACTCCTTGGATTTTCGGGAACACCCCCTAGATCCCAGGAAACCATCTAACACGACCCAAGGACCACAAAACACGTCGCGACCACTAATGACCCAGAGGGCCCAAGCCCAAAGGGACATACAAAAGAAGAGAAAGAAAGGGAGAGAGGTATGTTTTTTCAGATTATCAAGGATTCTCACTGAGAGAGATTACTGACTTGAGCGTCGGAGCACAATCGCAGGTACCCCCACCGGCCGACCGAGGCACGCGAGGAAGAAGGAAACTCGAAGGACAAGACAACCAAGACTGAAGCAGACACCTTGTATCGACGTGGACCAACATTACTCAGTCCCCAATATCCATACAGGTACACATGTTATATTGAAGATAATTTCAATAATTATAAGAAAATAACATTTTCAATTTTATAATGTAATCAATGGTACTAAATAAGATAAAAGTTAATATTTTTTTTTATAAAAGTATCTTTTGCTTGAAAGTGTAGAATATTTATCTAAATTTGTTATGTTGTATTGTCTTTTATATATATATATATATATATATATATATATATATATATATATATATATACTTATTAAGAAAAATTATTAACATCATTTGATTGTATTAAATTTATTTAAAAACTATTATGATTTTAAAGAGAAAAATTTGTTAAAAAGTGTTACAATATTTATATACTTATGACTAGGTACTAGAAATATTTATATAGTGAGTGTTATTTGAAAAGTAATATAGGTAAGATATGTGTATTTGGGCTTAAGTAAGCTAGCAAGGTGAGCCACCTATACTACACTACACCAACCATACTTGGCAAATTCTTCCTACACCCAACATTTTTCAATCTGCACCCAACACAATTTAAAAATTTCCAAAAATAACCTTTATTCTGGAAATGAAAATTCAGAATAGAAAATAATATATTCTGGAAAAATATATTCGAGAAAGCTTTTTGTGTTCCAAATATAAAAATCCCAAAACAAAAATCAAAAGCCTATTTCAGATAAAAAAATTCGTAATATAAAAAATAATTGCCACCATACTTTCGGTTTATGACTGGTATACTTTCATTTTATGACTTGTATGTGATTTTTCGACTGCCTAGGTTCCACTTTTTTACCTATTTGTATAATCATATACAAACAATATTATTTAAATGAAATTTAATACTTTTTTTAGAATCTACTAATTGTTAAGAGTGGAATATATTAAAACTATTTAGAAGAATTAGTTAGTATGAAAAAAAATCACTAAAACAGTGGAGTAGTGAAACAATTAGTCCATCGGTGGACCATTAGATAAGTATTTATATGATGAACGATGCAGATCAAATATGAAAAAAAGCGGATATAGCCTATTTATTTCACTCTATATTATCAGTTTTATTTTAAAAGCAGTGAGTGTGACCTTCATCATCTTCCTGGCGGTGGTTTGTCCTGTGGTAACGTCGTCAACAGCAAGTTCAGCACTTCAAAGCAAGACTTTTACTAGTTTTTCTTCTTCTTTCATTTGCATATTAAAAGTGAAAAAAAAAAAGAATTAAAAGATGTTCAATTGAAAATAAGATGAAAAAAGTAAAAAGAAAGATAAATAAAAATAGATGAAACTCAAGTTTTTTTAAATGAACAGCTGCTTTTAAAAATGTATTTCCTGCTACTTTTATTCCATAAACATACTTACCAGTCCATCTTATTTCTCAGTAGCCAGTTCCATTTTATTTTTCACTAACCAAACAAAAGTTTAGTATGAAAAAAATGTAGTTTCAATACTCATTATACACCTAACATTCATGAGTGAAAAAAAAGAGGCTAAGCCAGATTTCCAACAAAGGGAAATACAAAAATGCATGAGCCAGTAATAATTGAAAACCAGGCTTCCATATAATTGAGTGCTTATTTTATTGTAATAATAACTATAAAAAAAAGTACATTAGGGTGAACTCAATCGTTGTGTTCAGATAAAACTTTAAAAAATGAGATGTTTGGCAAGGGGTTTTGGACCTCAAATGATCGAATAAGATATCACATAAACATATATAACTAAAACCCACAAGGAACCACACAATTACAAGCTTCAACTTTTGTTTAGGGCCACTAAAAATTTAACTTGATCGCCAAGGATTTTCTCCATAATAAAAGGCTGTTCCAACCATGAGGGCTACTGTAGCACCTTGAACAACCACACGAGCCCTCATTAACTTCTGACCTAACTGAGAATTACCTTGTCTAAAACTGATTAAGCCAGCCGTTAGAACACCAGCAGTAACAAGTGCACCTGAAAGTGACACAGCAAATTTAACTAACAAAAGTTGAATGACAGTCATAAAAAGAACAAGCTCCAACCAGCGAAACAGAAAAAAAACACAAACATCAGCCATCTCCAGTCACCAAAAATGTAAGATCGACGTCCCCCCAGGCCAATGCATACTCCATTCCAAATTACAACTTAAATTTAAAATTATCAAATTCCTTATTTCTTCCTTTGCAAATGCAAAGAGATAATTTCATTTGCACATTCGCAAGCAGAGTGAATGCGAATTTATTGTAAAGGGAAGCCCTACCAGAATGCTACCATTATGCACCCCATGTCCTTCACATTTTGTCAATCTTAAAAAACAAGACTCTTGTTCCCATTATAAAAGTGAATTCTAAGCTCTTAAGTTACAGGAATCATTTTCTAAATCCATAAGCATAAAATGGCCAGCAACAGCAACTTAGTAACTTGATTGATCACACACCCAAAATTAGTTGATTCAATTCAAGCATTGCACATAAAGTCCAGAAACCAAAGTAAATTTCTTGCATTAACATATAATCCTTCATAAAGTAATGGCAAGGTAATATAAATCCCGATAACATACATATAAGCATGTTCGGCACATCAATGGCAAGGTAATTCTTATCTTTTTCACATTATGTCTTACAATAAGGAAGGTGCAAATTATAATTATAAATCTATAAACTTGGTGTTTTTTTTGCCCCCTTTCACATAAGGCAATCCCAGTAGCATATCACTCACAATTTGTCTTTACCCTCTTGTGTTAGCGCAGTCCCAAGTCCACACAACAACCCTAGATCATACCACCTTTCCTTCGAAACATGAAAGATTCCCTCCTAAGGTCATATTACAACAATTTCTTACTCCCCAAGTCCATCCAATATCTGTCTAAAACAACAAATAGTTTGCTAATTATAAACCCTCTGAACCCTTTTATCCATCAATCTTCTTTCCAGTGAAAAAAAAACGGAAATAAATACTGACGAATGAAAGAAAACAAATAGTACATGAATATAACAAACGAAAGATGTGGAGAATTGAAATTGAAATTGAAAGCGTAAAATTGAAGAGGCGAGGATTTTACCAATGGGGACAAAAGGGTTCCGCACTCGCTTCTTCTCTTGTTGAAGAAAATCTTCAGTCATCTTGAGATGAAAGGAAATCGAAGTTGAAATTGAGCCCTAATCGGAGAAGCAAAGAAGAAATTAGATGACAAGAATGAATAAATATATGGAGACGAATCTTGCAGGTGGCCTTGGCGTGGGTGCTTGGACACAGCAATGCCACATACCATTTTATTTATTTAGGAATACACACCCTCTCAGTTTTATTGTTTTCTCACTACAGCAAAATCATTTTAAATTTTTGCTTTACAAAATTTGATTTTTTTAATATTCAAAATATATAATCTAGTCTGTTTGATTTTAATTAAATATTACAAGAATAATTTATCTTCTCTTTTTATGAATAGTGTGAGTATTACATTATACTTTTTTTAAATATAATTTTGTTCATTTAACATCATTCCATAAATAAACTACTAAAAAAAATTTAAAATACATTTTTAACTAAAACAGTATAAAAAAAATTACTTTAGCTAGCTATCCTTAATTTACTCAACATTTTAACCCTTTTATCATCACGATTTTTTCTAACGTAATGGAGATTTATTAGGTTAATGGTGCTGTTTTATTAGTGATCTAATTAGTTTTGCTCTCAATATGTTCTTTTGGATGAATTATTCTCACAACTTGTGAATGCAAAATATCTAAAATTATCTTTAATAGCATATATCTAATAGATACTTAGGGTAAACAATAGTCATTGGAAGCAAATATTTTGTTTTAACAACAATAAATATTGATAAATTTTTTTTTTTTTTTTTTTTACAAATTTATTTTATTTCTCAATTTAAACTATTATTGCATTAATTATTTTCTTTTTACAATATTCAGTGTAATTTTTATATAACATTATGTAATGAAATATTAGTTACTTCAATTTATGATGTTAAATATTTTTTAATTTCAATTATATAAAAAAAGTAACTCAACAAATATTAAAAATAATGTAATAATTAGTTGTTTTATAAAATTAAAATAAATTAAAATAAATATAGAATAATAAGAAAATGTATTAAAATATAAAATATAATAATTAAATTAAATTAAATAAGTTAAACTATCTCGTAAATTAGAAGCTTGTAACTTATACGCTATAAATTAATAAAATATACTATTTTAATATACTTATCAAATACTGTTGTGTTGTTAATACTATGTTATTAATCTCACCAAACACACTCTATAATTAATATGCCAAAAACTTATAAAATAAGTAAAGTTACTTTGATGATTTTACTGAATATATTCATATTTGATAAAATAACTTATAAATTAGTAAAATAAGTTAATATCTAACTTATTAATCTTATCAAATACGCTCTCAATCATGATTTATTTAAATTATTTTTACATGTATTAAAAATGTCAAAAGAAAAAATTGATTTTTAAAATACTACTCTCTTAATATATGTATTACTGTGTACCCATTAAAAAGCATGATTAATTTTTAAAAATACAAAAAAATCAATGTTTTACTAAAATTGATAACATTAATGATTCTTTAAGAAAAACAAATAAGAGATGCATTATGGGAAAATTTGACAAGTCAGCTCGTTAACCCAACTAATTTTAGAAAAGAGGTTGATATCTCACTTTGATTTAAAATAAAAAATAGTTTAAAATATTAACTCTTTTATTATATTATTTGAATCATATATACATATGTAATATTATAATAATTTAGATAATTAACAATTTAGAAACGAAGTTTCAATTATTAATTATAATAAATTAATTTAATATAAAATAATAATAATTTTAATCTATGCAATTAAAATATAAATTAAATATTTACATAATTAAATATATTTTTGAGATATATATATATATATATATATTAAATAATAAAATTACAAAAAAATTAACTGGTTGGCTCGCAAGTTTTTTTTATCATGTTTTTAGTGGACTAAGAGTGGGTAAAAAAGGATTAAATTAATTAATTTTGTCATTCTTTATAGAAAAAAAATACTATAATTGCTACGTCCATTTAGTATTAGTCATTCATCAAAACTAAAGGATATTTAACATTAACAGTTTAGTTAAAAAAATATTGAGAGAGAATTTACGATAAAAGAAAACATTAAAAAAATAGTGAAAAAGTGTGGTATATCTACTAAAGGAAAAAGCTGCATATTTTAAAATTTGTCACATAATTATTTTTAAAGGAAATTTAAAGTAGAGTGAAGCGTAATATATTTATATATGTTGAAAGAGAATAATCTATATCCGAGGAGAGAATATAATAATGTAATACTTATCCTTCACTGAGTCAATAGATAACTTTCAAATAGAATAAAATTGTATACGATCAAACTTGTAAAGTAAGAAAAAATGTATATTTTTAACTAGAGAAAAAATGTATATTTCCCTCTAAAGACAGGGGGAAAAAGTGTACCTTATTCGTTTATTTTATTTATTAATTAACCAATATCTTACCTTTTATAACTGGTTGTTGCCTATACCCTTGCAAGAAAAACATTTAAAACCTACCTGTCCAATTTGTGGTTTTACAATGTTGTACACGAATAATTGAGATAAGAAAAACAGGTAAAAGCAATAAAATCTGAGATATATTTTTAAAACTATTAAATATATTTCATTTTAATATTTGATATCAAGAAAACTATTAAAATAAACTGTATTTTATAATATAAAAACAAAAAAAACTTTATAAATTTGAGAATTAAAATAAATGACGATTTGAATATTCTGTATAAAAAATGGAAATCTAGTCCGAAAATTAATATTTATATGAACTCGTAAGAATTTATTTAGAATTTTTATTTCAAAAAATTACATCTTCACGTTTTTTTTATATTCTTATTAGGATTTCAAAGCTTCGTGCATTTACAATATTAAATTAGGTGATACTGACTATAAACACTATTTCTAGCGGCACTCGTCCAGCTAAGAATCGAGTGGTCACGATTTATTTCTGTTCTTCTTTTACTTGAGTTATTTAAAACCTAAGATATTAGTAAAATTATAATAGTTATCATTCAACAGGTATTTGATGAGCTTTTACGAGAAAGTGCACTCTGAGAAATAATAATGTGTACTAACGACATATATCAAATTTATAAAGAATAGTTAATATTTAAGTAAAATATTCGCTAAATATAAATATAGAATAATACAAGTAGGGATATATGAAAAAAAATTCAGGATGTTTCTCTTTTGATGCTAACTCCTCTAATGTTTCTCACATTTTTCTATTTACAATTCACTCAATCATGTTTTTCTCTCGTCATACTAGGGTTGTGCCTCAAGCTCCTATTTAACCTAATTTATTAGGATTAAGTAACTTCTTGCATGACACTGATGAACTCGTTTGGACGAATAAAACATAAAAAATGTTTAATGTATCTGACGTTATCTCGCTCAAGCGAAGCAAAACATCTATTTTGTCCAATGCTGCTAGAGTGACGCTCACTTGAGTGAGATGTTATGATTCTAATTTGAACTTTTTGTGCACTTTGCATTTTGGAGTTTTTGTGCACTTTGCATTTTGGGGCCTTCCATCTTTCTCCTGTTAGGTTATATTATTCTTCTTTAGTAGTCATTTTCATTCTTCCCTAAAAACTTGAAATTAACACCACCAAATTTGAGAATAAAATATTCTTATTCAAATAAAAATCATAAAATATGTAAAAATGTATAAATTCATAAATTAAAGATTATTTTATATTTATTTTAGCAATGAATTTTCATAAGTGTCTATATTGTAAGTATTAGAAGAAAAAATAAACATATATCTATGTATTTTTTTAATAAATGAAAACTTGAAAGGTAATAGTAAAGGTTAAATAATAAAACATGGTGATTCGTAATTTGGTGTTTCGAAAAATTTGGAGGTATTTAGGAGATATGAGAGAAATAATTATTTAGAATGATGATAAAAGATAAAAAATGTATCCATAAAAATATCACATTTTTATAATTAAAATATAATTTAATGAATTAATAAATTTAAAATTGTTAATTTGACATCAAACTTAATTATGAAAGAATGAATTAAATAATTTTAAATTGGAGTGTAATAGAATAGAGTTGAACGATGGTTGATAGTTTTTCTCATTTTGTTATATATATTTTTTTTCAATAAAAGATAAATTTAATATAATAGATATTGACATATTTTACTTTTAAATACAATAAAAAATTTAAGTCGTAATAAAAATTGTAATTTGATTAATTTGATTTATTAATAATTAAAACAATTAAGCTATATTATATTTTGTCCTTAGTAATTATCGTGTGTTTGTTAGTCAATTATATTAATATGAGTATTATAATAATATAAATTATTAATGAAGTTTTAAAGAAAATATAACAAGTTGGTGTAATAGTATTTTTGGCGTACTAAAAGTTAAATATATTTTGAACTACTACTGTAGTGATGATTGTGGCAATAATGGTGGTGTGGTACAGAACAGAGGAGACGAAGATGTGTTGAATAAAAAGGCAACATCTATGGAGAGAGACAGAAATGGAAGAAATGGGAGTTGGAAGAAGGTTGCTGAAATGGAGTCCATTTGCAGCCATGATCATGGTTGAGTGCCTTGATGTGGGACTCTCCACTTTAGGTAAAGCAGCCATGAACAGAGGAATGAACCATTTTGTCTTTGTTCTCTACTCCAACGCCATTGCTACCCTCATACTCCTCCCTCTCGCTTTCTTCATCAACAGGTCTTAAATCTAACTCAAACTTATTAAGTCCAATTATAACTGGATTATGAGAAGAAGATGTGTGATCAGAGAACACTTCTACCTCCTCCATTAGAAATTAGACTTTTCAAATCACTTACATTACCTTAACCTTCAACTTTTCAACTTTGCAGAACCACAAGACCGCCCCTTTCTTTAGCTCTACTCTGCAAGTTCTTCCTCGTGGGCGCTCTTTGGTATGTATGTTTGTGTCTATGTAATTGCATATTTACCTATTTTTTCCTATTCTTTTGCAAGAAAACGTTATCGTTAAACAAAAATGTAAGAATGTTGTTTATTGGAGATGTGCAGCATAACTGTTATGCAGAATTGTGTTTTCACCGCCATTGACTACAGCTCTCCCACTCTTGGATCCGCCATGAGCAATTTGTCTCCAGCCGCCACTTTTGTGCTTGCGGTCATCTTTGGGTACCCTCTCTTCTTTTACTTTTATTTATATAATAATAACAAGCTTTAATCAGATCTTATGCTTGCTCTATCTTTATAGTTTAATTCCTCCACAAACACTTTTTAATCCATTGTAACTGTAGTCCCGGAATTCCAAAATATTGTAATGACTAAACAGATTAAAAATTGTACAAAGAGATATTAAAGCGAGAAGGTTTTAGGTGTAGAGATTAAAACAGTATAGATAAGGTATTTTCCAGAACAGAATACATTGCAAGACATTGTTTATAGGAAAATGATTTTTCAACATCCCCTTCCCCTTTGCTCCAAATTACACCTTGCTGACTCTGAAGCTGACATGCCAGAGACATTTTTGTAATGTAATTTGGATCTAAACCCTAAATCTTGGTGTCAAAATATCGGTACTCTAATTGTATACTCGAGTTTAATAAAATATGTTGTTACTTTTTAGTTGTCGCACTCAACATTAGAACTGAAACTAAGATATTGAAACCACGATATTGGATTTTTTACTGCCTTATTCTAGGATGGAGAAGTTGAATATTGGAAGCTCAATCAGCCAGATCAAGGTCACGGGCACACTGCTATCCATCTCTGGAGCATTACTGGTGACCCTTTACAAGGGCTTTCCCATCACCAGCTTTCGAATTCAACACTCTCCATCACAACCATTGTCATCTTTGTTGGCTCAAACAAGTAACTGGACCATTGGGGGTCTCTTCTTTGCGGCTGCTTCTCTCTCTCTCGCACTCTCGAATATTACTCAGGTGAGATCAAGGCCTAGTTTGGTTAGATACTTACATCACTTAGCTAAATTGGAGCAAAGGTCTTCAATTTTTTTAGTAATGGATCTGATTTGGTTGAGCTTGTTTGCAGGCATCAATTCTTAAAGGATATTCATCACAGTCAACCGTAGTAGCCTTCTATTGCATGTTTGGAACTATCCAAACTGCAATACTATCTCTCATTGTTGTCAGGGATCCAAATGACTGGAAAATAAGCCCCGGCATTGAGCTCGTGTCTATATTCTATTCAGTAAGCACGTACAAACAACCCGAAAAACTAAAAAAACAAGCACACAAAAACAAGTTGCAAACGATTGAGGGTTTATTGCTAAGCTCATTCCTCCTATGTGGAAAACAATATTGCAGGCTATTATCGGAAATGTGGTGACATTTTCAGTACTGACTTGGTGCATAAAAAGGAAAGGACCTGTATTTGTTAGCTTGTTCAAGCCTGTGGGGATTGCCATAGCTGACTTTTCGAGCGTTATCTTCCTTGGTGAAACGCTTCATGTTGGCAGGTAACTCCCATTTCCAAAATTTTCTTATTCCATCTCGACGGAGCTTTGTTAATAAATGTCAAGCTATCAACAGTAAAATGAACTAAGGACTAAGGCATAAACCATAAAATAGGCTTGGACATGTTGCGGCTGCCAATTATATCAGCACTATTTTGTTGTCTGCTGTTTCAAATTTCAGGATAACCATGACTTTCCAGAGTTTTATGTTGTCGGGGTTTCTCTCCTCATTACAGGATTCCCACGTCTAAATATATGGAGATTTCACTCAACTGGGAGTTTTTAAGTCTAAAACAATGTTTACTGCAACTAAAGGTGATTTAGCTTTTAGGGGCAATGTCAAAACTATGGATAGATCAAAAACCACTCAGCAGTACATTTTGGGAGTATGTCAATTGGAAAAAGGAGGGAGAAACACGTGATATGTAATAGAATATACACATACAATTATTGCATGTGGTCTACTAAATCGTCCACTAATTTGAATCACTTTTCTAACTCAATTTTCTAATTGAATGCTTAAACTTTGCTTTGCTGACAGTACTATTTCTATATTGACTTTGCATTGTGTATTTCCATTCTTTTAGTGTCCTAGGCGCAGTGATAATCGCAATCGGATTTTACACAGTATTGTGGGCACAATCCAAAGAGGAAAACGCAAAAGGCCTCCAAGTTGATGGACAATCATTCCCATCTTCCCAAGAGAGTCCTCTACTGGAGACAATCCGTGAAAGCAATGTTTTAGCATAACCATTTACTCGTGTATACTAGTGTACCTTCATCAATATATTCAACAGACACTGGTGGGGTGAAAGAATCTTTGTTTTTCAGCAGAGTTCTTCACCAAAATGTAGTTCTTTTTTTGCATTGCCTTCCCTGATGTATATTACATAAGTGAAAGTAATGGAAACTCTTTACATTTTATCAGTTCCTTCACAAATTATAACAGGACAGAGTTTCAAAGATAATTAATTGTAAATCTTGCATACCAAAAGAATGAACCTCTCAGGAAGTCGCTCACCTGTTTTGATTGTGGTTTTTGAACCCTTGTTTCAATACAGTGATATTGTATCATGAAAGGGGAGAGTAGACACAATTCAACTCTTCCATGTTTTGTCTGCTTTTTATAGATATATATTTCTATTTAACTTAAATAAGTTTAACTTAATATATAATTGATTTTTTATTTTCATTAATTAGATACCTAATAAATTAAATATTTTAGAATTTTGGTATTATGTGAATTCTATTGTCACGTGTTACTTAAATTGAAAGATATAAGTTGTTAAAATAAAATAAAAACAAGTTGAGGAACTAACGAATTAAAAAATATAAAAAATAATTTTCATGAAACTAAAATTTACAATTATTAAATACTAATTTTTAAAAAAATGTGAAAAATATAAAACTTTTTAAAGCTTTCTTGTTTTTAAAATAATTCAAAATAATACTTGGTTTAAAAATAATTTCATTAACAATTTTAACATAACAATGGTTTAAAATCGTTACAACATTATATTAAATTAATTTTTCACTAATAGATTTTCAAGACCGTGTGGATTGCCGTTGCTTGTGTTTCCTTCCTTGGTGAAACAATTTATATTGTTAGGTAACTCTCATTTTCTCAATATCCTCTGTTGCTGCTATGTTACTCACAGGAATGAGGAAATTTGGTTATTATCAAGGGAGTTTAAGGTTAACTGATAAAATAAGTTTTTAAGATTTTATCTCCACTCTTATATATTTTAAATAATATAGAAGACATCTTCTTTTTATTAATAATTAATTAAATAAATAAATTGGAGTATTTAAGGAATGTTTCTATTTATATACAACAAAATTAAACTAACATTTTAAGACGATAGAGAACATTTGTTAAAGTTTGTCGCATACCACCTACCAAAACATCTATACCAGATCCAAAGATCTGCATAAAAGTCCCAACACCATCCAAAAACCTTATATTATAAACTTATACTATATTCAAAGACCTGCAAAATCCTTGCACCACTCGAAGGACCTTGCGGAAAACATCATGACATGATAAACATACAAAGATAACTAAAAATAATAATTTAAGCTAAACAAAATCCTTTCATATGGGAGGCATCTTATCTATAACACAAAGATGAATGATCCACTAACACTACAACAAATCTACTAAATCTTTTTAAACTCTGATATCATATTACGAAGTGAGTTTATACATACACTACAAGAAAATGATGAAATAGAAACCAATTTTTAGAGACCAAAATAATTAGTTATAATAGTAACTAAATTAGAGACCATTTTAGAAACTAAAACAAAAATTGGTTTCTATATTAGTTTCTATTATTTTCTATTATTGTTAAATAGTTTCTAAATTGGTCTCTAATTAGTAACCAAGGTTTTAGAGACTAAATTTAGAAACTAAATAATTGGTAGATAAAACATTGGTTGCTAATTAGATACCAATTTAGAAACTATTTAACAATAATAGAAAATATTAAAAACTAATTTAGAAACCAATTTTTGTTTTAGTTTCTAAAATGGTCTCTAATTTAGTTAGTATTGCAACTAATTATTTTGGTTTCTAAAAATTAGTTTTTATTTGATGATTTTCTTGTAGTGATATATGATCTTCACAATATAAAAAATAGAGGTTTGTACTACCGGATAGTTAGGAAGTCAAAAGTGAACCAACAACATTATCGTCTCTCGACATAACTAACCTAAACCACAAAAGACCATAAAACGTTATTAGTCACTAACACACTAGATTATCTAAACTATACTTATAACATAACTATATAATATGATTTGTTTTATTATACAGTGAAGATTATATTTTAAAATTAAGTCTCTATGTTAAACTCCATGTGTTATGGTTTTTTTTTTTTTTTTTTGTCCTTTTTTCATGTCTATTTAGGAGAGAAAAAAACTTTATTAGTTGTGGTATGGTATGGTCATACTTCATCTTATAAACCCATATCATCTTTCATTTCCCAACATTTTTAACTTTTTAAATAGTATAATTAAGTAAACCAGTTTAGATATGCATTTTAAGTTCATATAGCATATTAAATAATAAGTTTCTATTGTTACTTTCAATTTTCTAATATGAATAGACTAATATGAAAATATTTAATTTCAATAATTGTATAATTCCACTAAAACATATATTTTTGTTTTGTAGAATAATAAATATTTAGTTTATAGTGAAAAATATAAATATATTTAATTAAAAAACGGGTTGTATATAAAAAATATACATTTCCAACCAGTGCATGTCTAAATTAATGATTGAATTTACTTGCTCTCCATAAAGGTGAAACTTTTTACGTGTAAGATACATGTCAATTATTAAACAATCGAAAAATTTGCTTCAACAGTCTAATCTCAATTTTTTGTTTGCCTCTTTAATTGTGTCTAAAATACTATATGATCGAGATGTCCTAAGCACGACTCAAAACATCTTAAACATGCAATTGAATAATGGAACAATCACTAATATCGTGTCTGTTACGGTAAGTATGGTCTTTACAGAGAAATAACGGTCAAACTAATTCAAGATTAATCATGATATTTGTGCTAATTTAGGCTCACCAACGTAAGGGTCCAACACATATCTGTAAATAGGTTGATTAATATCAAGGTAAGATATTTATTTAATAGCATTTGTTAGCTATAAACACCCCTCCCTCACATGTGCCAACTACCGAGGCCTATTTGACATAGAGACCGAGAACACGCAGAAAAATAAGATCATAAGGATGAGATTTTCCTGCTTCATACAAGAACAATTGGTGTCCACCATGAGGCCAAAAAAACTTAAGGGACGTTATGGTAACTATAAGGAACATGACCAAAGATCAGAGGACAACCGAATCAAGAGTAGTTGAAATCGACCAAATGACCCTTCTTCTAACTCTGCAGGGAGAGACAATCGAGATCAAGCAAAAAAATGCAGAGAAAATTCGCATCCTTAGACAAGAGTGTAGGGATATCGTGTGCGGAAGCGTAATACTATCAACCAAAGATTATGAGAAATTAAAGTAAAAAAGAAAATGAGAATGATACCAGAAATTTTTAGGTGGAAAACCCCTTTCAATAGAGGTAAAAAACTACCGGCGAGAGAGCCAAAACTTCCACTATAATGGTACTAGGAGTACAATGAATTCCTCTCAGACTAATAGATAAATAGCCCCAAAACAATTCTCTCTATATGGGTTAAACACTTACACCCAAGAACAGAAATAGAGAGTATACGAAAAGAGAGAGGAAACAAGTGTGTGTTGCTTGTTTGTCGTATGTTGTGTGTTACATTGCTTGAAGGAAGCCACTATATATAGTGGTTCTAGGAGACAACAATAATAAATACAATTAATGGTAATTAACCTCCCTTTGATGACAATTAATTGTAGTAAGAAACCTCCATTTAATTACAATTTAATTGTGGTGAGTAACCTCCCTTTGATTGCAATTAAGTGTGGCAAGTAACCTCCCAATTATGCCAAGAAAACGGTCAAAGGTGAGTCATAACCCACAAATCTCCACCTTGACTTGCCTTTGACTGAAACACTCTCTCGCCATGAAGCCTTGATTAAGTATGGATAATACCAGCTAAGTTCAGGCAATGATCGAACTTAGCCGGTGGAAGTGGCTTGGTCAACATGTCTGTAGGATTTTCGGCCGTATGAATTTTTTCAACAATTATATCTCCCATATCAACAATGTCTCGGATAAAATGGTGCTTAATTTCAATGTGCTTGGTCCTTGAGTGATACTTGTTGTTCCTGGTTAAGTGGACATCACTCTGACTATCACAAAACATAACAAGAACATCTTGTTGAAAACCAAGTTCACTTACCAAGCCTCGAAGCCATATAGCCTCTTTCATACCTTCTGTAGCATCGATATATTCTGCTTCAGTGGTGGACAAAGCCGCAATG
Source organism: Phaseolus vulgaris (assembly GCF_051622355.1). NCBI lineage: Eukaryota > Viridiplantae > Streptophyta > Magnoliopsida > Fabales > Fabaceae > Phaseolus > Phaseolus vulgaris. Next base: position 43,660,712 of record NC_143500.1, on the reverse strand, counting down.
GCTTGAAGTGAAGAATACCAGCTGATAGCATACCCACATAGGGTAAAAATGTAAGTTGAAAGTGACTTTCTCCGATCGAAATCACCACCATAGTCAGCATCAACATAGCCAACTGCTCCTTCGGGATCGACTCTATGTTGATCAAATACCAAACCAATATCTGGAGAACCTTTCAAATAACGAAGTATCCATTTAACGGCTTCCCAGTGTGCCTTGCCTGGATTATGCATGAACCTGCTAACAATGCTAACAGCATAAGCTAAATCAGGTCTAGTACATATCATAACATACATGAGACTTCCAATTGCATTTGAATACGGGACATGTGACATGAGCCTTTTGTCCTCGTCTGATTTTGGACACTGATCTGATGACAACTTGAAGTGGGCGACAATTGGAGTATTAACATCTTTGCAATCTCACATTCCAAATTTGTCAAGCATCTTAAGAACATACTTCTTTTGTGATAGAAAAAGCTTTCCAGCTTGACGATCTCTGTTGATCTCCATTCCTAAAATTTTCTTGGCAGGACCTAAGTCCTTCATATCAAATTCACTGCTAAGCTGGGCCTTTAACTTGTTAACTAAAGATTTATCTCTTGCAGCAATCAACATGTCATCAACATATAACAACAAGTATATAAATGACCCATCAGATGTCTTTTGAAAATAGACACAATTATCATAGCTACTTTTGGAGTAGCCATGTCCAACCATGAAAGAATCAAACCTCTTATACCATTGTCTTGGTGATTGCTTCAAGCCGTAGAGAGATTTCCTCAAACGACATACATGGTCCTCCTTTCCAGGAACAGCGAACCCTTCAGGCTGCTGGATGTAAATCTCTTCCTCAAGATTACAATGAAGAAAAGCAGTTTTCACATCTAACTGTTCCAGCTCCAAATCATACAAGTCAACTAAAGCAAGTAATATACGTATTGAAGTATGACGAACAACAGGAGAAAATACTTCATTAAAGTCAATACCTTTCTCTTGATCAAAACCTCTTACAACAAATCTTGTTTTATTCCTTGTACTCTCAACACCAGGGATCCCTTCTTTTCTCTTAAAGATCCACTTGCAATTAATGATTCGTTTTCCTTCTAGTAACTTTACCAATTCCCATGTTTCGTTTTTTAAAAGACTCTCAACTTCTTCTTGCATAGCACCAATCCACTTTGTTGAGTCTTCATTAGAGATAGCTTCAGAGTAATTCTTGGGTTCACCTTCTTCACCCATCTCTTGTGCACTAGTTAAAGCATAAGCAATGTTGGCAGATTCTGCAATTAATCTTTGAGTTGGTTTTCTTGGTCTCTGTTGTGGAAGTTCTTGATCCATAGACCACGGTTGTGGTAACCCTCGTTGTTGAGGTGGACATTGCTCATGTGGACTCAAATGTTCATTTGTACCATTAATAACAGTGACTTGATCATCTTGAGTACTAGAGGAATTGGGAACGTCTTCCTCATGAGCGGGTGTTTTAATCTCAAACTCCACCTTCTCTCGAGCATTTTCCTGGTCACCTATATCAATTGAGGAAATAACAGTATCTTTTACAGAAGAGAGCATATCATTTTCACTAAAGGTCACATTTCGACTGTGAATTGCTTTGTGAGATTCCGGGTCATATAAACGATAACCTTTAATCCCTAAGCCATAACCCAAGAAAATGCACTTCTTAGCACGAGGTTCTAATTTTCCCTCGTTTACATGAGAATAAGTAGGACAAACAAATATTTTAAGATTAGAATAATCAATAGGGTTACCTGACCAAACTTCTTCTGGAATGTTGCAATCAATTGATCTGTTAGGAGAGCGGTTTATCAGATAACATGTCGTTGAAGCCGCTTCAGCCCAAAAAGATTTGCTCAAACCATAATGGGAGAACATGCAATGAACTCTCTCCAGGATAGTTCTATTCATTCTTTCTGCAACCCCGTTCTGTTGTGGAGTCCCTGGGATGGTGAGGTGTCTGGAAATGCCTTCTTTCTTGTAGAAGTCATTGAATTCATTCGAACAGAACTCAAGGCCATTGTCTGTCCTTAGCCTCTTTATCTTTTTGCCAGTCTGATTCTCAATCAAAATTTCCACTCTTTAAAAGTGGAAAATGCTTCATTCTTATGTTTGAGAAAATACACCCATAGTTTTCGTGAGAAATCATCAATAATTGTCATCATATAACGACATTTACCTTTGGAGGGAACTTTTGACGAACCCCAAATATCCGAATAAATATAATCCAAAGTACCTTTGGTTCTGTGTATGGCTTTAGAAAAACTAACCTTTTTCTGCTTACCAAAAATGCAATGTTCACAGAAATCAACCTTTCCAGTATAGTGGTTACGAAGGTGACCCTTCTTCTTGAGGATTATAATTCCCTTCTCATTCATGTGACCTAATCTCATATGCCACAACTTGGTGTTATCTTTGTTGGGTGAGGCAACAGCTGCAGAACCTGTAACTGTTGAACCCTGCAGCACATACAAACTATCACATCGAATTGCCTTTAGTAACACAAGAGCTCCTTTAGAAACTTTTAAAAACTCCACCTTTAGCTGAGTATCTACACCCATGAGATTCAAGGGTGCCTAAGGAAATGAGATTCCGTTTCAACTCAGGGACATATCTGACACCTGTTAAAGTTCTAACAATTCCATCATGTGTCTTGATTTTGATTGTTCCTTTACCAACAACTTTGCATTGAGCATCGTTTCCCATCAAAACAAGACCATTATAAACTGGTTCATATGTGGTAAACCAATCTCTATTGTGAGACATGTGAAAAGTACAACCAGAATCAAGAATCCATTCATTTTTAGACCTTTGTTCAGTGTTGGAAGCTACAAAACAATCCCCATCAGATTTAGTTTCAACAATACTAGCTTCGGCAAATTTTTCTGGTTGTTTACCATTTCCCTTATCTTCTCTATCTTGCTTATTTTTCAATTTATAACATTCAGAGATCTCGTGTCCCTTTTTCTTGCAATAACGACAATATTTGAAGTTCTTGCCTCTAGATTTTGACCTAGATTTATACTTATTGTTCCTACCTTTCTCTTGGTTTCTCCCTCTAACTACTAATCCTTCACCAGAACTTTCAGAATGAATTTGAGTATCAAATTTTTCTTTGGCTAGTAAATTAGTCTTGACATCATCAAAGCTTAAGGTAAGATAATTACCGTATAACATAATTTCTTTGAATTGTCGATGCGAGGGTGGTAGAGAAACAATAAGTAGAACGACTTTATCCTCATCATCAATTTTAACATCCAAATTTTCCAAATCAATTATGATGGAATTAAATTCATCAAGGTGAGATTGGATGAGAGTAGCTTCAGACATTCAAAGTGTAAAGAGTCGCTCCTTTAATCGGAGTTTGTTTGCAAGACTTTTGGTCATGTATAGAGACTCCAATTTACTCCATATGCCTGTTGTAGTTTTCTCGTTGATGACCTCACGCAACGCCTCACGGGACAAACATAACTGGATTGCAAACAATGCCTTTTCATCCATCTCATCCCACTACTCCTCCGTCATAGTGGTCAGTCTCATCATTTTACCTGTCAAAACTTTCTTTAAACCATTATGGGTGAGAACAGCTAGCATCTGGACTCGCCAGATAGCAAAACTGATTTTACCATCAAATTTCTCAATATCCAATTTTGACATTATTGAACAACAGATCCTGGTTGAATTATCGAAAAAGCTCTGATGCCAATTTGTAGGGATATCATGTGCGAAAGCGTAATAATATCAACCAAAGATTATGAGAAATTAAAGTAAAAAAGAAAATGAGAATGATACCAGAAATTTTTAGGTGGAAAACCCCTTTTAATAGAGGTAAAAAACCACGGGCGAGAGAGTCAAAACTTCCACTATAATGGTACTGAGAGTACAATGAATTCCTCTCAGACTAATAGATAAATAGCCCCAAAACAATCCTCTCTATATGGGTTAAACACTTACACCCAAGAACAGAAATAGAGAGTATATGAAAAGAGAGAGGAAGCAAATGTGTGTTGCTTGTTTGTTGTATGTTGTGTGTTACATTGCTTGAAGGAATCCACTATATATAGTGGTTCTAGGAGACAACAATAATAAATACAATTAATGGTAATTAACCTCCCTTTGATGACAATTAATTGTAGTAAGAAATCTCCATTTAATTACAATTTAATTGTGGTGAGTAACCTTCCTTTGATTGCAATTTAGTGTGGCAAGTAACCTCCAATTTGTAGGGATATCGTGTGCGGAAGCGTGATAATTTCAACCAAAGATTATGAAAAATTAAAGTAACAAGGAAAAATGAGAATGATACCAGAAATTTTTAGGTGGAAAACCCCTTTGAATAGAGGTAAAAAACCACCGGGGAGAGAGGCAAAACTTCCACTATAATGATACTGGGAGTACAATGAATTCCTTTCAGGCTAATAGATAAATAGCCCAAAAACAAATTCTCTCTATATGGGTTAAACACTTACACCCAAAAGAAGAAATAGAGAGTATAGGAGAAGAGAGAGGAAGCAAGTGTGTGTTGTTGTTTGTTGTGTGTTACATGCTTGAAGGAAGCCACTATATATAGTGATTCTAGGAGACAACAATAATAAATACAATTAATGATAATTAACCTCCCTTTGATGACAATTAATTGTAGTAAGAAACCTCCATTTAATTACAATTTAATTGTGGTGAGTAACCTCCCTTTGATTGCAATTAAGTGTGACAAGTAACCTCCCAATTATGCCAAGAAAACGGTCAAAGGTGAGTCATAACCCACAAAGAGAATGAAGAAATGAGGAAGAAGTTAGTATAAAACACTTCAGCACCTCAAAGCTCCAAATTTAGACAAGCTTCCCATACCAAGAATATACCACCACCAGTCCATTTCCCGTCGATGATGACCCGACCATTGGAGGTCGAGAGCTAGAAAGTCAAATCCCTGTCGAAGACCTCAACACACACATGGAACAGTGGAAGGAACCCACTGACATCCTTTCATCAATGAAATAATGGAAGTCTAGGTACCACCAATCTGAAAGGGTCTAAACATAGACCAATATGATGGGACGACTAACTTAGATAAACATATTGATGTCTACACTATCAAGATGATTTTATATACCATGAACAATGTCATCACATGCCGAATTTTTCCTACCTCCTTGAATGAAACTCACCTGATTCATCTGACTCCCCACCCACCTCACTGAATTGATTCTTTTGACACACTTGTAACCAAGTTTGGAACCCCGTTTGAGCAAATCCCATCACCTTACTTCCATGGCCTTGGTGAACATCCACAAGGAGAATGGGAATCGTTATGCATGTTCTTGGAAAGGTTTGAAAAAAAAAATCCATGAACATTTGAAACATAAGCTCCAAGGTAGCTCTACATTACATAGTTATGACATTGAGGTTGGGGTCATTTGTAGATAGCTTGTGCAAGAAGTTTGTTGCTAACCTGAACAAATTACGAAAAAAGGGGCCAAAGTCATGGTCGAGTTGTAGCCTGAAAAGAAAGAGGTCAACAAGTTCTTTAGGACCTTGAATGCCCCTAAAGCAAAATAGCTAAAAATGTTCAAGTTCAATAGAAACACCCCTTTAAGCGTAAATCGAGGCCATATTTTGGAGGAGGCACTAAATGCAGAGCTCATTGATAACTGTCATATTTAAGCAATATTGCATATTAATATACAGACGCTTTTGAATATTAATTGATAAAATAACTATAATATAACCCCTAATTTATCAATTTAAACCTTTTTACATATTTTGTGATTATAATTTGAATAAAAACGATTTATTCCTGAATTTGTGTTAGTTTCAGGATTTTAGGAAAGAATGGAGATGAAAGGGCAAAAGAAGAATATACAAAGATAAAAAGGGAAAGTTGGAACGTTCCATCACTCGGCCAAGCTTGAAGCTTCTAGAGGATCTCGCCCAAGCCAAAAGCTCCCAGAGGATCTCACCCAAGTGAATCCAATCTCGCTCAAGCGAGATCACTCCAGTGACGTTGGGCCTGTTTTCGTCCATCTCGCCCAGACGAGCCCTATCACACCCAGGTGAGAAGTCACTTAGCCAAACCCAACTAGGTTAAATATGAGGCGTAAGGAACAACCCTAGACATCAATTGTTTGAATATAAGGTGTTAGAAAACCCTAGAGGAGGCGGTCATCGAGGATAAATATCTTAGATCTTCTTTTCTTGTTTTCCATGCTTGCAATGACCAACATGAGGGGCTAATTCTACCTTTTGGGATTGAGGGAATTTGTTCAAACTCTTATGTATTGAGGTGATATTTAAATATAATATTTGGTTCTTGATTGATGATTGGTATTGTCATTTTATTTGTAATGCTTGTTTACCATGATCAAGATCCTTAGATTTCACTGAAAAGTATAAGTTTTTAACCCAAATAACAATACTTAACACTAGGAATAAATTTGAAATGTTATTTGTTATTGACATTTAATCGTAATGCTAAGGAGTTTTTATAAATATGCGAGGAATCAATATAAATGACACTTTTATATGGGCATCAACATCAATCAAAGGATAGAGTATTACTATGCTTTTCAAAATACAAAAGAGTAAGAAGGATGAACCTTAATCCCAATTTTCTCAATTGGACCAACAAACTCTTTAAGTTTCTTTTTTTATAATTCTTGCAATCATTATAACAAACTTCCAACAAACTTATTATTTTGTTTTCTATTTAGTAAATCTTATATTTGATAATTCAATTGTTCCTTGTGGGTTTAATATCCTTCTTTAGGGACAAATTATTACTTCTGATCTGGTACATTTTCCATTAAAAAGTCAACATTCATCCCAACACCCATGAAGGTGTCAACTCCGCCAGATACCTAAAAAGAATGTAGGTATCATCAGAATTTTGGGCACACAATTGAGGAATTTTGGGCACACGATTCAGGCCAGTCACTTGAGAAAATTCATCAAATACATTGAGTATCAATAATGGAATTGGTCATCGGGAAAGGGGTCGAGATGAAAATTGGGAAGAAGATAGGTCGAGACCACCTTAACAACTCAGGTCAGAAAGTGATCAAGATGTTAGGACCAACGATGAAATATGATATAGCCAAATGAAGACACTGTGTTTGTCAAACTCCAAGGAAAAGACCAAGGCACCCACATAGGAACCTCGCTATTCGTGGCCAAGGCCAAAATAATCTGGCACTCCTTCATAGAGAATATAGACCTATTCGCATTGATTGTCGTTGACATGTTGGACGTGGATCCATGAGTGATATCGCATAAACTATTTGTCTGTTGGGATGCTCAACTTATCTCCCATAAGAAAAGAAAAGTAGAAGATAAGGAGAGTAGGGCCGCAAAGGAAGAAGCCGAGAAATTGTTAGGGGTTGGGTTTATCAAGGAAGCAAATTACACCACATGGCTAGAAAATATGGTCATGGTGAAAAAAAACAAAACGGGATGTGCACCGGTTACATTGATCTCAATAAAAATGTTCCCAAAAGATACATACCCCCTCTTGAACATTGACTAATTGGTAGACAAAGCAATTGGACACAAGATCCTTAGGTTTTTTATGCTTAATCCGTATACAACCAAGTTTGAATGTATTCAAGTGATAAAAAAAATCGCATTCATGAAAGAAGACAACAATTTCTACAAAGTCATATCGTTCGATCTAAAAAATGTAGGAGCCACATACTAGAGGCTCATGGATGCGGTGTTATGAAGGCTCATTGGTTGAAAAATCGAAGCCTGTGTCAATGATATTGTGGTAAAATTTGAGTACTGTGAGAAACACATCGAGGACTTGGATAAGTTTTTGTCACACTCAGAAAGTATACTCATGGTCGTCGACTATTTCATGAAGTAGATTGAGATTGCACCACTAGTCAACATCTCGGTGAAAAGTGTGAAAAACTTCATATGTAAAAATATTATATGTCGGTTTGGTGTCCCACACACCATTATTACAAACAATGGTCTGTAGTTCATCGATTAAGGACTCATTGACTTCTACCAACGACTGGGCATCATGTTCGTAACGAGTTCAGTCAAACATTCCCAAACCAATGGACAAGTCGAGGTTCCTAGATATTCTATGGGCATACATATGAACCCCCCTAGTCGACCACCCTTGAAACCTCATATAGTCTCACCTATGGAATGAACAACATGATTTCGGTGAAAATTGAAGAGTCGTGACTCATAAGGCAAATATTCAACTTTAACTTAAACAACGAAAGTCCAATGGCTAACCTAGATCTACTAAGCGAGTTGCGGGATAAAGCTCGAATAAGAGACGAGGCTTGTAAAATCTGAGAATCTTAAAATTAAAATTTCAAGGTAAAGTCAATATCCTTCTATCGAAGAGACCTCGCTTAGAGAATGTGCAGCAACGCGAGAAAAAATCAAGACAAATTCTTGACCAATTGAGAGGGACATTTTTGAATCCAAGATGAAGGCAAGAACGAGACCTATAAACTTAAACACCTCTCAGGAAAACCAATATCGAGAACATGAAATTTCACGCAATTGGAATTTTATTTTAGTTAATATTTCTTTTACAGTGAAATTTGAACTTTCATGTCTACTCTTTCCTCACTTGACCTTTTTTTCCCTAAAAAGGGCTTTCAACCGATAAGGTTTTCATGAGACACCCAATAAAATCTTCCTTTTTCAAGACTTAATAAATGTTTATTCAAGCATCAATAAAGATGTTCACGGTCAACAAGAATCGACACGCCCAAAGCTTAAAATCAATCATGATAGATAGGTCAAGCATCAACTGAGATACTCACATTAAACATGAACCGGCACGCCAAAGCATAACATTAACCAAGATGCATAGGTTAAGCATCAATCGAGATTCTCACGCGTGAACCAACACACCCAAGGCTTAACATTCACAAAGATGCATAGGTCAAGCATCGACCAAGATGCTCATTCGTGAACCAACAGAAATACAAGTTTACATCAACCAAGATGTTAAAGCAAAGCATCAACTGAGATGCTCACACCGTGTAGCAACAAGCACACAATGAAGCATTAACTTAGATGCTTTGTGCAAAAGGATAAAGGCAAGTCTTACCCGGGAATTGCACAACCTTAGCCGACACGCAAAAGGCTTAACAATTACGCATCATAAGGAATAATAATTGAGATGCCTTTAACACAGGAAAGACTCCACATAAGCTATGCATCAAATAATGTCACAAAGATTATAAAATTTGAATTAAAACGCTATGTCTGAGTTGTCTATGACAAATGATAATCAACGTAACATTTTTTTTCAAAACACAACCATATAAAGATTCATTCGGTAGAGACGGGTGAAATCAAAAAACGGGAAGTGAACAACAAAAATAAACCAAGAACATACAAATCCAAAGAAATAGCAAAAAAGTTTCAAGTATTCATCGTATTAAAAAGTTGAGCCATTTGTCTCACCATACAAAAGTGTCCATATTACATCACTAAAGAAAACCAAAACCCCCTTCAACCATCTTTTTGGATTCTTCATTCAATAGACTATGTGAAACAGTATCCATTGAGACCTGCCCATTTGGGACTGAGTTACTGAGCATGACCACCAATGTGTCCCAACTTTCAGGCGACAAACTGAGTTGCATAAGTGCTTATAACTCATCATCAATCTACATATTTATCTTTTCCAATTGATTGACAAGACCTTTGAATGAATTCAATTGCTCCAACATACTTTGACCACCCTTGTAGTTAAGTTTCACTTGTCTTCTAATAAAAAATACATTATTTTTTAGAGTTTTCTTTTGAATCATAGATTCAAGTTTTAACCACAAGTCATAAGCTTTTGTGTATGTTGATACATGCTCAAACAAACTTCTATCAATATACTTTCGAATCATTGCAACAACTTATTGATTCGAAAGATCTCAATCTTTGTTAGTCTTACCTACTGGCATGTTTTTGCAAGAAATGGACTTTTGCATATCTTACGATATAAGTGGTCTTCCATCATGGGCTAGCAATAATACTAGTTGTTTGTTGTCAACAGGAACACGTGTCCATTAGTAATGGCTCCTTATATTTTATATCAGAACCAAACTTTGATACCACTGTTGGAAAACATCATAACTAATTCTCCTACTTTTATGTAGATACAAAATGGACACTTCCAGAAGCAACAAGTTGACAAAAGAAAATACAGCAAAATAGAATAATAAAACCGAGAATGTTTAATGTGGGAAAACATCCTCAACTTAGGAGATAGAAACTCACAAGACCTAGTCCAAAAAATGTCTTTCTACCCTCTCACTAGGATTTCTAGTCTCACACTATAACGGATATCAATTCTCTCATTTACTCTTTATGTTGCTCTTCTCACCTCTCTTTCATTTCTCTTCCTCGCAAGTTTCTTTTATATAGAGAAGAAAAGAAAGACTTCTTCATAAAGAAATATTGGATAATTATTGTTTCACATTTTCAAGACCTTGAAAAAAACTATTTTCAACTTTCTAGGTTGAACTTCATAGTCTTCAAGAGATGTATAATTCCAAAACTTTGGAATGACCATCATTTAATATATTCCGTGGATCAATTATCAAGATTCATTGATCATTGTCTCTCATTAATTAATAAGGGATTCCTACAAGTCGACACATTATCTTTAACCCCTGGGACAAAATATCATCAACTGAGACGTCCTTATGCACATCCTTCGAGATGTCAAACTTCCTCTCCTCGATAGGAATGTTGTACAAAAAAGATCCATGTCGGATGGTCTGATCAAAGCCTTTATCATGAAATCTTGAAATTTAAGCAGTTCATCATGGCATCCTCTTTTATTGGCCATGACTACGTCATGAGCAATAGTCATCGGTAGTTGGTCAAAAAAATTTGAAAGCCTCTCGTTTCTTAATAGTGATGGATGACCTCGACCATGACTGGTAGGGTACAAGGTTTTGAGTCCAATAAAAAAAACTTTGATTTATTATTATTATCAAAGAAAAATGATAAGCCTTTTAACTCCACAAAAGTCTTAAAAAATCTACATCTAAAATTCTTATATGACGAAGTGTATGACGCAAACAAGCAAAACCTCGGATGGCTTATGAGGGAAAGTCAACCAACTGGGTCCATCGACCGAGAAGTATAGTAGTGAAGAAAGACTTGGTGGGAGGGTTCAACCTCAAGTTCAGATGGAGAAGCATAATAAACGAAACGTTTGCTGCAACACCCACGAGTTCAGATGGAGCTGTGTGGGAGTGATGTTGAGGACACAAAGCATACTAATCATGAACTCATCAAATGGAAAACATATATGGAGGTAGGTGAAGAAGCAAGAGTAAACGAAGAGGTCAGAGAATCAACACTGTCTCGGCCATGACAGAAATTGTCAATAGCACAACATCTTTCGGCCAAGACGATACCCATCTCGACATTTGGACTCAACATCGATATACTAGACCTTTGATGACCATTGAGAATTGTTTGACACTCACCTATCCACCTAGTGGTAGCTGACCGAAGCGACAATTTGGTTTATGCATACTCCATGCCAACTGCTTGACCCTGTCAGGAGCATCAAGCCGACAAGATCTCGTTTGAAATGCACTACTACTTCCTTTAACAACCGAGGACTCTCCAAAATTTGCCAAAAAGCACCCACTCGATGAACTTGTGGAAAAATACATCACTAATTTGGAGGGTAGGGAAATTCTCAACGCATAACTACTATTCAATATGTGGAAGAAAGCAAGGGGTGGTCCCAGCAACTGAACCCCCTACTTATAGAAAACAAAACGTGACAAACCCAAAACGTCGCAGCTACTACCAATCATTGGATTGATTCTTATCTAACTATTATAACTAGTCAAGCACGGGTTTCGAGGATAATTTGCACCCCTATTCCGACCAAAACTTAGGAACATGCTTGCCAATCTACACACAATGCTTGCCAATCTTAGGAGGCAAGTGTATTATATAGTCGAGATGTCCTAGGTGTAACTAGTCAAATAGTGCAATAATCACCACAACTATATCCACCATGGTAAACTAAAGCACAAGTCATTTAAGTATTGTCTTTGCTAAGAATTAATACCTAATGTCAGACTAATTCAAGATTAACCATGATATATTTGTGCTAATGTATGTCTACCAGCACAAGCACCCAACACATCTCAATAAATATATTGATCAATGTCAAATTTCACATTCATTATATATAATCACTGAATATTGAAGATTGACTTGAAAGTTAGACAACATTTTGCAAATACCATCACCCCCTCTTGTGCAGATCATCAAGGCTTATTCAAGATAGAAGCCAAGAACACACCGGAAAACAAAATCGTAGTGACAAGACCTTCCCATACCAGTCAATAACCGATGCATTTCCATTATTTTAGTATCATTGGCACAATCAAAATTGCCATCGGATTTTACATAGTATTGTGGGGGCAATGAAAAGAGGGAACTTAAAAGGCCTGGAAGTTGATAGACAATCATCCCAGTCTTCTCGAGAGAGTCATCAACAAGAGACGGTCCCATGAAAGCAATTTTTTAACACAACCATTCAAGTCGAGATACGTTAATGTGGGAATAATCTTTCAATATATTTTCCAACCCGCTGAGGATGTACGTTAACAGGAAAAACCATGTCAATATATTATAAGAGGCGGAAGCTATAAACATTTGTTACTATAAATATTTGTTTCTCAGGTTGTGGATCAACTTTTAAATGAAGAAAAACCAAACATGCACTATATTGTTTTGAAACTTCGCCGCCAATATCTAGTTTCTATTCTGCTTTGCCTGCTCTGGTATATGTCACATTGGTGAAAGTAATGACTCTTTACATCTCTAAGTTCCTTCAAAATTTGAGAAAAGCCAACGTATCAGAAGATAATGAATTTTAATGTAAATCCTGCTTACTCTACCTCTCATCCCCTTTCAAAATGTGGAACCACCAGGATCCCGACAGGTATTAGCAATTGAACCAACATTATTCCCAGTACCATTTTGGTCAATCCTACGAATCTGCATCATTGTTACCAGATTACTGTATATAATTACTTGAGATCATGATGCATGATCTGTCACGTTGTGATCCAGATCATAACTTAAGATCATCAGACATCGCTGATGGAATACAGTGTGTTGCAAGAATATCAAGAGTAGTTGCTTTTGCAGTCTTTGAGCGAAGCACCACTATCTGCATAAAAGAGGATGAGCTAGTTATAAAGCTACTGCCATTTTCACACAAGCACATAAAACGGGGAAGGATGGCTAGGGAACCTGATCATAATCTAGATCAAATTTTAGATATTCATCATTGCAGCTCTCTACCATAGTGGCCAAGCTCTTCAGGTTTTTCACTGGTTTACCATTGAAAGCAAGGACCTTCACAGATATACAGAACAAAAAGCGGTAAACACTTGAGTGGTTAAGCCAATATAGCTGTTAGCAAGGAAATCAAAAAAATGGAACAGAACCATTAACAACCTGGATGTTAACAATATCTTCATATCCAATGTTGATATCAGCCACAAGCACCTTTAAAGTGTCAAAGAGATAATCTCACTTTCATAAGATCCTTATGAGAAACGACAGAAAGAAAAGACTGACAAGAAAACATACCTGAGAGACCACAACAAGTTGTTCATCTGGGGATTGTGGCAATGAATGCAGCAATTTATCCAAAAGCTTGACTGGAGCTTCATATTCATAATCCTTTCCATACTGTTCATAGATGATAAAATGAGTTGTAAAGGAATGGCCCCATCCACAAGAAAGTTAGCAAATGCAGGTTGAATAAATGAATTTACTAGTCAGTGCCAAAAGTGAAGTAAATAATAAAAGGTACAAGGTACAATATACACTCTCGTATCATGAAACTTTAGGGTGAAACCTATATATTTATAATTTCAAAATCCTACATGTCATTGCTACTGAAACAAAGACAACTTTCTATTGCAATAAACAAAATCACCAGCTCCAACTTTTACAGCACCACATTCCTTGCACAGAAACTATTACACGTCATACAGGCCTTTTAAATGCAGATGGCATGATAATCTTTTATATTTCTACAAAAAATCCAAATTATTCTGTGCAACATTTTTATAGATATTGAATAATTTTAATTTCTAAGCAACTCAATGTTCTCATCAATCATGATACCGAGTTCCATGCAGCAATAATGAATATTTTCCATTTGGGCATGGAATCCATGGATATGCCACAAGTTCAAATTGAAGATCAGATTAAGTTTGTTCAGTTCACAGAAGTATACTAAACCTTCACTTGGAAGAAGAAACATTGCAAAAGCATCCATATCAATTGAACAATAGTAAAACAAACAGCATCACGCAGGACAACTAATAGCTTAACTATTAAAGCATGCGGATACTGGATTAACCACTGACCTCCGAACGAAGATATGGAACTGAAACAGTTGTAAAAACAAATCCAGCAATTATATAATAAGAGGGAGGCTTGCCCTTGCTATGTGATGGAATAAGCCTTCTGTGACTATCGAGTTTAATGTCAAATTTTAAAATGTCTGGATTTCGCAGTACTTTTATTGCTGCATTATCCCCAGTATATTTCTGAGAGATGAGATAACTGAAACCAATGCGCTCTCCATGACGAAATGGAACTGAAAAGAACACCCAAAACCAAGAGATTAAAACATTATGAACTGTTAAACTCAAATCTTTGATATATTATATATTGGCCACAGGAAAGATGGCTTATTTTATTAAGTCAAAATTATTGCTACCAAAACAATAAACAAACACAGAAAAAACAGTCCACCAATATATAGACAGTGACTTTATGACTAAAGATCTAGAATTGATCCAGTAATGTGTACTGTGACTAATGAGAGATAGCAAAGTTTTGTTTCTACTAGTCTTATCTAGACTGGAATCAGCAGCGCAAAACCTTAACCAGAAAATAAATGCTAATCCAAATGGAAAAAGTGGAGAGATCTGGAGAGAAATACAGTGAATTCAATTCAAAATGGACTTTTGACATTCCTTAAAAGTGGGTCCTAGGTGTTATGCTCCTTTAGCAACGCACTTTCGTCATAAAAGCAACAGTTTATGTAAAAGACAAAACTTTGATAGACATGCCAAGGAGCTGAGTGTGACATGTTTAGTTCAACTAATGTTGTCATTGTTCTAAACGAGGTCACATGTTTAATACAACTACCTTCCTCCATAACAGTTGCCATCAAATAAGAAGTGATAGTTCTACTCAAAAGATATTTTTAGTTTTTAACTAAACAAATATAAGCTATATAGTGCACATAATGCATAAAGAAACTGAAAAATGACCACTCACCTGTTCCATCATTGGCGATATCAATCCCATCAAAACTAAGGATAACATCTGATGGCTCCAAAACCTTAGATTCTGGAGCAGTAGGATCAATTCTTCTAATGCGCACACCTTTTTGGTCAGGTCTCATGCCTGTTGCCATTCGCAAATCAGGATTTTCCATCTTCTGCCACTCAACCCCTAGAATAGGGAACCCTTACAACAGATTGAGAAAGAACGATCTCAGTATATAAAGCTTCAATTCTTGAAAAAATTAGCACACTCAGGTAGCATCTTGTAAAAGTGAAATCTAAATCTTAGTTTGTAGCAACCATATTACCAGTGTAGCCTCCGTTCTTCTCATAATCCCGGATGAAATGCATGATAACTGGTGTTGGAATGACATAACCTATATTCTCCGCATCTTCGTGCTTAAGGGACTGAAACGCAATTCCCACACAGTTTCCTTTATCATTAAATGCAGGTCCACCTGAATTGCCAGAATTTATAGCAGCATCTATCTGCAAAAAAGAATCTTAACGAGGGGAAATCAGGATACATTAAGGTAAATTTGGGTTTTGGGTTATACAACTTAATTAAATGCTTAATCAGATGGAAGACTAATAATATCAACCTAACCTGTAAACCTAAAAGTTCTGTAGAACCATGAACATAAGATAGAATCTCTATGCGTGATACAACACCACTGGTCACAGAGATAGTGTCTCCACCAATTGGGTAGCCCACAACAGTAACCGCATCTTGAAGTGCGGGCAACTCCCCAAACTCTACAGGTGACATCCCTTGCCAGAACTCATCATCATCCACTGTAAGCATGGCTGCAAGTGTAAAATCAAATGCATTAATTTGAACTGTTATAAAGTATAACCAAAAGTCCCTGGGGCAACAAATAGTTGCTTTTGCGTTGATTTTAACATGATTTTACAGTGAACATAGATTCCCAATGTGTTAGCAAACACCCATTATGAGTATAAACAACCAGAAGCACATAATGAGAAAGGTTGACACAACTTATTCTTCATATTTCATAAAATAGCTTTGAATATCAACAAATCCTTTTCAAATATTAAATCTTTATTTTCTGTCCAATGTAAATACGAATTCCAATTAGACATCCATAAAAAATGCTGCAAAGGCAAATAATAGATAAAGGAAACAAGTTAACAGGCACAGTGAGAGGTTAGAAGTTAGTTACCAATATCACATTCGGTTCCAATGGCAAGCACAGTGGCCAAGTACTTGGTATCAGAGCCACGTTTCTTGAGCTTGACCTGTGTGTAGTGTTCCACCGAATGCGCATTCGTCAGAACCCTTCTCCCGCCAATCACAAACCCGCTACTACTCGAGCTGTACTGTCTCTTCCGCTGCCATGGCAGCGAGAAATTCGGTTCCGTGTGGACACAAAACACCTTCACCACGGAGTCCATCGACGGCATCACACGCGCCTCCCACTCCGTGTCCGCCTCCATCGCCACCAAGGCGGACACCCCGGCGTCGCCGGGAACCGAGTAGTCTCCAACGCCGTTGTCGAGGGGGCGGGCGAGGCGACGAGAGAGAGGCTTGTCTGAGTGGGTGGGGAGCTTCTTGGGGCGGCCACGGCGGCGAACGTGGGTAGAGGCGGTGTTATCGATGAGCTCGACGTTGCCGACGGCAAAGACGTCCTCCATTGAGGCAGTGGTGGCAGCGGAGTTAGGAGCGGCAGCGGCGGTATCGGTGACGGGGGAAGGGGTGGGGATGTCTAGGGTTTCGGGGGCGGAGGTTTTGGGTTTGCGTCCTCTCTTTCGTTTGACAGGTCCCATCTTGTTTTGGGGAAGTGTTTGTCAATGTTATTTGAGATGGGAGAAAGATTATGTGAATTTGTGCGCAGAGAGAGAGGACGAAAGAAGGAAGAAGAAAGAGAGCGAAACAAAGCAAGAACAGAGAAAATGAAGGCGGAGGAGGGAATCCAAATCAAACTGAACTACTTTTATGCGCCTCTTGTCACATTTCGATTTTTCCGTAGTAATTCACTAATACCAATTTACTATTTAGTTTTCTTACAATTAACTTTTAAATGTATCAAATTTCTCATGATATCTATAAAAAAAATTACAGTGAAATTCGAATATTTTTTCTTTAATTTTCAAATATTTTATTTGATTACATACTATAATTATAAGTTATGAGTATACGGTAGATTCTTGGTTGCTTTGTCTTCAAGGAGTTTAATTTTGTGCAAAAATATTAAGACATTGTGTATCTCATAATTTAAACAAAAAAAATAGACTTGAAAAGTACTAACGTGTTAGGGTTTATTGTTTACAAAGTTTTAAAAAAAAAACGTATTTAAACTCCATCCATTTTTTGACAAAAAAAAATAACTTGCCTGCATCAAAATATTCTATCCATTTTTTCCAAAACCAGAAAATAACTTAACTTTGAGGTATAAATGGGAGATTATCTTTCTTTTCCATTTATGATTTCTCACTGTTTTTATTCTTCTTCTTCCCTCTACCTTATTTCACCTTTTACAATTTTTTTAAACAAAATAAAGTTTATAGTCTCTGTTCTTTTATTCATTTGTGATTTCACCTTATTATTTCTCTCACCTTCATCAATTGTTTAACGTTTAACTCTTCTGCTACTCTTCTTCCTTCTCCAATCATTGTATTCCACTTCATTCATTGAGACTCTCTCTTTTCTCACAATCTCCACGTTATGTTGCACCACTTGTTTCTATCTTTTGTAAATGTTTTCCCTTTCTTAATTTTCTTTTTAAATAATTGTCAACTAATGAGTAAACAAAACTAGTCAACAATACAATATTAAAGATATAATGTCTAGTGTCCTCTAAGCTTCTATTATGATCCTAAATATAATCATAATCGTTCTTATTATATATATACATAAATATTTATAAATCTTAATATAATTCATATGTCATACTCATACACATATCTCATATAAACTACATACACTCAAATTACATTTATCAAATAATACAATAATTTTTAATTCCATTTTAATTTTAGTGACTAATTTATTACTCTCAACATTTTTCATAATACTTAAATTATAAATATTTCAACAAATATTAGCATATGACCCACTATATATAAATATTATTTGTAAATTCTTATGTCATGATCATTTCTTACATTTGTTATAAAAAAAATTGACACAATAATTTTGTTTAGTTTCTTACAACTTAATGTGTGTAATTAGATCACTAATGTAACACTTAATATTACGTAATAATTGTAATAATTGTTGTAATAAAATTTTCAGTTTAGTTTAATACTTCAAATCAAATTCTTGGATATTTTGTAACGAACTTACACAAGGAGTAGTGGGACATGATAACACACACAAATATACAAAGTGAACAATCAATGGATACTACCCATACCACTCCGATCAATTGTCATTTCTTCTAATTGGCTTTTCATTAGTACATTAATAAGAAATAAGTTCCTAACCTTCACATTTGGAACATCTAATAAAAGTAGTTGTATTTCTTAAATTTACTGTTTTTTTATATTTTTGCACCTTATCTTTATGATATTCATTATCTCTTTCACTTTCATATTAGGAGGGAGTACTTGAGTGTCTTCTTATCATTTTATCTTTCCTTTCTTTGTTAATTCTCTTTCTTACTAGAAATTAAAAAATACATATAAAAAGAAATAAACACAAAGACAAAAATACAACTATCTTTGGATTAGAGTAAAAATTATAATTACTTTCGTAAGTGTATCATTTATTCTACTTAAGTTTTTCACTAAAATAAATTCAAAAGAGTTTACGAATTCAAATAAACACTCAAAGGTATAAAGTAATATGATAACTTTTTCCAAATATAATAAATAATGCATAATTAAGTGAAATAAAAAAAAATCACCAAATACTTATAGAAACTTTAAAAGGTCAAACTACTATATAAAACTTTACAAAAATGTTAAATATCATATAAATATTAAGCAACAATAATTATCACAAGATTCCTGCTAAAACACACTCCACAAATTTTACCAAAATAGACAAGTTATTAAAGGCAAAACTTCCACAAATTAAATAATCAAATTCCACGTCTTCAAGAAAAAAACAATTAGAAATTTGTGTTAAAGATTTTAAGATTAAAGAAATTTATAGAACTTTGTTTTCAACACTTTTAACTAGTTTCACTTTTTATATATGTCATTTGGCTTTTGTATTGTCTCGACAACTTTGATTTTAATTGTTCCTTTATAAATATTTTTCATTCTTAGTGCTTGAACTCAAATCCCAATTTAAAAATATAAGAGAAAGTAGGAATTATAACACTTAAATGTAATTATTTGTACATCTCAAGTCAATCTAATAGCATGCTTCCTAAAAAGTTTTCAACACTTGCAACAAATAAAGCTAAAGAGCAAGAGACTTAAACTTAAAGCAACAAAAGTTATATTCGAAACTAGATCAATTAAATAATTTATACTCAAAATAAGATAAAGTTCAACCAAATTCAAAAGGAATTGGTAAAAAAACTTAGATCAATACATTAACATGTTAACAAAACTAAAAACATGTAAGCATTCATCGTTAAGAAAATTAAAACACATAGAATCATATCACTTTTAAAAATGGGCTTGGAAAACAAGGGAAACAATCAATTAAGGACAAAACATTAAGGAAAGCAGCTAACTCGTGCAAATTACAAAACTAGAAACAAAGGGAAAGGAGGGACAATTAGGTTTCAAGATTATTTTGGCCTTTTTTACCTTTTCGAAAATGGTGCAGGTATCAATTATGGGGTGCAGGAAGCAAAAGGCTCTGGTGCACTAAAAACTGGATCCGTGATGGATTAGTGTTTTTTTTTCATTTATATATGTTTGTAGAAATAACAAATAGTAATAGTAACATGCTATGACTTACTTAATAGCTTCAAAATTTATATAAGTGTATTTATTTATTGATTTGATCATATGGAATTAAGGTTATATTCATGTAAGAAATATTCTCTCTCTCTATATATATATATATATATATATATATAAGTCATTATTAACATCTGTTACAACAAAGTTTATAAGATTTGATTCTAGTGTTCACATAATTAGAAACTATACATGCTAATAGAATTTTTGTGATAGAATATTCATTTCGCACTTTAAAAAGCACACTATCCCCTTCGCACTCTCGTTACTCTTTGTTTTTTTGATAAAAACACATTGGCTTTTTAATTTAATAGCGAATAATTTGAATGAAGTAAAATAAAGCATGTCATTAATTCACTGTTTAGACATTGTTACGATAGATAACAAACAAACAAAGACCATTCGTATCTTACTTTTAAATTAGAGGTGAAAAGAGAGTAGTTGATCAATGAAATGGAAATAGAATCCATTCCATTTAAATGATAAGAAACCAATGCAGTAGGGAATGGTCATTATTATTAGTATTCAAACATAAGCATCACAAATTGCTTCAATAAAATGAAGCATCAAACAGTATTTGGAGTTTAAAAAAAAGGTAAAAAAGAAAACAATGTAGTGTGCATAGTGTGTTCCTTGATCCTTTTGTGGGGATCCCCTTTTATTATTCATGTTGCTTAATGTTTACTTAATCACCCCCACCAACCTGATAATGTCAGTAATAATGTGTAGCCCCTCATCCTTTTCTCACCATAAAGCCACCACAATTGCACAACCCTTTCCCTTACCCATCTTACTAACTCAATCTTTATGCAGCATATTTTATATAAATAAAATAGAACTTTTCTGTAACTTTAAACTTCCCGTTTATTGTTTCTGTAAATTCTCTTATTCATACAACATGGACGAAAATAACATTCTACTATTACAAAAAGGAATATACTAGGGAGCAGGTTTTTTTAAAGAGACCAAATGCATATCTTTATCTATGTATAACAATCATAGTGATCATTGCCAAGCATTCCAACCAGTTTCATTTTCATTTTATTTTGTTAATTTAACTGAAAATTCACATACAATGTTCAAGTTGTTTGAGTTCTTATTTTACAGTTGTTGTATTCTATTTGTTTTACTAAAGATTTGGTAACTTTTATTACAAAGTGGACTTTAAGCCTAACTCAACCCCATAAAACTCATAGGCTTGAGGTCTGCACCCATTTATATATTATGAAATGTCCTTATCTCTAGTCGACGTGGGATCTCCAACAACTCTGAAAAGAAAGAAACATTTTTGTAGTGTCTTTTTTAAGTTATTATTTTAAGCTTAAAAATAGTGAAAATGGTTTTTTACTAGATTTGTCGTTAATTACAATGAAACACTACACATGTATTCCCATATGTTATAACTGAGAGAGTTACCAACAACTTTCCTCAAGCAAGAACAAGCCAATAAAACCATAAAGTAAAAAAAAAATATCGAAGTATGTGCATTTCTTTATTGGTTTATTGAGTTACTAAAAGATAGTAAGAAACAAAAACACTTTACTATAAATACTTGGGCTTGAGATACTCCTTGTGAGAAGTTAAGAGCAAGCAAACTTAGGAAAATGTGACTTTTTCGAGTTCACTGAGCTTTTATGAACCAAAACTCTGCGAAAAAAAGCTTAGACTCCATTACTGCCGCTACCCCTTTTGAGCAATACATTAGTATGTAACAGTAGATGTTACGTGAGATTTGAGACACGTGTTTTGTTTGTAACAAAACAGCCTCTTTCCTGGTTCACTAAAAATTTGAGAGTATAAAATAAAAAAAAGTTAATAGTACTTACTGATATTAGTCCCCACGATGATGATGGGTACAGCACAGACATGGTAATGGTGACCACCATGGTTGTTAGCTATAACTTATAAATGCATCTAACTACCTTCACCAGCCTCAGGCCTCATCATCCTAATAAAAAGAATTGAAATGAATCTGTCCACGTGATGAAAGAGTGGGTAGCAAACTCATTATTCAAATTTAACATGCTACATTTGACACATTTATCTTTATGTTACGTTATGTCATCTTCATGTTTTAACTGTGAAATTTAATATCCCCAAAGCCGAAAAATAAGGCAACCAATAAAAGATGCTACAAGGTGTTTCAGGAAAGAAAGGGACAGCAGAATCATGTGAACTGCCGCCACATACCCACACATTCACTCACTCTCTTTCTCTCTCTTACACTGTCAGTTAAATTCAACCAAAAAAACACACCTTTTGTGATAACTTGTTGCTCTTGTTTTGTGGTTGGGGTGTTGGGACCAATTCTAGTTCAATGGCTGCAACAGTTTCAAGGTTCATCAAGTGTGTCACAGTTGGAGATGGAGCTGTAGGTAAAACTAGCATGCTCATTTGCTATACAAGCAACAAATTCCCCACGGTATCAACTCTTTTCTGGATATCTTTTAGCTTCACTTATGTGTTATTGCTGATATCATATTATATTTCATGAAATCAATGTCTCTCATTTCGTGCATTCTGGTTGGGGGAGAAGGGAATTCTCTTTGAAAGAACAAAACTTTTTCATGTGGGTTGTTTCTTAATATCTTGTTTCAGTTGGGTTTCTCTGCCTTGTGTTTTGGAGTCTAATTTTTGCCTTTTGCCCCCCTATGGTATGCATCTCTGCTTGGGGGATGTTTGGCTATTATCAGGACTATATTCCAACAGTATTTGATAATTTCAGTGCAAATGTGGTGGTTGAAGGCACAACTGTGAATTTAGGCCTCTGGGACACTGCAGGTATGTTTGTCAGATTTTGTAGTATATACATTTATATATAGAGTGGCTAAGAGTGTCAGAGAAAAGAGTAGTTACCCTTAATTATTCAATGTTACATTAATGAACAAGAGTGCTCTTCTGATCTCACAGTGTATAATTTAATTTCTTATTAGCCTGCATGAATTTTGTGATTTGTGATGTTCAATTGCTTGCACTGTCTTCTTAGGGCAAGAGGATTACAACAGGCTGAGGCCTTTGAGCTACAGGGGAGCAGATGTCTTTGTCCTGGCTTTCTCTCTAGTTAGTCATGCAAGCTACGAAAATGTGTTGAAGAAGGTATTGCTCATTGCTTCTTCAAACTTTATTAAATTGTAGTTGAATGATATTAATAAAATATTCATAAATCATTTCTTAAACAATACTACTTAATTCTTAAGTTCAAGTTTTAATAAAAATATAATAATACATATTAACAATAACAGATTTATATTTACAATAAAAAGAAATGATAAACTAATATAATATAAAATTATAAAAATGGTTAGTTAATACAAATGAGTATATGATATGTAATCTTTGTTGAAGATGAGGTTTTATTTATTGTTAAAATAATTTATATTAAATTTTTAAAAAAAATCAGTTTAGTTTTCTACATTGATTTTTGACTAGTTTTTTGACACAATGTGTCTAGATTTTAAGAATCATTACATTGATGACCGATTCCGAATCAGAATGGTGGAACAAGCCGTTCTGGTCTGATACTTGAGATGTCTTGCTGGTTTCTCTTGTATTTTCTAATTTGCATATACACATTTCAGTGGGTTCCTGAACTGCAGCATTTTGCTCCTGGCATCCCAGTGGTTCTTGTTGGCACCAAATTGGGTAAGTCTCAAGAACTGATCTTGCAATCTCTCTCAATCAAATATTATTTCGTCATCTGCTTTTAGTCTTTTTTGTGATGGCCGTTTTGTTCATAAGGCCTCCTTAGCTTAATGGTGTAAAGATTTTATCTGTTCAACCAGAATCCATCTATATTGCCACCATATTTGATTCAAGAACTATAGTTATAGGCCTATGTTGTATAGATAGATATAGATTAGATTCTTTAGAGGGTCCTTTTGTTGTGCTGAAACATATGAGCTTATTTCTATAGAATTGTTGGGGTTTAAGTATGAGATGAAGTATCACAGTATAAAAGTAAACTTTTTGAGTAATGTATAGGTGAAGAAGACTTACAATTTAATGTTTTAAAAGTTTTGGGCTGAAAATGTGTTATGTTCACCATGTAACGTTGTCCTGCTGTTAACTACCAGAAGGTTTGTTAAGAGGGAAATTTACAGTGGCAAATTGCCAACATAATCACAATCTAATATGTTAACAGCCGATTATCTCAATTTGTTACTTCAGAGAGATTATTTAAATTTTGGTTATGGACAAATTTCAGTCCCCTCCTTTCCTCCAGAACACTTTTGGCTAGTCATATGGTCATTTCCCTTTAACACTTTGCTATTTCTGATTTAAGAAGATAGTCCTGAAATGAACCTTTTCTGACTTTGGTTGCCATATTTGTGGATAATATTACTCATTGATCCTAGCATCAATAGCAGCCTAGTGGACACAAAAGTAATGGCAAAATATTGAATCTACCAATTGTATAGATTTTACACCTTTCTTTCATGGATATGGTAATTAGTTGGCTGTGCAGTTTATTGACATCTGCATATAATAAAATACTTTATGTATGGTAATCTTGTAGATCTCCGAGAAGACAAGTACTATTTGGCGGAGCATCCTGGCATGGTGGCTGTGACTTCTGAGCAAGTAAAATTTCTTACTTTATTAGCCATCATCTAAAGAATTCAATAGACAGTGTTTGTTGAAACTGCTGGGTTTTATCAGGGTGAGGAATTACGTAAACTAGTAGGAGCTACATATTATATTGAGTGCAGCTCAAAAACTCAGCAGGTATGTTTAAATTTAGGTACAATACTTGATGTCTGAAGCAATATAAAGGCAATTTTTTCGCATTCTGTTCTAAAGAAAATTATCTCAACTCTCTACTTTAGAAGCATCAGCACATTGTTCACCAGTGCATTACTGAGTAAAACATACTTCAGACATACTACTCATTGTAGTGGGAAATGCAAACCTAAGGCAGCGTTTCTTTTACAATTGATAGGGAGGGTTAAGGAAAACCTTAGATGACTTTAATCATAGTATTAATGTGTTGAAAATTTTATTCTTGTTAAAGATCAATAATGCCAGTGATCCATTTGGCTGAGTACTCCTGGTGGCTGGTGAGACAGGCTTAGTTGTTGTATGTGGAAAAAGTTAAATCAATTATCTGGTGATTTGTATACTTAAGGGAAATTTAATTCTCTAAAGAGAATATGCGAAAGAAGTAAATTGACCCCAATGATAGCCTTGGAACTGAAATATCTACAATGAAGCTGAGCTTTAGGTTCATGATCTCTATCTCATTTTTGGTTCAGAAGATAATGTTTGCCATTTTTGCAGATAAATAGTCACTGTTATTTCTGAAATTCTTCTGCAAATGACCCTATTGTGAATCCAATTAATTGCAGAACGTGAAGTCAGTTTTTGATGCTGCTATCAAGGTGGTCATCAAGCCTCCACAAAAACAAGAGAAGAAGAAAAAACCACGTCGAGGGTGTCTCCTGTTAGTAGATTTTTTTCATATCATAATAACTCCTGCACATCAAACTTTCTTACTTCTGAAAAGGGATTCATCATTAACTGTTTACCACTGCTTACGATCATTAGTTATTTTGTCACTAATTTATGTTAAAATAAATTATATCAATGTTTGTCTTTCCACCAAACAAAAAAAAACGCATTGATTGTGAGAGAAGAATTATTTTGGTTAAAATTGTTTTGACCTTTTAATATGTATAAAACTATCTTAAATGACAGTGGAGATAGCATATGATGAAGACATAAGACATCATTAGTAATGACAAGCTTTTTATTGCAGATTTATTGATTGAACATTATTATTATTACTATTGTTGTTGTTGAGGATTATCATGTTTTGTTGAATCCATCTCAATGAAATTGCAGAAATGTCATGTGTGGAAGGAATTTAGTCCGTTTTAAGTGAGACATTTCATCCGAAGAGTTTTCTTGGGAGGGAGAAGGTCTGTTATGTCTGGAGGAAATACTAAGCTTTTGGTGCAAATTTATTGTATAGATGAATCAGAAGGAAATTTCAAATTTATTTGTTACTTTTAGTGAACCGCTCCATTTTTTGACAATGTTTTATTATTCTATATTTAACTTCAAAGTGGATAAATTAAAAAATCCAAAACTAATTTCAAGTCCATCATGTCAAGTTTAGTTTATTGAAGCCCAAAACACAAAATATTTAGGCAAGTTCTTCTCAATTTCAACCTGCATCCTATATTTTTTTAATTTTCTAAAATTATCCTCTATTCTAGATTTAAAAATCCAGAATTCCGAAAATATAATTCAAAAAGTCAAAATTTTGTTCCAAAAAAGAAATTGCGAACGAAAAAATTCTATAACACAAATATGAAAAATGCATTCTGGAAAATAATTTCTAAAATTCAAAAATGTGTTCTGAAAATCCAAATCTAAAATGTATTCCAGAAAAGAAAATCCATAACACAAAATCTGAAAATACATTCTAATAAAAAAATTTCAAAATTAAAACATGTGTTCTAAAAATCTAAATCCGAAAATCCAGAAATGTATTTTAAACAAAGGATTTTGGAAGTATTTTTTTTTTATATTTAAGATCATTTTCGTTATTTTTCAGAATATTTTCGTTATTTTAATGACAAATTGTTTACAGGTTAAAATTAATATGGTGTATGAAGAATTTACCAATGTTTATTCTGATCGGATTCATTTAAGGGCAATTGCTTTCTGCACCCAACACTTTTAAACCTGAACCCTACACAATTTCAAAATTTCGAAAATACCCTTTATTTTGAAAATAAAAATCCAAAATTGAAAATAATACATTTGGGAAAAGTAAATCCAGAAGAGATTATTGTGTTCTGGATATAAAAATCTGGAAAAAAAAAATCAAAATCTTATTTCAGATAAAAAAAAATCCAGAATTAAAAATAATACATTCTGAAAAAAATTATCAAAATGTAATTTTATATGTATCTTTTTTAAGGATATTGTTGTCTTTTCTCTGTAATTGGGTGCAGTGATATGGTGAAAGAAGTCATTGCCTCATTTAAGTTTGCCAGACCCAAAAATTAAACACGAATTGAATTGAAACGAAGGTTTGAAATAGTAAGATGGCTTATATGGACAAAGATGAAAGTTGAAATTAATTTATAGCAAAGTTAATTTCTAGAAAAAAAATTATATTTTTTAAAATTATATTTTTAACTTGTGTATAAATTATGTTTAACTTAAAAAAAGTTAATTATATGTTGTTTTTTATCCTGAAGATATGCAGTAGTTAAAAAAAACGTAGTTTAGTTTTAAGATGAGACGGAGACAAACAAAATTATGATGATTGGCTGCAGTAATGAATAATGAGAAATTGAGGACAAATGCAATGCAAGTAATGTCCAATTTTTATGTCCAAATTGCATACATCTCCAAGGAATAGAAAAGACTTGTGATATATGAAAGTAACTTTACTATTATTGTATGTTTATTTTATTTCTAAAATCTTTTGTATTATAAAATGATAAATGGAATGAATATATTTTATAATAAATAATTATAATTATTAATATGAGATAACTTTATTTTCTTTTAAATACTTTTAAATATTTATTTATTCGTGCCGATACTTTTAGTTCTCTGCTGTTTCTATTTTGTTACTTTTTTTCATTAGAAAGAATTAAAGTACATGTATTATCACTTAATTATTAATTTAAAAAAAATAAAAAATCCTTCACTCTATTTATTCTTAGAGTATATACATATTTTATTTGTATATAATTTTAATAGAAGACTAAATAAATTATATTGAATGATAGAAGACTAAATAAATAAGTTATTTTAACGAAAATATTTAACTATAAAAACTGTCTAAATAATTCACAGGTGGAATCGGCATAAATTTAAAAAAAAAAATGTCATTAAGAAATGTAACAAGTGGCGTAATAACTATGTATAGTGTAGGTTTTTAAATATAATATATTATAACACTTGACAAGTGTATGTATAGTGTAGATTGTTTATATATAGTTAAAATTTCTAATAATCATGTTTTACTTTTAGTGAAAGTAATAATGTAACACATAAAATTCAATAGATGGCAAATATTGAATCATTTTCTTTCTAATATTTTCCTTTCCAGTTTGCTTATTTTATTTTCTTTATTTCATTCTCATTCTTTACTTTATTCTTTTAAAATTATCATAACTATTTTTTTATTTTTCTTTCTCAGTTTATTCATTACTTTTTTTCTTTTACAATTATCATAACTATTTTTAATTTTCTTTCTCAATTTATTCATTACTTTATTCTTTTACAATTATCATAACTCTTTTTTTTTTCTTCCTCAGTTTTTATTTTATTTCACGGACAAACATCTGTTGATAATTAAATAATATTGTTATTATATATTAATATAATATTAATATTTTGTTGCAAGAAATAATTAAATTCAGGTTCACTGAGATTAAGTAGATGAGGGAACCTGTAACCACTAGACAGAGCAATCTAGTCTTTCTCAGTTAACCTTTGTCTTATATATATATATATTTTATTAAATTTTAACAATCTTGACTACAGTTTTCTTTAAAAGTACTTCAGCAAAGTTTGCTTACGTTATTTTATTTATTTAGTTATTTCTAAAAAATGTTTAAAATTTAGAAAATCAATATCTTTCAACTAGCTTTATAAAAAAAAGTAATAATCGAACTTTATATAATTATAATGAAAATCTTTAAAATTGTTAAAAGGAATTCACACAAAAAAAAAAATTTATTTAGAAATCTCCATAGATGAAAAAATCGTAGAAAACAGAAGGAAATAGAGTTTGAGAAAAAAAAAAACCCACCAGACTCTAAATTTAAAGATAGGTCTTACGTACATACCTCAAAACGGTTTTTTTTTTTTTAAATAAGCAATTTTTTATAATTTTATAAAATTTATTAAATAGTACTATTTATTTATGGATTGGTCTGACAGTATAAAAGAAAAATGGATGTTGAAAATTGGGGTAATGTTGGTGTTAGTTGAAGATGGAGTGGTGAGATTTTCTTCTTATATTAAATACTGCAATTATGTAACAGAGACAAGGACATTTTCTTCTTATGATTTTTTTTCTGAATGTCCGTATAGTGTGTATAGCAACAATAAATGGTTGAGTGAAAAGGACAACGTTTTTCATTTATTTAGTATATAGTAGGTCTGAGTTTTTATTGTCTTATTACGATGAGACAACATAAGTTTATTATATGTAAATGCCCTTTCTCCTTTAAACCCTATTAATACTTTGATTGTGATTTCGCATTAATTCCTACTCCTTTATAATATTAATACCTACTTTTGTGGTTCTCCAATACATATAATAATATACTAATATGGCAAGAGACACAACCACATGGGGCTAAGAGACCTTGGACCTACTACACCCCCTACCTTTTCTAATTTAAATTATATATTTTTAAATGTAATAATATTTTTTATAAAATATTGTCTTTTATTATTATTAGTATTATTTACTAATTATTTATATAAGATTTATAGTTTAAAGTTTGAGACTTGATAACAAATATTTTTTGTGTCACTCTTACCCTATTCTTTATATGTTTCTTTAGTGTTAAGATAGTGATTATGATGTTCTTAACAGATTTTTTTTCATTTAAATATATAGATTCAAACATGTAGCTATATAAACCTTGAAGAAGGAAATTGTACCGGTATTGGGGAGAACTCCGAGACCCATTGGCTGCTCGAGACCCAGTATATCTGATCGAGATCAGGGAAACTTGATGGAGATCTGAGAGACTTGGTCGAGACGACCGAGATCAGGGAAGCCTGGCCGAGATCTGAGAGACTTGGCTGAGATGACCGAGACCAGGGAAGCCTGGCCGAGATCTGAGAAACTTGGTCGAGACCACGGAAGCTTGGCCGAGACGAGGGGAATCGCCACGGTCGGCCTGGGTGGTCGATCCATACTACCGTTAACACTCAAACCAAGGTCAGTGAAGTTAATCTGTCATTAATGATTAGGTAATGCAACCCTAAGCGGGATCCACTCCGCTAATTAGACCCAATAAGGTAAGCCCATTAAAATAATATAAATAGCACACGTCCGAAGAAGAAATGTATGTCATTTATTACTATACACCTACTTGAGTATCTGTCACCCGTTTTACTGACTTGGACGTCGGAGTGTCTTCCGCAGGTACCCCCATTTGGTGTTCACCCGAGACCAAAAGCCGAAGGAGAAACACAAAGACGAAAAGAACCCTAGTTCATCATCCAGCAACCTGTCCGACCGAAAAAAGGAGACGAAAACTTCAATAGTTCTCTAGGTCTCATCTCCTAGTAGGAACATAAATAATTATCGTTTTTCATTATATATCTTCTAAAGTTTACTTTTAGTTCATATCAATAAATTTAAAATAAAAATAATCATAGGGTTGATTAACATATAAAATACAAAAAAAACAACACTCAGTCACTTTAATTTAATAATTTTTATAAAGATGATTAATATAACATTTTCTTACAAATTTAGAATACACACACAATTTTCTCTATTGTCAAGAATAAATTGGTCGATTCAAATAAAAGTTCATAAACTGGACTAGTATCTGATTTATTAGAATCAGAGGAGGACCTTCAATTGAATTGGTCAAAAAATCAATAAGTCGGTCAAAATAAATAAAAAATGTTTTAAAACACTTCAATGAATTTCAAATAAATATTTATTTTGTTTTATTTTGTTTTTCTCTTTGAAAATAAAAATAGAAAGTATTAATAATTTTTTAAACAAACTTGCTATTTTTAAATAATATTATTGTGTGTGGTTGAAACTTAAATATAAATAGTATAACATATTTAATTTTTTAGCGTATTTTGAGTGTTACAAATTTATAAAATATGTTAATTTTAAATATTTAGTACTATTAAGTTATGATATTATATTTTTCTAATGTTATTTTTACATTATTTTATTAATATGGTTTAACTGTTGGTTGGTGAACCCTTTGTTTCACCCGTTTCAGTTGATAGTTTTTTATTTACGAAATTTTGAATATTTTATGCAAGGATCAAAATAGTAACTATAATATTTAGAAACTTGAATTTTATTAGAAATGAAAGGCTTAATTTATTTTACAGTAATTAATATCCAAAATACTATGTTGATGATTGATATTAATTTTGAGTATTTTTTATAAATTTGACGAGTATTTATCTGTTTGAAAAATTGAAGACAAAGAAAGGTGATGTTTGATGATGATGTTATTATATGTACAAATTCAAGATTCAAATAGTAAAGGACAACTAGAGAAGCTTCTACTGTAATATTTTTTTTTCTCCTTTGTTTCTCTCCAATACAATATGGGAAAGTAGCACACTGATTGTTCCTCCAACACGTGGAATGAATCTCCCTTTTCGTTTGAAATAAATATATATATACAAACGCACACAAAAAAACTACATAATTACTCGTCAGTTTTAGGTTATTTCAAATCTTGATTGAAATATTCTATTATAATTTCAAATTATTAAGTAATTTTCATTATTTTTTTATATAAATCCGGTCTTGAATTCTTTTTTTTTTTTTTTTTTTTGAGTTTATAGTTTAATTGAATTTTATGGAGACGGTGTGGAAGCAATTTTGAAGGTATAAGTCAAATAAAAAATGTGAAGTTGATACGTGGAAGTATATGTTTAAAAGAGGGGGGACAAACTTTAAAAAAAGTCATAGTCCAAATACATTAATTTGAGATAAATTTTTTAGTTAATTTAAGTTGTATTTACAATAGATTTATACACTTATTTACTATGTTAAAGATAGTTAAGGAGTATATTTTAACTTTAAAAACTCTCCACTCCACAAATAATTTTTTTTGATTAAAGTAAATTTTTTCAAACTCGACAAATGTTCCTCTTCACTAGTAAAAAAATTCTTTATTGAAAAGATAACATATAAATATTCATGTCTTTCTTACCTATACTTAGAGACTCCTCATATTTTCTATGTCATACTATTTATACCATCTTTCTTTTATTTACACTCTACTCTATTAGGCTCACATAAAAATTAATGAAGTTTAAATAAAATCCACACATAAATTTTTGAATACTAAAAAAGGTAAAAATGTAAAAACTCTTTCAAAATGTGATGGATGGCTATATGGTCTTGATTAGTTTTGACTTGATAAAATCGAGATATGGAAGAAAAAAAATCGTTTTTCTAATGAATAACCAGAATCTGATCCGTTTGGATAATTCAGACCTTGGAGCTTTTGGGATAAGGATGCAAGCATCACCACCAATGTAAAAGTTTTGTAGTGTTACTTTGGTTCCTTCTATTTCTACACTTGAAGTTGGGAAGAGAAAGAAATTAGAGAATGAAGAAGTAGATAAAAATATGGCAGCCACAATGAAAAGGTACCTTCGTGCATATCTTTCCACATTGCCACTTATTTCCTTTATACACTAACTCTTGCGACGGTATCTTAGTCCACAAAAAGGACAACTAACGAGAAAGGAAAAAGAAAAAGAGTAAAAACCCTTTATTGTGAATGACTTTTTCGTGTTTTGTACATTTTTAGGCTAAGAGGTAATTCAAATATTTTTCTAGGTTCTCTATTACAAGGCTTTATTACATTATTATACATGAAAATGGAATGTCTATACGTTATTACAAACACACAAAATATCCAATTTTTATTCTTAAGTAATTTAAGTATTTATCTTTATATTTGTATAATAAATTCTATATTTTGATCAACCCATACTACAGAAAATAATTTGATTTTTGGAGGAAATTATGAACTTAATTCCGTCCTTGAGATATTTTGACCTCCGAAATTAACAAAACAACGAAATAGTCTTTAAAATTATAAATTGTGAATCAAGTTAATTCTTCCAATAGTTGGTGTCATTTAATACTGTAAAAAGAACAGACACATGAATTATCATCATCATTGTTTCACATTATTATTATTAAGCAATTTATACTTAGTTGTACTTTAATGGAAGATCTTTTTTTTCAAATAATTCACAAACTTATAATTTTTTTTTATCTAGACTACTTATTTATTATACTTAATGAAAAATATTATTTAAATAAGTAAAATAATATTATTATTTTTTTATGTTAAGTTGCTTAAAGTTACTTATATAAATATTTAAGAGATACTATAAAAAATATTATTATTACTTAAAATTATTCTAATGACAAAATTATTTCAATTAATTCAAGGCAATCTCTAAATATTTTTTATATGAGATATTGTAATAATTAGTGAATATGCAAGAATTTTGTAACTCTAACAAAGTCAGTCGAAAAATATCTTTTGCTTTTTGAAGCATTATTTTTTGTTAGACTTCGTTTCAAGCGATATTAATCTTGATTCTTCTTCTTAGTTGGATGTCTCAATATTTAAGAGATATAGTACACTTCGACACTCAAGTAAAGTTCTATTTTACAAACGAGTCATGATACATTTACAACTCACTTTTCTTTTACACCCACATAATAACTATCAATATTATTATTTTAATAATTTTCACATAATTCAATTACAAATTTATCCTTTATTATATTTTATTTTTGTTAAAATATCACATCAATGATGGTTTATAACTCCCTAATCGTAAATGTATATTTTACAACTCCCTGGTTGTCAATGTATATTTTCTCTTGTATAAAGTTCATTCAAAAGTCTTTTACTTGTGGATATTGCCTCTTGTTTATATTATTTTAAGGTCAACATTTACTTGTGGGACTCGCGCAAGTCCAAGTCTTCAAGGATCATGGTTTATTTATGTGATTTGGTAGCTTCTTAATCAATGTTATATTCTTAGCACATCCTAATTTATCGCAGTCATGTTTATGCTAATATTTGTGGAAATTTAGCAAGTTAAATACACTAAGTATAAATCAATGTCTCTAGTAGTAATTAGTTTCGTATTCTAACTACGCCGCGATGGTGAGGTATTTGGTATGAAAGTTCTCAACATTACATTCTAGATCCTTATACGTCGAGATAAAATAGTATTTGGTATTTTCAAGATCTATGAATTCCTATTTTTTTTTTTTATAAAAATGTTTTCATGTTAGACATCACTATGTAACTTGACATCTCAGTTAGACTGACACCTAAAGTAACAACAATCATATGCCATCACATGAAAAAAATATTATTTAAAAAAAAAATACAAAATATATGGAAGAATTATACCAAAACTCATATGTTAACAAAAACAATACATAGGTAGACTATACATATTCTTTACATATGTAGTTAGTTTATCTTTCATTACATCTTTCTTACTCCTTTGTGCACTAACTTTGCATTGTTTTTTTAGGTGATTGAGGATAAGCCATTACAACATTAACCACGTGTAAAATAAATATATTTAAATATAAATTAAAATATTTTTAATAACTAAAATATTTTTAATAACTAAAATATATAATTTCGAATAAAACAGTTTAAAGTGAAATAAATTAATATTAGGTTTAATTCATAAACTAATAAGAATGAAATTGTGTTAATTATTGGGGTTGTTCATATTCTACTTTAGAAAAAAACTAAATCGGACTAGAATAATTTAGTTAACGTTAAAAGTGAATTTGACTAAATTATTTCTAATTTTAGTTAACTATTTCTATATTAAAAACCAAATTGAACTATGTTGTTAGTGAATACTATAGTTACTAAATTATATATTGTGTATTAAACTAAAACAAAATTGAAAATTAATATTTCAATCAACATATACTTTTGAAATAACAAGTCTATTGTAGTTACTGAACAATATATATATATATATATATATATATATATATATATTAATTAATTAATTAAAATTAAATATAAACTAATAATTAAATACACATATGTTATTCTTAACAAAATTAATGGTAAGAAAAATAATAAGGAAGGGAAAACTATTAAGATAAATAAATTATATTAGTAGTGTAAGAACTAAAATTTATTTATAAATGAATTTTAAATGATTAAATAATATAAATTTTATAAATAAACAATACATGCTTATTATTTAATATTTATTTCATTTAAAAAATTATCTTTAAAATTCATTTATGTGATCTATTTATAAGTTTAGAGAAAAGTTGACTATTATTATGGTGTCAAATTGATTTTCTCAATAAAGTTAAAGATAAAAAGTTGAGTTTTGGTAGTTGATTCAATTTTTATTAAGGATGTTCTTTTGGTGTTTGGTAAATGAAAGATGTTTTTAGTGTAATGATTAATAGTAGGTGAAATACCTAAAGTTTCATTGAAATTTTGGAAGTGTGAATAGAAGTTTGAGTTAGTAGACATACTACATGTAAACAAAGAAGGTTAATATTTGCATGTAATCAATATTTTTATTTTTTAAATGTGTGGAGAAAGTGATGCTTGAATTGTTGTGTGTGTTTGAGAGAGTTAATATATGTATAACTTTGAGTATAATATTAGGATAAATATGACATATTTAGCTCGAGCGAGAGAGGCAAAAATACTTCTCTATTCTATGGAAGACTCGATGCTCAAACGACATGTTGATTACTCAAGTGTAAAGTGTAATGGTGTTTCATAGATCCTGAAATCTTAGAGATCATGCAACTATGTTAGGACATTTAAGTAGTGGTTGTCGGTCAAATTAGTGAAGTATGAGTTGCATGTTCTTATAACTCATTGAAAGTTATCTAACAAGTACATCACTTAAGTGTTGTGAGAATACTCAATTAACAAACACTTAAGCATTAGGGTAAGTGTCTAAGCGAAGAGAAGATACAATCAAGTTTGATATAAAGTGTCTTTCTCATGTGGTATGCGACCGATTAAGCGATGAAGTCTTAGGTCTTAAGGATTAATGCATTAAACATGTTAACTCAATAAATAAAGAAAATATCCTAACTTCATGAATGATCTAATCATATAGATCAAAACATCACGTGATATAAATTGAATGCAATTTACATTTAATTGGTAGTATTTCAAATGTGTTAAACGTTTATATATAGCAAAACATGTTTAATATATTAAATCTTTTAAATAATATTGTATAAGTCAAATATTCATTTTTAACATAATATTAATATATGAGTATCTTTTAGACAATATTGTCAAGTTACATTATATAGTATTGTTAAGAATTACAATATTAACATAATTTGTGTTATATGTTATTAGAATGTGAATATATATGTATTATATAGTATTGTTAAGAATTATAATATATTAACATAATTTGTGTTATATGTTATTAGAATGTGAATATATATGTAAATGATGTGTATATATAATATTATCATTCTACCTTATATATATTCATATTAAAATCAATATGAATAATATAAGGAATCACCTATCGATCTTATAGGCAAATGAGTAACATTTTTTTCCGTCTATGTGGAAGATTGTGTAACTCTTCCTTTCTTTGTATTTATTGACTTTTGTTGTTTCATCAGTTTTTGAGTGAATAGATATTTTTTTTTATCTACAGAAAACAAGAAAACAATCAAAATATTATAAATAAAAAAATTCAACATTTTTTGGATAAAAATAAAAATAAAAATTATAAAACTTTGTAAATAATTTTATTAATATAATAAATTTAAAGGAAATTATAAATAATATATTTATAAAATGATTAAACTATTTTTACCATCACATTAAGTTTAATTATTAAATTATAGTTTATTATTATTTTATAACTTTACTTTTATTATTATTTATATTTATATTTTATTTTATAAATGTTTTATTATTATTTATTCTAATTTAATTGTTATTATTAATATTTTATGATTTTATTATTATTTTCTAATTTTATTATAGTTAATATTTTTGTTATTATTATTATTTTAAATTTTATAATCTATAACTATTAATATTATATTATCTTATATAATGTATCTGATTATATTACATTATATACCACAAATAAATGATTATGTTATACAAAATAATAAATTATATTACGTTATATAATATAATATATTATTTTGTATAATACAATTTAAAAAAATAAATATGTAATTTTATATATTTTACATGTTTTTTTTTTAATTTTTTAATGTAAACTAAGATGTATATATCATACAAAATTTATTGTTACTTTTAAAATCATATAACCATAATTGTTTATTTCGTGTTTACAATACATAAATAGAAATAAATAAAATTTTGAAGTTCGTTTGAATTTGAAGAAAATAATAGAAAAAGAAGAGAACATTTCTAAAAGACTTGTGAATGATTAATGTAATAAATTAAATTATATTTTAATTAATTTTTTAAAAATATTTTTATCAGTAATAATATTATTTTATGATTTTATTGTATTAGTCGTATTATTTATTATTGTTATTATATGCTTTTTGTTTTACTGGGATTATTATTAATAATAAATTTTTATTTAATATTATTATTATTATCTAATATTATTATTGATTTTTATTTTATTATTAATATTATTATTTATTATTATCATATCAATATTTTATATTATTATTCTTATTTATTAATATATTTATTATTATTATTATTATTAATCTTATTATTTAGAATTGTACATTTATTTTTATTATTAATTATGATTTTTATTTAAAATATTGTTATTACTTTATAATATTATATAATTATAGTTCATTATACATAAACACATAATGAATTTTGTGTAGTGTATATTAGTGTTACTGTAACGTGGAGAAGTAAGAGTGAGTAATTAATATTTTCT
This sequence comes from Phaseolus vulgaris, assembly GCF_051622355.1. Lineage (NCBI taxonomy): Eukaryota > Viridiplantae > Streptophyta > Magnoliopsida > Fabales > Fabaceae > Phaseolus > Phaseolus vulgaris. The sequence goes on along the minus strand of NC_143500.1, from coordinate 43,622,833 downwards.
CTGCCAACTGGCTTTCATATTTATTCTTCACATCTTCTACATTATTACTTTAACTTTCTTCACAAATCACTCTATATAAATGGGAGGAGTGGTCACCTTTCCTTCTATGGAAACAATATACTCTCTGATAAAAAAAACAAATTAGAATAGTTTTGTATACAATAATATTATTAAAATAGTGAATGATTCAGTTTTATTATTTTAATTAAATTGAGGATATAATTAGAAAAATGAAATATTATCTTCAAATTTTAAAAATGTCAGATAATTTTGTTTATTAAAATTTGTTAATTAAAAAGGAATAAAGAAGTATACTTTAAGTTTTAAGAAAATCTTAATTAGAAGTCAGTATAACCAAACAATCATATCCTATTTTCTTACTGGACAAGTGTGGAAGGAAGCTGCAAAGTACTTACATAATTTCCTACAATGCAGTTTTTACAATGATTACAAATAATAAACAAGAGAGACAAAAGACATAATGGAGAAGTAGTGCATACTTTTAATACATTAAGTTTAATATTTAGTGACAATCTTTTTACCAAAGTTGATAGAAAAATGAAGTTTACGTAGTGTTGGTTGTAGTGATTATAGTTGCTAAGTTAATTAATACAATGATACTTATCACATTAGGTTCATTCTCTTACTATTATTTTTTTATGTATAATTTATTGTATAACTAAGCAACATTATTCTCAAACGATTACCATGATGACACGAGTGTTGGTTTTCCTTATACTTGGCAGTCATATCATATGCGAGTGTCGCAACAAGAAAACAACAGGGAAAAATATATATGAATGAAAAACAAAAACATGTCGGAAAGTAAAATTGGAGGTATACGAAAATGAGAAAAGAAGAAAAACTTAGGAATACGATTCTACTTTCTACTAGAACTGTGTAACTCGTGGTGGTGCAGTGTATACGGCTAGAGAGACAAAGAAAGTGAAGGAGGAGAGAGGGTGTTGAGTTCATTCCGTGTTGTGTTGAGTTTATCGTTTCCCTCTCAGACTTTGGACTCTGTTTCACTCCACACTCTACACTGCCCTATAACACCTCCACCGTCAGCGTTTTCATTAATCTTTTCACTCTCTCAAACCATTTTTTTAGTCTATTTAGTTCTTGGTTGGTGTGGGTCATTTTAGTTTTTTTGACTTTAAAGTCCCCTTCTTTTGCACCCTCAAAAACCGTCAAAAGGTGCTTTTATTTTTCTCTTCTTTTCTTGAACTGCACAATTATTGTTGTAACTATTGCTTACTCAAAGGGACTCTCTCCTAGTCTCACTCTATCGTTTTTTTGCTATTATTAGCCACACTCCATTTTTTCCCTTTACCTTCACTGTTAGGTAGCTCACTCTTTTTCTTCTTGTTTATTATGACTGTGTTTTTTTAACTTTTTTTTTTCTGATTTGGGTTTTGATTTATTGATCCTTGCAGTTTGTTGTTGAGGGTCTCTGAAAGAAAGTTATGGCAGGAGGTGGAGGTGCTCCGGCGCCTAAGATAGATGACCCACAGCCACATCCACCGAAGGATCAGCTACCGAATGTTTCGTACTGCATTACGAGTCCTCCTCCATGGCGTGAGTTTTTGTTTTTGTTTTTCTGTAATCATAGATTCGGTTTCTGTGTGCTCTTGCTTTGAACCTGATTCCTCCTCTGTTATCTTTATCAACATGGTTTATTTATAAATATATATATATATATATATTTAAAAGCATGCTTTGTGATTCTGACATTACTTGTTTGCGCATGCTTGCTTTTTAGCATTAAAGTGGCTTTCAGTAAATTCTTTCCTTTTAGGCGCTTCGATGAGAAGAAAAAAAATATTATTCTGGAAAATAGAACTTTTTCTTAAACCGATTGTAAGTTTATGTTCAACAAAGCTTATGAATGACTTCAAGGGGGAACCAGAAAAATATTGGCGTTTAATTCACGGTTTTGGTATAGGGACTTGGGTTCTGGTTTATGAAAGTGCAGCCAAAGGTGTTTTTACCTCTGACTAATTTGATTGGAACCAATTCAATGCCCTATTGGCTGGTCTCAAACTTGGATTTGATTGAAGTTCTTTTAAATTGAACCTCTTGTTTTTGCCCATTTGAGGCACTATTTTTATTCTACATTCGTATTGAGGCTATTCCCAGTTATTTCCAGATCCGGGTCCAAAATCTAATTCTTGCTTCTGCTGCAATAATTTTAAAAGTATTTAATCATAAATAATCCCTTTTTGTATAAAATAATATTTTTATTAATTTATTGAATTTTAGAACGTTCATGCAGTCAACATTCAACAACATCATTGAACAATGTGGATTTTATGGACAAATTAAATGATGTATTCTGAAATGACACGTAGTTGATTTTCTTAAAATATAAATGACTACTTCCTGGGCTTATGTTATTGATATGCCTAAATGTTGGTGCCATTCTGATGCAGCTGAGGCTATACTTCTTGGGTTTCAACATTATTTTGTGATGCTCGGTACAACTGTGCTTATTCCCACTGCTCTTGTTCCCCAGATGGGAGGTGGCAATGTAAGCTTTAACAAATTAAATATACTTAAAATAAACAATTGTAATTGTAAATGGAATAGTTTAAAAGGGTTGTCCTTGACGGACCATTTGATTGAAGTTGCACTATTCTCCTAGCAGAAATTATATTTATAAAAAAATAGAGAATTGATAGTCCATTTCTTGCAGGAGGAGAAGGCAAAAGTTATTCAAACTCTACTCTTTGTAGCTGGAATTAACACATTGCTGCAATCTCTGTTTGGAACTCGATTGCCTGCAGTAATTGGAGGGTCTTATACTTATGTTGCAACAACCATCTCTATTATTCTTGCTGGTCGTTTCAGTGATGAGCCAGATCCTGTAGAGGTCTTGTATCTGAAGTTTTTTTTATAAGTTCTGTGTGATTTATATACTTGCCAAACAAAGACTTCCACATGATTTGTAATCTGTATAGTTTTTAGCAAAAACTTATTCCAATGAGGGGTGGGTTAATCAATGCATTAGAAACTGTGTAAAGAGTAAAGTTGGGTTTAGTTCCTGGTGTGCTTGTGGTACCTTCAAATTTCAAGGAAACAATTTATATAGAAGAAAAAAAAGTGTTATTTTAATTCACGGAGCTGAATATGACATAGGATCCTGATGCTTATTTGATGGAGTTGTTTGATCACTATTTTGTTTTTTGGGTGTACATGAGCACTTTAATCACTTTCTTCCTCTGCCTTTTGACTTCATTTCTCTTCTTTTCAGAAATTCAAGAAGATAATGCGGGCAACCCAAGGTGCTCTTATTGTTGCTTCAACTCTTCAAATAGTACTAGGCTTTAGTGGCCTTTGGCGTAATGTTGCAAGGTTGGTTTCAAGTCCTTAGTAAGCGTCTGTGTTACATTAGTCTTCCTATATGGTAAAAAGTGTCTAAACAGAAATGTAATCTGGATTTAGGGTCGTCTTTGACATGAATACTTATTTGACAGTTGTTACTCTGAATTGAAATTTTGTTTGAAGTACAAATATATTGACATGCTTAACTTATATGTGTGACGGAATATGTATCAACAATGCAGTCCCATGAACTAAAGACATCGAAATAACTTAATATTCCTGTAATTGAGTGTAATATTCCAAGTGATGTAAGTTTCCAATTTTTTTTTTCAGGTTCTTAAGTCCACTTTCAGCAGTTCCTTTGGTATCTCTTGTTGGTTTTGGGCTTTACGAGCTAGGCTTTCCTGGGGTAAGTACACATTTCAGTTGCTTGGGTTCAAAGGTAATATAAATGTTGATGTCTTGCTGGTGTGTAGGTTGCTAAATGTATAGAGATTGGACTGCCAGAGCTCATATTGCTAGTATTTGTTTCACAGGTACAGTTCTTTATAGTGTCAAAAACTCTTAGCATCATGATCTCAGTTCATTTTGAGCTCTTGCTTTCCTTACTTTTATGGCATGATAGCTTCTATGAATCTTTGTTAATAACAGTTATTGGTTTTCATGCAGTTTGTACCCCATGTTCTACATGCAGGAAAACATGTCTTCGAACGGTTCACTGTTTTATTTACAGTTGCAATTGTGTGGCTATATGCCTATCTGCTTACTGTTGGAGGGGCATACAATCATGCTGCCCCTAAAACTCAAACAACCTGTCGTACTGATCGTGCTGGTTTAATAGAAGCAGCCCCATGGTTAGTAGTGAAGTTTCATTGATTTTTTCGCTGGCAACTGGTTATTTAATTACCAAAAGGTCTGTAAATTGGGGTGTGGTTTTTCACTAACATTTTATGGCTACGTGATTGGTTCCCAAAATAATAATGCACCATCCACAGATGGGGTTTATTATGTGGATTTATTCTTGTGATTTCCATTTAATATAGTATATCTTATGAGTGGAGCCTTTTGGACTTCTGGTTAACTAGGGACATTCCTCTTAGTTGCAAAATCTGTGAATGATCACATCTGGAGTTTCAAATAAGAAGAACCTCAGGATGCTTTGACTTTGATTTAGAGTTATGATCACCTTCTTTATCTTCTTATTTTTTGCTAAATTTGTATTGACTTTTCTTCCCAAACCCATCTGTTGATATCAGTTCCAGGAGAAGCTACTTCTATGTTGGGTTGTTGAGTGTGTTGAATTAGGAATTGTGTATCATTGTTTTTGAATAATTGTCACCTTTGTCCTTTTTGAGGAATCTACTCATGGGGAAGTATTCAACATGTTTTTTTGGGTTTGCAGGATAAGTGTTCCATATCCATTTCAATGGGGAGCCCCTACATTTGATGCAGGTGAAGCCTTTGCCATGATGATGGCATCCTTTGTTGCTCTTGTAGAGGTAATTTCTTTTTGTAGATATTTAAGTTGGAATGAGAAAAACTTTTGATTTATTAACTACTATCGTTCTTCTTGTGTTATAGATATTTATCCTATTAGCTTTTATCAAATCTAGTGGCTCAGCTTCATGGTTGATTATTTTTCTTTTCTTCTTTCTTAGAAGAAGCATATGGTACTAAAGTCGGGATTTTAACACTGAGAAATTTAATTAATAGTTTGGCATATTGCATATGCAGAAAATAGCTGATTTTGTTTTCTTGAGGGCAGTTAAAATTTGGGAACCATATTGATGCCAATAATCACTGAATGTATATAATAGCTTTATAAGAAAACCTTAGTAACTACATGAAAATTAATTGCGACATAAATTCGCAATATTGGGTTGGAGACTGGTTGGTATGTTAATGTATGCCTGGAAGAATTATAAAAGGTAATGGAAATAAAAGGAGGGAGGTATCTCGATTCTTTTTCTTAGTTTGTCAGTTATGTTCGACCAGTGCAATAATTTTGATCTTTTTATGCAAACGAATGAGGGAAATAGTAATGATTAATACATACTAAAATTTGGCCTTGCACATGGCAGTGTTGTGTTACTACATGCACGATGAGTATGTCATTGAGACTATCTGGCTTCTATTCTATAACAATGCACTAACTCTCAGTTAGTGTTTTACAATTTCCAGTTTACATTGAATGGTACTGATTTGCTAGAATTAATTTATATATTCTTAATTCATTTGTTGCAAGCAGTCCAGTGGTGCTTTTATTGCTGTCTATCGGTATGCAAGCGCAACACCATTACCACCATCTATTCTTAGCCGTGGCATCGGTTGGCAGGTACGAAGATAGCTAGTATGCCTGCATTTTGTTTTCACATTTGTAAAACGGAACTTAAATCAAGTTCCTTAGATCCCTGAGATATAATTTTCTAATCAAACTGAGATATAATTTTCTAATCAAACAGCAACACGAGGATGTATTTTTCAACATTGTTTAGCCTCCATTGAAAATATGTTTCTTATGGCGATTTTTTTTATCACATTTCATTATTTGATTTAAGAATTTGATGACTAAGATAAGGGACTTGATCTAATCCTCATAATTAATGTAGTTTTGATAATACTGATGATTATGCATCATATTTCTTATCTTCAGGGAGTTGCCATTTTGTTATCAGGATTGTTTGGAACGGGCAATGGATCCTCTGTATCTGTGTAAGACTAAAATCATTCTGTTTGTATACCCTACTTCAATTTAGGGTAAACAACTTTCTTGTTGATGAGGTTTGTTTGGTTTCCATATAGAGAAAACGCTGGTCTTTTGGCTTTAACACGAGTAGGCAGCCGAAGAGTGGTGCAGATATCAGCTGGATTTATGATTTTCTTTTCAATTCTTGGTGAGTTGAAGATGAAGCTCAGTGCAGTGCTTCTAATTTGAATATGTAGTTTTCCTTGACAGACTAAACTCTTGCTAATTTTTCTTTACCGGGTAGGTAAATTTGGAGCTGTTTTTGCATCCATTCCACCTCCTATTGTTGCTGCACTGTACTGCTTGTTCTTCGCTTATGTTGGTATGCCTCATTCAAGATGTACTCATATGACATTCAGACTTTGGTTTACTTGTATACTTACATTAAACAGCGTGTAATGTTCCACTCTCATTCATTATTTGTAGGAGCGGGAGGTCTAAGTTTTCTTCAATTCTGCAACCTCAATAGTTTTAGAACAAAGTTTGTACTAGGCTTCTCCATCTTCATTGGTCTATCTGTCTCACAGTACTTCAATGAGTACACAGCAATTAATGGTTATGGTCCAGTTCACACCAAAGCAAGATGGGTATGGAACTAATCTATGGATGTGATGTGTAAAAACCTTGGATTTGTTCTTAGCTTTTGCTGACAATTTATGTACCTTGCAGTTCAATGATATAATCAATGTGCCGTTCCAATCAAAAGCATTTGTTGCTGGTTGCATGGCGTATTTCCTAGATAACACAATACATAAGAAGGATGGTGCTATTCGGAAAGACAGAGGAAAACATTGGTGGGACAAGTACCGCTCCTTCAAGACTGACACTAGAAGTGAGGAGTTTTATTCACTGCCTTTCAACCTAAACAAATACTTCCCATCTGTGTAACTCTGTAGCTGAACTAGAGTCTCTGAAAGGTCGTGATTTGACTTGGATCTTATTACAGGTTATAGTAATATGAAGTCCTCTTTTGCTATACAATATTCTAAAACATTTGTTCTATTGCTTTTCATTCTGTAAATGCTGAACTGGGAAAGTGGAAAATGCACATTTTATTTATCTTTCATTATGTATTGTTCACTTTTAATCTTTATTTTCTGGCAGAAACAGGCTTGTCTCATTCTCATAGCAGTAGCAGAATCAATAAAAATTGGAACATAATAATAATAATACTGAATCACCACATGAATCACCACCTCTATCACTGCTTTGCCTTTGCCAGCATCATGTCCGTGTTTTCTTGTTGCCTTTCTAAAGCTTCGTCAACTTTGGTTACCTCCGCCAACATTTTGCTCCTCATTCATAGCCAATCTCTTAGAGAAAACGTTGGAGATACAGCCTAGTCTAAGTAAGCCCTTGAAAATTTATCCCAAAAATATTCAATTTCAAACCATAATTTCATAATTCTTGACAAAGTACAAGAAAATTATAATATATAAAGATGACAAACTTTAACTTTAACTTATAAAATCGATTTATATCGATTCCTAAATTGATTTTACAGGAATAAATTATGCCTAAATTCACTCTTCTAAGAAGGAATAAGAGTTATTTAAAATTTATCTTAGTAAAAAAAATTCGTTACTGAGTCTTCCTAATTCTCATATTCGATTGTTCGACTTCCTTTATATGCATATCAACAGATAAAGAAATTTCATTTTGAACTCATCTAACAAATACAAGTTCACTTGGCAACAGAATGCAAATGAACAGAAGACACAAAATAATGTCTTGAAGGTAAAGACTTCGAGGCTATTCATGATGATTCACATTTTAATACCAATAGGATTTTTCGTAGTGCGAATAATAATAATATTTATATTCTTATTCTTATTATTATTATTATGAAGAGAATAAAGACAAATTATTTTTTCTTTATCTATTCATATCCAACTATAAACTATAATTATTTATTTTTAAAAGATGTTTTTATATATTTCCTTATCTTTGATATAATTTTTTTAGAAATAAATAATTATAATTCATTTTGTATTCCAATCGGTGATGTGGTAGATATTATGCTCTTGATGATGTTTCAATTTGGAAATGCAAGAAATCAAGAGAAAGTAAGAGAAGAAGAACCCTAAACAAAAGCGTAGAAGAATGAAAATATATTTTATTTGTGTCAATAAGCAAATTACATTGGTGTATTTATAAGAAAAAGAATTTTGCCTAAACATATGGCAATAAACAGAAAAGATATAATGAACTTAAACGGGCCCAACTACTTAAACAAAAAGGAATAATTAAATTAAGTTATTTTAACACCCCCTCAAGTTTAGAAGTAAATATATGTCATTCACAACTTGGATTTAAAAGTGTCGAACTGTGGAGAAGCAAGAGGTTTGGTGAAAATGTCAGCAACTTGCATAGTAAAAGTGATGAACAGCAGTTTCAATAAATCAGTATTGAGCTTTTCACGAATCAAGTGGCAGTCAATTTCAATGTGTTTGATGCATTCATGAAAAACTTGATTGAAGGCAATTTGAAGAGCAGATTGGTTGTCACAATATAAAGTTGCAAGTTGGGAAAGAGAAAGATGAAGATCCTGAAAAAGATAGGTCAACCATTGCAGTACACACATAAAGATGACCATAACTCTACTCAACTTCAAAGGAGTTGCGAGATATAGTTTACTACTTCTTTGACTTTCAGGAGATAAGGGAGTTCCCTAAAAAAATTGAATAACCCGTAACACATTTCCATGTGACAAGGCATGTGGCCCAACTTAAACCACAAAGTTGAAGATTATTGTTTTGCAGAAAATAGAGGTCATCACCAGGGTTGCCTTTAAGGTGAGACGAGAAATAACTTATTGATGAGAAGTGGTGGGAGCTGAGAAGAACTAGTTGAGATTGTGAACACAAAGGCGATGTCTGGACGAGTGTTGGTGAGGTATATGAGGTGGCCAAGAAGTCTTTTGTATTGAGAAGTGGCTGCAACATCAAGGGGGTTCCTTGACTAGGAGAAAGGTGAGAAGTGTGAGTCATTGGAGTGGCCACGGGTTCAAAGTTAAGCATGTCAATTTTTTGAAGGAGGTCAAGTGTGTATTTGCGTTGACTGAGATGCAGGCCGACACTGTTACGAGCAATTTTAAGACCCAAAAAGTAGGTAAGGTTACCTAAGTTTTTTATTTTGAAGTGGTGATGGAGAGCAGCAGTGATGGCAACAATTTCCTTTGTGACATCACCAATTAAGACCAGGTCATAAACATAAACAAGAATGACAATGATTTTGTTATCAATATATTTAAGAAAAAGAGAATGATCAACAACAAAAAGAGAGTATTTATGAGATAAAAAAAAGAAGAAGAGGAGAGCTTGGCATACCATTTGCGGCTAGTTCGACAAAGACCATATAAAGAGCGTTGAAGCTTGTATACATGTTGGGGAGAAGGGAGAGGGAGGCTAGAGGGAGGGTCATATAAACTTCTTCATGAAGGCCACCATGAAGGAAAACATTATTAATGTCAAGTTGCTTTAAAATCCAGTTTTTTGTGGTGGCAACATCAAGGAGTAAACGGAGGGTGGTGAGTTTGGCAACTTGTGCAAATGTTTCTAAAAAATCTAAGCCTTCGAGTTGGGTGAAGCCGTTGGCAACTAGTCATGCTTTATGACGATCAATTGTGCCATCGGAATTGTGTTTTACTTTGTATACCCATTTACAACCAATGGTTTTCTTCCTTGGGGGAATAAGAGTAAGCTGCCAGGTATTGTTAGTGGCAAGAGCTTGAAGCTTGATAAGTGTCTAATTTCAGTAATATTTCATATTAAAATATAGACACTTATAAGGTTTATTGCTAATTTACATATAAAATAATCCCAATGGAAAAAGATGCAAAGAAAGATTGGGTCTTTTTGATGTTTTATCATTTAGCCCATTAGCGCGACACAGGAAGCAACCTAACCTTATAAAACTAGGATAAATAGAGGGCTAGAGGTATTTTTAGGGTTCGAACCTAAACAGTGCACTTGCCGTAAAAAAGTCTTCAAAGTTTTTGGCGCCGTTGCTGGGGATCGAACCCGGGTCACCCGCGTGACAGGCGGGAATACTTACCACTATACTACAACGACCCCACTACCAATTATTGTTAGTGGCAAGAGCTTGAAGCGCAACTTACATGACAGATTGCCAACAAGTACTTTTGGAAGCCTCAGTGTAAGAACTTGGTTCATGGTGAGAGTTAATGGAAGAAATAATAGTTTTAAAAGAAGAAGATAAAGAATAATAGGATAAATAATTACGTAGGCACAACAGTAGATCATTATCTTTCTTGTTGTACAACCAAAGAAAAAAATTTAGATATTGGTGGAATAGGATTCATGAGCAGAACATGAGAACAACTATTACTATACTGGTCATTTAGCCCTCTTAGAAACTGTATAGCACGATAATCACATTTTCGTTGATTTATAACAAGATTAACAAAACAAGAACACTAATAAGTACTTACAGGGTGAGGTATGAAATTCTCTAATTCATCCCAAATAACGCAATTTCGTAAAGTAATCAATAAAAAACAAATCACCCTGCCTTAAAGAAGATCCCTCAAGTTGTAAATCAGAAATATGAGCTAAATCTCCTTGACAATATCTAATTTTTAAATCATTCCAGATATCAAGAGTCACATCCATCCAACTAACACTTTGCTTAATAGGGATAAAAACGAAGTGCACTAACCAGAAAACCATAATATTGTTACATCGTGCCAAGAAATTGGGATCGTCTTTTTGAGGGCATGAGTAAGAACCAAGGATGAACTCTAGTTTGTTCTTGGTGCTGAGTGTTGTGATGAAGGATCAACTCTACGAATGTCAGTTCGTTGAATCAATAACGGGTGAGACTAGTGAGGCAACGAGATTCTCACAAGGGTGTAGATAAAGAAAACTGTTTGTTGGTTGCTCTGATGAAGATGACAATGTTGGGTTTTTGTCAGCCATTATTGCAAATAAAGAAATAGTAAAAATTTGTGCAAGAAAAAAAAATCATCAAGAATGGAAAAGAAAATTAGAGAAGTGTAACAAAGCTCTTCATTCGAAAAACTCTGATACTATATTACAATCAGTGATGTAGTAGATACTACACCCTTGATGATGTTTCAATCTGAAAACACAAGAAATCAAGAGAAAGCAAGAGAAGATGAACCCTAATCAAAAGTGTAAGAAAACAATGACAATAATGAGAGAAAGAGATTGAGAATCTGAGATGAAAAAAAATAAATGAAAATATATATTTTAATAAACAAATTACAGTGATATATTTATAAAAAAAAAAACTTTGTTTAAACATATGGCAATCACCGGAAAATATATAATGGGCTTAAATACGTCCTACTACTTAAACAAAAAAGAATAACTAAATTAAGTTATTTTAACATTTTGTGTAGATGTTAATATTTATATTAATTTAGATGAAGAAAAAAATTATTCAAGAAAAGAAAACAAATACGCAGGATGTTGGAGATCCCACATCGACTAGAGATAAGGACATTTCATAATATATAAATGGGTGCAGACCTCAACCTTATGAGCCGGTTTTATGGGGTTGAGTTAGGCTTAAAGTCCACTTCGTAATAGGCTATCATAGCCATTTTCAAGCCTATCCTAGCGAGTGTTTGTGTTGGGCCTATCGTGCCACCCGCTATCGTGCCGCTATCGGACCACCCATAATATATAGCCCCACGCACGAGTTGGTAGTCTCAGCGTGAGGGGTGTGTTGGAGATCCCACATTGACTAGAGATTAGAGCCTTTCATTGTATATAAGTGGGTGCAAACCTCAACCCTATGAGCCGGTTTTATAGGGTTGAGTTAGGCTTAAAGTCTACTTCGTAATACAAGATTTATATATTTTTTGTCCTGGTATAATTTTAAGGCTTTCTGTAAATTTTGCATTAACATGTATTATAAGGCATCTTAAAAAGCTTATGGAGAAAAAAAAATAAAATATCTTATGAACTTGATGTAACATGAGTTGATTCGAACCTACACAAGCAAAGATCAAGTCACCCACATGTCACAAGTCACTCATAATAAGTTACTCAAGACTCATTAGATATTTTCTGATAAACTTTTCTATAAACACGAAGAAAATATTACAATTCTTTCGTTTTTCGTTCTTGTTTTGTTAGTATAATACGAAACTGATTTTTATTTTTGTCCAAACTTTAAATTATCTAAATATTTCTAATATAAAAATAATTGAAATCATACAAAAAAAATTATTCTAATTATTTTCATATATTATAAATATTTAACTCTTATTTTTATAAACTAACATTATCTTGTTTGAAATTAAAAACCAACTTCTTAAAAAGTTAATACGAAGGAAATTAAAGAAGATTAGGTTATTATTTGCGAGAAGGATCGAAGATGTAGCAGTTATGTTGTGTGGTCCATGGCATAAAAATAATGGAAGTTTGATCCTCCAGCTGAAAATGAAACCCACTACAATTCTTTATTACTCTTCTACTCTTGTGTATGTGTGTGACCTCCTTTTCAAATTACTATCATTTTATCTACTTTAGTCTAGTGATTATGCACATTCTCATTCTGGTACGATGGAGAAATAACATGCAGAATAGTCCCCAAAACAACTTATTCAAATTTTGATGCATGGAATGCATGTTCTTCTCCATCATCTGTCTCTTTCACCACTCTCCTCTCTCTCTCTTCTCTTCCCATCTTTCTTGCTCCAATCACACCATTTTCTCACTGTCAATTTCCACACTAATTTCTCACCATCAAATCCATTTTCTCTTTATCCAATACTTAACAATATTATGCTAAGCTTAACCACTTCTACTATTTATCCACTATATCAAACATTATATATTTATTTTCCACATATATGTTTTTATATTTTCCTACACTAAAATTACCAATACACTGTTTAGAAAATAAAAATGAATAATGATGATGAGTGATGAGAGAACACATGGGCCATGTCCGTTACTGTGACACTGCCAGCCTATCATCTAACCAACTTGTATTTCTATTTTTTTTTCTTAGGAATTTCATAATATAAGCAATTTCTTGTTAAATACAGCTGCACTACATGATTAAATATAACAAAATGTAAATTAATTATTATTTCTCACGTATTATATAACTATTATTCTGTATTTTTTATTAATATTATTTTGTATCAAACAACTAAGAGTTTCATGTGGTTGAAGTAAATTTATTTGGTCTTTATCTATTTCGTCTTCCAAAACTATCGTACTTTGTAAAGTTTTTCATGAACAAAAGTTTGCATATATGTTCTATGTGTACGCTTTGTGAAAAACATGAGTAATCTATTTAACATTTTTTTTTTTGAATATTCTAATGTTTTGCATATTTGGAGTTGGGTTCGGCAGATCTTTCTTATTTCTCATTTTTCTAATAAGAATGATCTTCTTTCTTTTATTAAGAGTGATGATAGTTATTTAGTTAAATTGATTAAGCTTGTTGTGATAATTTTTTTTATTAGGATGATATGACGTATGAGAAATTATGCTAGATTTTAGAATAAGATTGAGGTTTCTAGGGCTATTTCGATAATTAAAAATTTAACTTATCTAATGAGAAATTCGTCTAGAACTTCAATGAAGAATGATATGTTGAATTTCAACGTGATTAAGTTTTTTGGTATCAATACTCGTAGTGGTAAAGTTCTTTGTCTTTTTCTTGTTAGATGAGAGTTTTCTTCACTAGGTTGAGTTAAAATTAACATAATGGGACTGCTAGGAGGTATCCCAATCTCGTTATTTGTAGAGGGTATTTTTGTGGGAGTATGGAGAAATTTATCGGTGTTTTTTCTGCGTTTCTTGAAGTTCAAACTACTATGGTTGCTGAGTTTTGTGGAGTTATACATGCTATAGAGGAAGCTCAAAAGATAAGACTTACTAATGTCTGGCTTGAATGTGATTTTGTCTTGTGCTGCGTTTATTGTTAGGACTAATGTTTCGTGGATGCTTCGTGATTGATGGAATATTTGTTTTAATTATTGTGAGAAAACCAAGTTTAGGGTTACTCGTATTTTTCGTAAAGGGAATGCGTGTGCTCATAACTTGACTAATTTAGGATTTATTCATACAAAATCATTTCATTGGTATAATAGGTTTTCATCCAGTCTGTTCTTAGAATTTTTTATGAATATGTATAATCTACCTATGTATCGTTTTTGTTAATATATGAATTTTGGTCTAATCCTGCCATATTTTTGTATTTTCTTTATTTTTTTAATAATATTTTTTCATGTGATGGTGGATGATTGTTATTACTTAAGTTGTTAGCCTAATTGAGATGTCAAGTTGCATAATGATGTTTAATATAAAAACTTTTATAAAAAATAAAATAATAGGAGATGATGAAATACCACTACTTTTTTTTTTTAACAAGAGCTCGTTTAGCCTTTTTATTTTAATTAATTTTTTTTTTCAAAAGCATATACTGATGTTGTAAAGATTGTAAATGCAATTAGTAAGACAGTAGATTTTGTTAATTTGTGTATTAGTTTTTTTATTCACTAAAAAAGGGCCACATGTTAATGAAGAAAACAAGTTAGGTAATATAATTCTTGTTTGTTAAAAGTTGAACTATTAGTATGGGGATTATAACTTTTTTTAGATAATACATATATTATACTAAAAAACTGATGCATTGGTACTGTATATCAATTTTTTATGTCAAAAAAATATTTCTTAATAAATATACATTATTATACTCCCACAGTGTTTGTTTACATTAATAGTTTGTTTTTTAAATTAATACTAATATTTCAAAATGTGATTTTTTTCCATGTTAATACTTTGACAGTATATTATTAATAATTTCTTACGTTTTCAAATTAAATATATGTAGATATATGTTTGTTATTTAATTTTATAATCTCAAATAAAATATACATTTCCTGTCAAAAGTTTTAAGACTGATCACATAAAATATATTGTTATTTTATTAAAAAATATTATTTTAAAAAGATTTAATTAAATTTAAATTACTTCAAAAATTTAAGTATTGTTAATTAAATCTTTATTAAAAAAATGTTATATTAATTATATAAAATATTTTTTATTTTCATCTAAATATCCTACCATTTGATTTTTGTTATCAATAGGATCAAGCATCTTAAACTTATCGATAAATTTTGAATTCATTCATTTTCAATCAGCTCTAACTTCTTGATAATAACTTACTTCCTTCTTTCCTTTATAAAAGTGAGTTGATGAACAAGTTACGGGAGATTAGAGAGGGAGGACACAAATTGATCGAGAACTTGAAAATGAGAAAATGTAAGTAACAATTAATGATAAAATTAAATGATAGAATATTTATATAAAAATATAAGATACTCAAAACTTAATTAATTTTTTTAAATAATTATTTAGTTTATAAATAGTTGGTAATCCAAGTTTTTTACTTGTTTAGAGTTGAAATTAGAATAATTTATAGAAAAAATTATTATCAATTTTTTTTTATATAAAGATAAGAATACTTCAACCACACTAAAGATGTCAATAAATTTGAAGTTGAAAGGACTTCTTCCAAAAAATCCCCAAAAAGTCTTTGGTATTATAACAAATTTGACACTATTACTACTTATTAATTAACTTATAAAATAATTTTCAAAATTTAATAGTTATATCTTTTCTCCTGTACAAATAATTAAAGTCTTATATGCTACTAATTAGAGAAAAAAATATTTACAGAATGAAATTCTAATAAAAAAAATGTTATATGAAATACTATATAAATAATGTAATTTTTATTGCATGTTATAATTGAGAATTCAAAAAAAGAAAATGCTTAAAAGATCTTTATAATTATTAATGGATGACATGCCAACTCATAAATAAATCTGACTATATTCTTTTAATCAAAAATTAAAATTTAGATATTAGATTTGTACTTGATAATTTAAGCATCAGACATCATAACATCATTTATATATTTTTCATTTGGTTTTGTATAATACATTCTTAATTTGGTCTTTATAGTTCTTAATCATCTATTATTAAATTTATTTTATGTTTTTATTTTCAATACGTATCTAGATAATATATATATATATATAATATATATATATATAATATATATATATATATATATATTAAAAAAAGCAATCCAAGTTTGTATTATGAAAATTCAACATATATACACTACCAAAAAACAAAGCTACACGAAACATACACATTTAAAATATAGAAACATAAAAATTGTGCATTGCTAAACCCAAAAATGAAATTGTTCTCCTTGAAGATGATTTTAAGGGGAAAAAAGGTAATAATAATATCCCTACTTATAAGTAAATAAAAAGTAATTTAGGACAACAATATTCTTTACATTTTTGTTTTGGTCCAAAAGTTATCAAAAGTTATGTTCTCAATCTAAACTTACTAAATTACAATTACATGTTTATCTTGCTTTATGACTTCTAAAATGTATGTATCTTATCACGTAAATTTTAAACCAAATGTATCGACACATGATATATGCATAATATTTAAAGAATATAGATATGATGTATAATATTTGAAGATTCTATATCAACTGAAATAAATATATTTAATAATATATAAGTAGGTGAAAATTCTATAATTAATTTTATAAAGTTAGATTAAACTTAAAATTCACTCCTTAATATGATATCAGAGTCATCTAAAATATTTTGATGAGGTTTATCAGATCACATACTATCTGAAATTGATAAAATCCGTATAAAAATACACTTTAAAAATAATTTTTTTTATAATATATAAATTATAAATTGGGGAAATTATTCCAACTCAAAGTATAATAAAATCCTATACTTGTAATGCTATTCAATAATGAGACACTTATTTAATAATCAAACTAAGAATCCAATCTATTTATATTAAATAAATTAAAAATTCCTAAATGACATTCAATTTTAAAATACCAAATTGATAACATTTCCTCGTAAAGAAACTAATATAATGAGTAAAAAAAATAATTAATTATAAATTTAATCAATTTTTTTTATAACAAATATATTTACTTTTTAGTTTTATAGATGTTCACAATAGAGGCCCAAAAAAAAAGTGAATCCATAGGAAATTGGTAGGAGTTTTTGATGTACATTTATTGAGAAGTGAATGTTGTGGGCATTATAGAATAAAGTTGGGTTTGTAAATGGTCCTGAAAAGAATTAGGCACCGAAACAAGTAATGGTGAGCGAAAGCTTTCCCATCTGATCTTCACCATCCAATTTATATGAATATAGAAATGGGTCTCAATCTAGTGGTCACTCCACCATCCCCATAATATAATATCACCGCTCCCAATTAATATTTTCAATCTGTTAACTTCGCTTTCATATGTTATGTTTATCCACCACATTGCTACATTTGAAATCGACCCATTTTTTCTTTAAATTCAAATAACAAATCATTTAAAATATTATTTCTTATATTATGTTATTTTGAAAATAAAAATATGCAATGGTGTTATAACTTAAATTATTTATACTTATAAATTAAATTTCAAAATTAATAATAGTTTTAATTTATCAAATTATAGATATTAATTAATTAATTAATTAAAAATTTAGAAAATATTTATACTATGTAGAAAATAAGAAAAAAAATACAAGAAGGGAGAGTTGATGATGATTACTTGGATGATAGTTTTATATGACAAACGATTTATTGATGTTTTTAATATCTTTTATTTCATCTAGTTGAATGTTGGAGGCTCAAATTTGTAACTTAAACAATTTTACTTGTAAAACTATTTATTTAAAGTATTTCTTATAATTACTATTTCTTTTAGATTAATATAAACGATAATAACATGTAAATTTAAAGAGACAAGGGGAAAGATAAATACATACGGTTGTTTTATACTAGTTTGTCTAACACAACAAACTACAACCAATTATTAATCAACAAATTGAGTTATACTAAGCAGACTAATGCTCTGAAGTACAATCGAGTATTATTTGAGTTTGTAATAACTATTGACTAATCTCTTAGGTATTGTTTGGATAATAGTCCTTTCTAATTAAAATAAGTATAATTTGGAATACAACCACTTGTGACTAAATTGGGTATTCTTTTGAATGCAACCACTCTTGACTAAAATTTGGTATATTTTTTACGCCCCCACTTATAGTTAAAACTAAATATTAGTTGAACAACCATCATTCTTGAATAAAAGTTAGTATTCTTTGAACAAGAACCATTCATGACTAATAATTGAGTATTCTTTGCCAAACAATCACTCATGACTAAGATAAATAAGTTATATGATTAATGATACACAAATCACACAGTAGCTCACTAGATAGTGATAACATCTTTCTGCGTATACAAAGTTATGCTCTCTCTTCTAATTTACTAAGTAAACATAAATTATGTTTTAGCTTAGTATCTGTTCTAGCCAAGACAGATGACCCTTAGCTAGAGCATCAAATGTATTCGGAAATAGTGGTCTCCAATTGTTTCTGGTCCCTTTTCCTGTTCGGCCTCCTTTCTTTCTTATAGAAAACGTCTCCCCTGCCCTTCTTTGTAACGGTTCTCTTTCATGGCTTAATTCCTTCATAAATTCTCGTAACCCCTAGACTTCACAGCCCCTCAGTGATCGTCCCATGACCTCACAGCCCCTCAGTGATCGTCCCATGACCTCTCAGCCCCTCAGTGATCGTCCCATGACCTCACAGTCCCTCAGCCTCAGGCATGAGCCAATGAGGCTAAACAGGCCTTCAACACATCCTTCTTACCTTTAACATGATCGGATTTTGTTTTCCTCAGTCGCATCTTGATCGACCCATGACCTCATAGCCCCTCAGCCTCAAGCATAAGCCAATGAGGCTTAATAAGCTTTCGATATCAGCCCCTTTTATCGCCCTTGCAGCGAGATCGACTCAATGATGGCACAAATGATCCTGAACTTTCTTGTGCAAGCACTTCTTGATGTTCACACCCTATTATTATCTTGAACACATCCCATCGGCCATTATTTTTGCTGCCTCCATCCACGTGTTTAACCCTGCTATAGATATGATTTAAAACTTACAAACTGGACTGAGTGAGATCGACATTTCCTTCACCTGATAGATTAGCATTTCCTTTATAAACTGGACCGAGCTATGTCGACACCCCACCTAGTTAAGACGAGTGAGGTTTCTTCATGCAATGCATGACCTTCTTAATAATTAATATTTTAACCGAACAAGATCGGTTTCCCACTCAGTTAAACTAAGGAGATCTCATCATGCAGTGCATGGTCTTCTTAATGATTTTGATATTGTAACCGAACAAGATCGGTTTCTCACCTAGTTAACTGAGGAGATCTCATCATGCAGTGCATGGTCTTCGTAATTGATTATTTTAATAGAACGAGGTCGGCTTCTCACCCAGTTAAATTGAGGAGATCTCATCATGCATTGCATGGTCTTCTTAATAGGTTTTTCTTCATGTAAGGTGTTCTTAGCAGCTCGAGGTTGTTGCAAAGGCAACTAAACTCATGGAAATGTATTATATACACCATTGACAAAAATTTCACAAATACTTTCAAAGTTTTCTTTACCCAATTTTTACCAAATATCTTATTAATTGTAGTCATAAATTTCCGCTCATATTCTTAATTAGAAATATATGATCATATTTACTTTCCAATTTATAACCAATTTATAACAGAATCTTACTAATTTCTATATTAAATTACAAAATATTTTTTTAATAACATGCAAATTAAAGTTTTCATTTCTTTTAATTTCTTTTAGTTACCCAATTAATATTTAAACAGTTTCAATCAACATAACAAGTAAAATGAGACGTTTATAAATCATTATTATAATATTTTATTAACTAAATCTTTTAAAATAGAAAATAAACAAAACATTAATAGTATAAAGTCATAACAATAAATCCGGATATCGAATCAAAAAACATGATTTCTTGTATAGAAACATATATTTCTTAACATATTCTCATACTAATAAGACACAATATCTTAGAATCAGATAAAAAGATAAGTTCTCCGGTATATTAACGTTTATAAGAAGTTAACTTCATTGCTCACAAAAACACCTTATTACATTTTATGATGACACAAGAGGCAATATTACTAATTTATAAAATAATAATAACTTATTGTAGAGTGCTGTGAGTACATGCATCTATTTTAATTTATTTGATACATCCCAAACTATGCATATTACACATTTAACTCAATTTTACTTTCTTTATAATGATATCTCTTTAGAGGTTTGATTATCTTTTTATCTAGAAAATTTTCTAATAATCTTATGTGACAAAGCATGAACACCAAATCAATTTATAGTACAATGATACGACCATTCTACTCCATTCATCTATTCACATATTTTTCTATTACGATTCGATTTTTGTGTTCAAGGTGAATTAAAATAACAATGAACAACGTCGTGTACTTGTCATGGTGGCGGCGAAGAACTGCTGCATCAACTATGTTAGAATGACTCTTTTATGAGTGGTGTGTGCTATCTTGTGTGAATAAGGACAAATTGACATATATATTGTGGAGGTAGGAAAAGTTTTACCTAGCCCCACGGTGGGCACCAAATGTTCTAGCCAAGACAGATGACCCTTAACTAGAGCATCAAATGTATTCGGAAATAGTGGTCTCCAATTGTTTCTGGTCCCTTTTCCTGTTCAGCCTCCTTTCTTTCTTATAGAAAACGTCTCCCCCTGCCCTTCTTTGTAACGGTTCTCTTTCATGGCTTAATTCCTTCATAAATTCTCGTAACCCCTATCTTCGCCAATTTCGCATTCTATTCTTTATGAAGATTCTACGGGTATCGTCATTAATTTCTCAGATCGGATTGTTATAATATATTAATTGGATCAGCCCATGACTTCACAACCCCTCAGTGATCGTCCCATGACTTCACAGCCCCTCAGTGATCGTCCCATGACCTCACAGTATCTTATATAATTTATAGTTGAACTAAAGTCTTCATCTTATAGATAAAGTATGATTATATTTTACACTTAATTATTTTCAATACTCCATCAAAATTCCATTGGAATTGAACTTTTTCTTAACAATGTATTTTTAAATATTATATATACTAAAATAAAAGAAAAAATTGGTGAACTCACCCGCAGTCTACCTTCAAGAGGAAAGAGCTAAAATTTGTAGCCCTTCCTATTTTGATTTTGACATGTCAATGACACGTTTGACTATGTCATTTTACTACTTATAATATTTTTTATTATATAAGTATTGTTATTTTGTTTAATGCTTCAATTTTAGTTTAGACCAAACTTCTCGTTGTTGATTACTATGATAGTACATCTTTTACTATATATCTCTAAAAGAACTAGGCTTCAAAGTGTGTGAAG
This sequence comes from Phaseolus vulgaris, assembly GCF_051622355.1. Classification (NCBI taxonomy): domain Eukaryota; kingdom Viridiplantae; phylum Streptophyta; class Magnoliopsida; order Fabales; family Fabaceae; genus Phaseolus; species Phaseolus vulgaris. The sequence continues at coordinate 43,601,431 of NC_143500.1, read as the reverse complement.
TTTTGACCAAAAGAGCGCACTTGGAACATTTATTTCCTCGAGTAGCATTCTTGTGTTAAACATTTATTCAAATAATATATTATATCAAATAATTACTTAAATAACATAGTTTAATGTAACAGTTTAAAATTCACTCTCCTTCTATATTTAATTTTTTTTATTTAAAAATGAAGGAAATACAATTTTAAAACAAAAAATGTTGTTTTGAATAAAATTTTAGAAGAAATATACATTTAAAAAATAAAAGTTAAGAAAGGTAATTATATTGAGGAATAATATTTTAGAAAAATAAATATATTACAAAACAATAATTTAGAAAACTAGTTCTATTAAGAAATAATTATTTGAAAAGTATTATAATTTAAAAATAATTATTCAGAAAAGTAATTATTTTAAGAACTAATTAATTGAAAAATTAAAAATGTAAAATTTAATTTGTTAGAAAATTCAATATTTAGAGAAATGATTATTTAGTTTTGTATTAAATTAAAAAAATTAATATTAATAGCTATTTATTTATAAATGAATTACAGATTAAGTTAATGTATATATAAAAAATGTAAAATAAAATCCTATATTAAGAAATATTCTAAGTCAAATTTTAATTTTTTATTTATAAATTTTTATTTTTTTTCAATCATGCACAATTAATAAAATAATTATGATAGTAACAAGGAATAATGTTCTTTATAGAAAAAATATTTTTATGAGTTATTACTTTTTTTTAATAATTATTTAAAAAAATTTATTATATTTATTATTCAAAAATAAATAATTTAACTTATGTAAAATATCTTTTTTTTTTAAATAAAAGCTTTCATGTTAGGTATCACTATGTCACTTAAGATCTGAGCTAGGCTGACACCTCAAGTAACAACAATCATTTACCAAAAAAATATTATTAAACAAAAGAAAAAAGAAAAAAAAAATACAAAAATACGGGGGACTAGACCAAAACCTATATGTTAACAAAAACGATACATAGGTAGACTATACCTATTCATAAAGAATTCTAAGAACAGACAAGGTGGAAGCCTATTATACCAAAGAAAAGATTCTCTATGAAAAAATCCTAAATTAGCCAACTTATCAGCACACGCATTTCCTTCACGAAAAATATGAGTAACTGTAAACCTAATTTTCCCACAGTAAATAAGACAAGCATTCCATCGATTACGAAGCATCCAAGGAACATTTGTCCTAGCAGTAAACGCAGCACAAACCAAAGCAGAATCACATTCCAGCCAGACATTAGTAAGCCCCATCTTTTGAGCTTCCTCCATAGCATGTATAACCCCATAAAACTCAGCAACCAGAGCAGTCTGAACTTCAAGAAACGCAAAAAAAGCTCCAATAAATTCTCCCATACTCCCACGAAAAATACCTCCACAAGTAGCAAGACCAGGATATCCCCTAGCAGCCCCATCAGTGTTAATTTTTACCCAGTCTGGTGAAGGAAACTCCCATCTAACAGGAAGAGGACGTAGAATTTTACCTGTACGAGTGTTAATACTAAAAAACTTTAGCACATTGAAATCAAACATATCATTCTTCATTGAAGCTTTAGACGAATTACCCACTAGACAAGTTAAGTCTTTAATAACCAAAATAGCCCTAGAAACCTCAATCTTATCCTGAAAACGAGCATAATTCCTCATACGCCATATCATCCAAATAGAAAAAGTTATCACAGCTAGCTTAATTAATTTAACCAACGGACTACCATCACTCTTAATAAAAGAAAGAAGATCATCCTTATTAGAGAAATGATAAGTAGGAAAAATGTGTTGAACCCAACTCCAAATACGCAAAGCATTAGCACATTCAAAAAATAAATGTTGAATAGATTCCTCGTGTTTTTCACAAAGCGTACACATAGAACAAATATGCAAACCTTTATTTTGAATATGTTGATCTGTAGGAAGCCGCCCATGAAAAACTTTCCAAAGGACAAGAGTTTTGGAAGGCGAAATATATGAAGACCAAATAAATTTACCCCAACCACAGGAAACCCTTGGATCCAAGAAAAAAGTCCTAGCTAATTTAAGAGTGAGACGACCAGACTCATCTAGAATCCAATTAGGAATATCTTGTACCGCCCTAACCATGATATGACTAAAAAGATGAGGCATCTGCTGTAAAGACAATGGAATATTCCAATCACTACCTATCCAAAACTGAGAGAGTGTATCCGGAATACTAGCACCATCAGATAATCCTGCAATATTTGCTAAAGAAGTAGTAGCACACCATTTATCATTCCAAAAATTAATAAGAGAACCTGTACCAACAGTCCAAGAAGTATAATCAAGTATAGTAGAATAAAACTGCTTAATTCCAGGCCAAAGAGATGACGACCTATAAACCATTCGAAACTCATATTTTGATTTAAGGACCCTAGCTTTCAAGAGCAGAGACCAAGGCTTGTTGCTATAAGCAAAGTTCCAAGCAAGCTTAAGAAGATATGCATTATTTTCATGGTGAAGGTTAATAATTTTCAAACCTCCATTCTCAAGGGGAGAACAAATCGTATCCCAATTAACAATAACTATACCTTTTTTCAGAATATCACCAGTCCAGATAAAATTTCGACACCACTGTTCAACTTGCTTAAGAAGAGAAACAGACCATTTATACAAATTAAAACTATAAGCTAGAAGACCCGTAATCACCGTATTGACCAACTGAACTCGACCCATCATGCTAAGAGATTTACCTTTCCAAGAATCTAACTTCAATTTGCCTGTTGAAGAAAATAAATAGTTAAAATATTTTTAACTATTTAAAAAAATACATTTCTTTCGTTTTTCTCTATGAAATTTTCAGACATTTTTTTTTAAAATAAATTATATCACAATTTATAAATGTTAATTTTATTGACAACTTTTTCTTATTTATATATTTTTATAAATGATTATTTAAAATATTTTTTTTGTAAACAATTATTTCTTCAAATAATTATTTTTTAAATTATTATATTTTGTAATATTATTTTTTTAATTTTTAAAGAAAATAATTTTCAAAATAATTTTTAAATAATTATTTTTTAAAAACATAAAATTACCAATTCTCTTTCCTTTATTTTTAAGTTTTAAGTAAAAAATAAAATAAATAAATAAAATTTAGAATAGAAGTGAAAATCTGAACTATTAGAGTAAATAATACTATTTAAATAATTGTTTAGCACAATATACTATGTAGATAAATATTTGACACAATAAACTATTTAGATAAATATTTGACATAATATATCATTAAAAAATAAACAATGCAAATGTATTGTTTTAATTTTTTAGTGTTGAAAAATATAAAAAAAAAAACATACAAAAGTTAAATAATAAATACAAATTCCCATACTAATCTCATCTTTGTATGAATATGTTTATTTACATTTACTTGATTATCTCAAGCAGAAAATTTCACTTAATGATAAAATAATAATAATAAGCAAAGCTGAATAACATATGTATAGTTTATATTAAAAAAAAAAGTTGTATATATTCATATAAGTGTTACCTACTATCTAAGTATATATTTATTAGAATGTATTGATAACGTAAATTTTTTAATACTGTTATCTAATAATAAATCGTTTATTTTTGGAGTAAATTATTGGTTTTTGTTATAATTAATTTAGAATATCTAAAGTTGTTTTTTAATTGAGGAACTTTATTCAAATTTTGAGAGTAACAATAATTAAACTACAAAATATCTAACATAGTACTTATTATTTTCTACTTGCCTTATATTTTATAAACTCATAATCTGAAATACCGATGACTTTTACTCGATAAGAAAATCAATTTTTTTTATAAAAGCTAGTTGAAATATAAACACCACGGCCTGTATATTTAATTTTTTATTTGATAACAAAATACAGTGAGTTCGATTAATTTTTTTATATAACTATAATAAAAAGTAATTATTAAAATATGAAAAGTAAAATGATAATAAAATATGCATAAAAACATTTTTTATTTGTCCATAAAAAGTATCTATTAAACAAATAAATTATTATCAATTATTTATTTTAACTAGTAAAAATAATTAATATAATTTTAAAGATAAAACAGAAAATGTGAATATTAAAAAAAATAGTTAAAAAGTGGATAATCTTTGCTAATCATTATAACTTGTGGATGAAAATGAATTACACAGTTTAGATTCTTTAAAGAAAGACTCAGGTACTCAACGAGAAAGTAACAGAATAATAGAAAGGTGAAAGGAAATGTTACAAGTGACATAGTGCAAAGAAAAAATAGTGTAAGAATATAGTTATGTCATTTATGTAGAAAAGTTTATAGTTTTTTGCATGCACCATTGCTCTTACTTTAATGACCATTATTCTTTGTTTGTTTTGGAGTGTAATGCTACTGCTCTTGCGTCAATGTCGGAGTTCTGAAATCCAAAAGGTCAAATTAAAAAGAGTTATACCCTATAAACTAGGGTATAGACTAGGGATAAAGGGTAGAGGGATGTGTTGTGTAAGGGTAAGTGGGTGACATCCATGAGAAGAGTTAACTTAAGAGGAGAGACTTCACTATATTAGTTTTTACATCAAAATACTACAAATTTATCATATATTTATTAGAATTGGTAAAACAAAAATTAATTATGTAAATAAGTTGGTCTAGTCTCTTCTTCTGTGTTCAGTGTTTAGTGGCCAAGTGAGTTCAGATGTTTTAGTGGAACGACATTTTTATTAAAAAGTTAAATTGAAATTTGTGTTCTCATATATTATGATTTTGGTGTTGAATTGAATTGTATAGAAGTGGCGAGATTTTAAAATAATTTTAATTAGTGAAGTCATCTTAAAACATGTAAAGCTGAAGTCATGGATAAGTAAGTAGTATGACTTTAGTTTAAACTTTTTTTGGTTTTATGGTTATTTAGTAATTTATGATTAATAAGAAAAAATAATTAATATATTTAGTAAATGAAATTTTGTAAGTAAGATTTATAAAATATATAAATTTAAAGATTGAGTGGTTAAATAATTTATAAAAATGTATAAGAAATACTTATTTGATAAAATTTAAAAATTAATAAAATTATTGTTTTTCTAATTGTAAAATCTGTTAAAATCAAATTTGGCACAGCAATGAAGATCAATTTATCATGTGTTAGGTTGAAAAGGTATAATAGAAAAAATTTACTAATGTTTAGGAACTAGTCATTCTTTAATTTTTTCACTAATTTAAGTTATATACAATCAGATTAGATGATGGATAGTGTGATTGTCAAGAATTTTAAGATTTTAACATTTTGTGTTCATACTATCATAATCTGTATAGCATGTTATCTATTATTAATAAAGTCAATTTACAATTTATATAATATAGAGAAGGCTTACTAAGTTTAATTTCATCTAATTCGAAACGAAGATTATTAATCTATTTCTATAAGACGAAATTTAATTCAAAATTCCTTCATACAACCTAAACAATTAAGAATACCAACTAATAATCTTATAATAAAAAAATTAATGAACCAATTTCAAAGAAGTCGAATAAATATTCTTAAAAATATTGGTCACATTAGTATAAATTCTTCATATAAACAATAAAATGTCATATTTTTGTATTTTTATAATGACAATTTTTTTACTTTGTTTTAATCTTTGTTTTATTTTATTTTATGTCTTATTTGAAAATTTCTAACATATATTAATAAAAAATAATAATTTTGCCCATATTATACAATTTTTCAAACAATTTTTTTATTGCATTTTACAGAACTTACAGAGTGCGATTTCATTCATCTACTCAATAATTTAACACAATTTTTATTTTTTATTCGTTTTTCAGTTTAAAAAAGAAATAGTTTATTATTTCTTAAATCAATCAACAAATTATTGTTTTAATTTTTTTAAATATTTAACAACTTAATCAAATTATCTCATGTTTGAATCCAATGTCAATAAGAAAAAAAACCCTGCAAAATTAGAATCGTGCTGCTGCAAGATCTGGGTGTAAAACTTATACAATTAAAGACTCACCTCCACACTGGACTTGAGTTGCATAAATTGACCGTTGAAATTATATTCTATATACACGACTTCAACTTTGTCTCTTTTGCACATAATTTGTTCCATGTAGTAATGAGTTCATTGTTAATTAAAATTGTTATCGACTCACACAAATTTTGTGAGAAGTGGAGTTAAAAAAAATAATCTGGAACTAGGTGAAATACATCTTAGCCAAAAATATAATTAATTTACTTTATGAATTGTGATAAATAGAAGATTTGGTGTAAAAGGTGAATACATGAGCCTAAGAAGGTAGACCACGAGAATGTAACGTGTTAGAGGTGCACATCACATCACCTAAGCTGCCAAGGTCCCCTTCTACTTTAGACTGTTTCCTCACCCTTCTTCCAATCCATCTTGGATAACACTTTCACCACTTCTCTTTCTTTCTCCTCTTCTTTCAGCACCCCATTCTCCCAAAATCTATCTTTCTACTGCCCCTTTTTAATCCACATATTATCATTATCATTTCTATAAACTTTCCAACTCCACAACTCAAGCCTTTCCCATTTACCAACCAGTATTTATAGGCCTCCTTGTATATCACTTTGTTTGCCCCTTTTCAAACTTGTGGCTGCTATAAATGTTGCACTAAGCTACTTCATTACTCCCTTCCCTTCCACCACCTTCCATTCTGTTATCCTCTTCTTCTTCTGTGTGTGCCACTCAGATATGGGAAACTGCCAAGCCGTTGACACTGCAACTCTAGTCATACAACAACCCAATGGGAAAGTAGAAAGGTTGTATTGGCCTGTGAGTGCCAGTGAAGTCATGAAGACCAACCCTGATCACTATGTTGCTCTTCTTATCTCCACCACATTGTGCTCATCCAAGGACAATGAAAATTGCCAAAATAAGAGTGAAAACAACACCACCACCAACCCTGTTCGCCTTACCCGCATCAAGATTCTCAAGCCTACAGATACCCTTATGCTTGGCCAAGTTTATAGACTAATCTCGGCTCAAGGTTAGTTCCAACTCTCAGCTTCAGTTTTGAGTTCGACCCTTTTGTTTCTTTAACGCTTTTATGTTGTTGTTTTCCCTTAGATTGTTGATGCTTTGTTCCAAATTTGAATCTTTAAGTGGTGTTTTTCTCAGAGGTTATGAAGGGTCTTTGGGCAAAGAAACAAGCAAAACTGAAGAGAAACTTGTCGGAATCAGCACAAAAGCCAAATCTGACGAAGGAAAGGACAGACAAATCAGCAAGGAGGTCTGAGTCGGAGGACAACCTGGTAAATCTCAATCAAAGTTTGGATTTTTACTGTTTCTACTTCCTTGTTTATTATTGTCAAATTAAATCTTTAAAACAGGCTCTTTATGTAGTATTTGTGCTTATTGACAACCAATTTTTCGTTAAATAATTGTTGGTGTGTTTGTAAGAAGGGTTGGTTTTGCAAATTGATTCAGATGTATTTCTAATGACTAATTAAGGCTTTGCTAGTTCGTTTGGGAGCTTGATACTTCATAACTCCATTTTGCAGACCCGTTTTTCTGTGGTGACTTGTATAGAATTAAGAAAACTTACACGAACCAAGGAAATCTTCGATTTTTATGCTCAATTGCAAGGAATTATAATAGTGGATTTTATTGAAGAAAGGAAAGGGAGAGAGAGAGAGAGAGATTTGTTTAAAGCTATTATGTACTTGGTGGTTTCACCTATGTGATTCTTAATTTTTAATTATGATTTTCAGGAAACCAAAGGTGAAAGACAGGGGTCAAGGACAACATCAACTAATAATGCTTCAAGTGCCACAGCTAAGTCAAGAACATGGCAACCCTCTTTGCAAAGCATCTCAGAGGCAGCCAGCTGATCTGTGTTTTCAATCTTTCCCACATGTGATGTGAGGGACAGAGGAGCATTGAGCGACACTCAAACCACCACAAACAAATTAATCAATCCTTCTTCATGATTGCTTAGATCTGTGGAAATTAAATCAAATTAAATATAGTACATTCAGGGAAGCCAGAGAAAACTGAGAGATGATAAAATTCCCTTCGGTTCAGCAACTGGGTTCATGCATAATAATTGTGTATAGTAAAGGTTGACATATTGAACATCAATTAATGTATCAGATCTTACTTTCTGGTGAAATCACCCTTCAACATCATAAGTTCACCTTTATTCTTATGTATTTTTTTGTTTTTAAATATATGGTTCATCATACATCAACATCAGACAGATAATTACCAAAGACATAAATTCAGCGAACAAAAAAAAGTAATATATTTGTGAGTACTGTCACAGAAGGCTTAAGGTAAATCAAGGTTGCAAAAGAAGTTTTGTAGTTTATACTTCAAGGCGTTAACTGCGAGAACATGAACAGGTTTTCTGATCAGCTATTGTCTGATCTCTTATCTTCTCTTCTTTTGTTCAAGAAAAGAACAAGTTCCACACCAGAATTTTTTTATATTTTTGGAGGGGAGGGCGTGTTACAAAATATTTAAGAGTAATGTTTAAAGTACTAATAGTTTCCAGATCTATGACCTGTTAAAAGCACATATCATTCACACACACACAAAACATTTTAAGAATTTTGATGTATGAATAATTAATACATCTCATTTGAACAGTATTAATGTATGAATTATGAGATGGGGACAAGAGCTTGGTTGTCTTCAAGCATCCACTTGTGTAATTTTAAAATTAAGAAGAGGCTTTAATGAGTATGAAGAAAGTAGTAGTAAGATAAACAATGTGTGGAGTACAAATGAAAAGTTAAAGGGTGAAAGAGAAGGAAGATGTGACACAACACAAGGTTTACTTTAAAACACTTGCAATTGATGTGCCTGTGCAGTTCATCACTTTAGACAACCATGACACCCAGGGATATTTTTTGTTGCATTAGAAGCAGAAGAATTTTTTTTCTTGTGGCCCATTGCATTATTCGCCCCTATACTTTCTCTCTGTCTATTGCTGGTAAAGCAAAAGACCCTTTATTTTGCTTTGTCTTTTTTTAAATGTTTTCTTTCCCTTACTTAAAGATTTTGCATCAAGAAGGATTAAAAAAACAAGAAAGAAAAACTATAGAATAGGACAATTGCAACCAGCTCACCACTCGTGCACTTCCTACGCATGAAATTTAGTTGCACTGCACGAGGGGTCTCAAGATTCCATCATCGACTACATAGAATTTCTTCCACACGGCCCACCAATATTTGGCTTCTTTATCTTTTCTTCCCAAAGTGCTTTCCCAGTGTTTAAAAAATCCATAACATGAGCCACTGCATTCTTTCTTTCTTGCTTTTTGTTTGTCTGTTTTTTTTCCACTTTATTTCCCTTCTGTATGATGAACAATCATGGAGGCTACGCATAGATATTCGAGCAAAACGTGCCTTTTCTCTTTCAGATTGGAGCTACGTGTGTTTGGGTCATTAATTTGTATTATCTCTTTCGCAGCACCACAAGAATACTAGCTAGAGATGCATGTATGTGATATACATACCTGAAAAAGAGGAAGTGGATGTCTATTTTGTCTCTTTTTTTTGTATTGCTTTTTTAAATTATGGTTCTAAAGAGACGTTAATATTTGTTGGAAGCAAATTCAACCAAACATATCTTAAACTGAAAGTGAACACATGTATAGAAAGTGACCAATAGTTGTTGGACAGCAGAAACAAACAGCTAGTAAACAATTTAAGAAACCGCCTTCAAAGTTTGACTGATAATGTATGATTTTTAGATTTTTTTCTCTCTCTCCAAGTAGCATGTACCCTCAGCAAACAAATTTATAGGTGATTAAGTTAGCTTGCATGCCATTCATTATAAAATATTTTTTCCAGGCTGCACCAAAGAATCGAATAAATGAGAAAACTGTTTGTAATCTTTGTCTTGGAAACAAATCCCTCATACACAGGGCATCTAGAGTGGTTGCGGATTACTCGCCCATGGACACTCTACTAGACAGGGTTCATATCATCGACTGAGGTTATACTTATACCGAGACAATCTGTAACCTAAACCAACGATAAATAAATCAATAATAATTAAAAACTAATTAATAAACTCTAATAAATTTATATTTTCAAATTAAAATGAAATTAATCTAAAGAGCTATATAATTCAAGCTAAATGTGAATAGTATTTACCCTCACTCCTATAAATAGGTGACTGTTACCTAATAAAAGTTTGGTTTTTACATTATTTATTATTCTAACTATCAAATATTGACTTGAATATTGAATTTTTTTTTAGGAATCTTTGCATTCCGATTTAGATCTCGGAAGCGATCGAGATTTGAGAAATGACCTATATACACGTGTTCCAGATTAGCAAGTCAATCCATACAAGAACAATTGACGTCCATCATAGGATCGAGAAGGAACATCGCGGAAGATCTCGATGGTATCTACAAGATACACGACTACTGATCAGAAGACAACAAACACGAGAATAATCAAGATTGAACACATGACTCTACTTATGACACTACTCCACATCACTTCCCCTGTGGCTGTTTTGCGATGTGGGGAATGCATATCATGGGACTATTCTCTTCCACTAAAGGACAATGCATGTTCTTATTGGTAGGGATCTACTACTTCACGAAATGACCTCCATCTTGACAAAGAATGTCCAAAAATTTGTATGGAGAAACATTATATATGAATAAGACATCTCACATATCGCCAATTCCTTGACTGAAATATAGTTGAATTCTATGAAAGTTTCAAAAATTGTCACATTACTAGCTCGATAGAGCATCTCCAAACTAATGGGCAAGACGATGTGGCAAACAAGGTGATCTTAAACAAGCTAAAAAAGGACTTAGGGGTCATTAAGGAAAAATGGATAGAAAAATTCTTAAAGATCCTATGGGCATATCGGTGCACACCCCAATTAGAACTTCTATCCAATTATCCTTCTAATCAATGTTGCAAACTCAAGAAATGTCTCTACGGCTTGAAATAAGCAAGTCGCACATATGGTATGAAAAATTATCTTTTTTACTGCAATCTTCGGAATATGCTCAAGCCCATGTTGATCATAGTTTATTTATAAAAAATATTGGTTTTATTTTCACTGCTCTCATTGTTTATGTCAATGATATTGTGCTCACTGGAAATTGTGCTTCTGAGATCACTAAGATTAAAGTCACTCTCCATTCTCATTTCCATATAAAGAATCTTGGCCAGTTGAAATATTTTTTAGGAATAGAAGTAGCTTACTCCAACCAAGGCATTTCTCTTTGTCAACGCAAATATTGCCTGAACTTGATTAAGGATTCTGGTCTCATGGGTTACAAACCCTTTTCTACTCCAATAGATGACTCCCTACGTCTTCATCAAGACTCTAGTGAACCTTTACCTGACCATTTTTCATATCGACGATTGGTGGGACCTCTCATATATTTAACTAGCACTAGACCTGATATAACCTTTGTGACCCAATAACTCAGTCAATTCATGGTCACACCAACTCATACTTATCTTCAAGCTGCCTTGAGAGTAATTCGATATTTGAAAGGATGCCCCGGAAAAGGCTTATTTTTTAGCCGCAGGTCATCAACACAACTTTTTGGATTCAGTGATGTTGATTGGGCCACATGTATTGATACACGACGTTCCATCACTGGTTACTTTTTTTTATTGACAATTCTTTGGTGTCATGGTAAGCCAAGAAAGAATCTACTGTTTCTTGATCTTCCACAAAAGTCGAGTATAGGGCCCTTGCCTCTTCCACTTGTGAGCTTCAATGACCCTTTTTTCTTCTTGATGATTTGAGAATTCTTATCACTAAGAGTTTTGTCCTCTATTGTGATAGCCAAAGCGCTTTATACATTGTTGGCAATCCCATCTTTCATGAAAGAATAAAGCATTTAGAGATTGATTGTCACATTGTTCGGGAAAAATTACTTATTGGACTCATGCATCTTCTACCAGTTTCTTCCTCACATCAGTTAGCAGATATTCTTACTAAAGCCCTTCCACCACGACTGTTTCACTCCAATTTATCCAAGTTGAAGCTTCTTGACATCTTCCAACCTCTTGCATGTGAGGGGCTAAAAGAAAGCTCTACAACAGCCCAAACAAAATAATTTCAATCCAATCTATTATGCATTTTTTTATGAGTTTTTACCAGATTTTTTTAGAAAGGGAATGAGGTGTACCTATGAGTTGTATTTTTTTTGTTATTCTCTTTTTGTCCTTTTCTTTACACAAACAATGTGTATATATTCTGAGCATTGTTTGCAAAATAATACAACAAAATAATTTCAATCCAATCTATTATACATTGTTTTATGAGTTTTTACTAGATCTTTCTAGAAAGGGAATGAGGTGTACCTATGAGTTGTATTTTTTTTTTCTGTTATTCTCTTCTGTCCTTTTCTTTACACAAATAATGTGTATATATTCTGATCATTGTTTGTAGGGTAATACAATAAAATAATTTCAATCAAATCTATTATGTAGTGTTTTTACTAGATCTTTCTAGAAAGGGAATGAGGTGTACCTATGAGCTGTATTTTTTCTGTTATTCTCTTTTGTTCTTTTCTTTACACAAACAATGTGTATATATTCTGAGCATTGTTTGCAGAATAATACAACAAAATAATTTCAACCAATCTATATTTTCTGAGTTTTTACTAGATCTTTCTAGAAAGGGAATAAGGTGTACCTATGAGCTGTATTTTTTGTGTTGTTCTTTTTGTTCTTTTCTTTACACAAACAATGCGCTGAGCATTGTTTGCATAATGATACAACAAACTTTTCCATGATCTTTTTCTTTGTGTCTTTTTTTTTCCTTGTTTTCTCACGTAACATTTAAACTTTCATTAAAATTAATTTGTGTACGAGTCAAAAATTACATTTTGAAAAAGTTGATATATATATATAGATTAATTTTAATTAACAAAATAATTTTATTTTCTTTTCTAAAAATATTATGGATAAGTTTATTCTAATATTCCGAAGCGGCCAACAATAGGATTTTAAATGAAGTAATTGGCCAAAGTATATATGAATAGCTTCTGAATTCTAAATAACCAAAGTAATCCAAAAGAAATTTAAAGTTGTGGTTACAAGCTTGCCTAAAAAGTATTACAACATAAATAATGAAAGAAATAGAAGTTCGGTAGTGTAACAGTGGCACTTGATGAAACCTAAGAGTCATGAACTGGACTTGCACTGCCATTACTTGGATGTAATTGTGTAGTGTTTTGAGTAGTGAGTTGGAGATTTTCATGCTTGACTAATTGACTGAAGTTTCCCTTTTGCTTAAACAGCTGAGTATGGTGGTGTCTGCAATAAAGACGATGTTCATGGGCAACATAATTTGATGGACTGATCACACAACCTCCATGGGTGCATCTGAAACAAGACTTGTGGTAAGATTTCCCATCAACAGCCACCTGAAGAAATAACTCTGTCATCAGTCAAAGGCATGATCTAATTTGGTTTAAGGTACTTCACACTATGTTTTTCATTATGCTGTTTATGGTCACTCTTTTCTGGGGTATATCTTGGGATACCAAGAGCCCAGACCTATGAATGTGTGTGCATTTGACTTTCAAAAAATTATAACATTTTTTATTTATCTTCTCTAATTTTATATATTTTATTTGAATCCACTGTCTCCTATTTTTGTGTGTTTCAATTGCAAAGCATGCATTCTATTTATTTGATGTTTTAAAATTGTAACATTTATATTTTTATATGTATAATGATGATTATTATTAAATTTTATCTGTAAATAAATCACCTCCACTAAGTCAGGATCGTAGATCCACCACAAGATACCATGGTTCTATTTTCATTATAGTTGATTATACCAGGGTTAAAAAATATCATATAATGGTTCTGTTTTAATTGATATTTATGTTTCTACTGCTACTTCCATATTTAATAATATTAAGGTAATAATTTTGTATAACTAGGATAATCATCTTCCAAAGTGAATTTGGTTTTAAAGTAAGCACTAAGAAGGTATCTACTGCTAATTTAATTTAAAGCCTGTCATGATATTAATCTATTAAAGTTTAAGTAGACAGATTCTTAATTGTTCATTTCTTCTAAAGACACTTATTTTAGAGAAATGTTTATTTATGGGACGATCTGAATATCGCTAACTATATCATATACCTTTTCAATAGGGTACACTGTTTTCTTGCAAACAACACACTTTTCCTGAGTTCCAGAAAACAACCTTGAAATCTTGTTGTTGGTTTGGACCTGTGGAATTCCCAGAGACAATACAGAGGGAATTATTTTTTTTTTGACAAGTAGAGAATGCATTTATCTACAATCCTAAATAAGAATCCTAAGGATAGAAATGTTTTTTTTGGGTGTGTATTAATAATGTGTAAAAACCTGATCAGCAGATCTTTCAACTCTAGCAATTCTTGGAATACCTACAAACATAAATATAACAGTCAGATGAAAGGAGAAAACAATAACTTATTTAAAAGAAATAGCTGCATATATAGCATTAATTCACCTTCAAAACTTTTTTCCAAGCTGCCAGTCATCTTAAACAGTTGATCAAAATGGGGCTTACAGTATAGGACACCCTCAAAGGAACAATAATTACCTAGCTGCAGGGATGCAGAATAAAAACAAGATAAATGTGTTTCCTCTTTCTGTCTCTAATTAATGTTTAATAAATAAGAAAATATTGTTGAGAAAACAATAAATAATTTTTTATTTCAAAAGTGATATTTTTGAACAAATAATATGGAATAGAAAGTTGTCACATGGTTCTAAAAATTCATCCACAGATCAAGTCAGTGTCTGATGAGAGAGGCTTATAGATTCAAAGTTGAAAAAAGAAAAACTAAAATAGAAATGTGAATTAAGTAAAGTGCATCAAAATCTCAGACATGGAAAAGAAAATAGGTGTTAGATAAATGGTATGTTTTCAGAATCCAAATGCGAATTCTTAAATTACTATTAGTAGATAAATATAAATAAAGCATCTGAGATTACCACCAGGAGTGCTGTTCATGAAAGATACAGAAAGTTTATCAGATAAAGGAAAAATGTAACCTCACAAAGTAATCGTATTCTACCAGTCAACCACGTGAATTTGCTTAAATTTCTTGAAATTCCTTTTGTGAAAATTAGGATTTTCCTTCCTCGTGTCTAAAGATGGAAATGACATCTGGAGAAGAGTGATAAACACTCTGAAAGAAATGAAGTAGAAATAGGAACCAATTCATCAGAACTCGTGTCAACAAGAATATCCTTTTATTCTACACTTACGATATGGATTCGCCACATTCTCCTTGTTAAAGCAAATAATGTATTATGTATCTCTATCTCTTATTCACGCTAGACCTTTCTCTCTAAGATCCAATACATATAATCAATTCTGGTTTATTTCCAATCCTCAATTCTATGATTACAATGTTACTTTTTCCTATATCTGATTCAACTCACATTGTATGATTATTACTGGAAACACAACAACTTTTTTCTCGCAGGTACTCTTTAGCAACATGTCCTCCTAAAAGTCTCCACTTTCCATGCATTAAATCATAAAAATCATCAACAATCCAAAAGAAGAAAAGAAAAGAATCATTCTACCAATGTAAGAGTGAAAGCTCAAATGAAGCTTTGATCAAATTCAAAGCAAAGAAAATTTAAAAACACGATCCTATGTTCGGTCTCACCTTGAGGGTGCCCTTGCAGTGGTGACATCTAAAGCAAGATTTGTGGTACAACTTGTTGTCAGCAGTTAGCTGTTCCACCCAATACACTTTCTTTTCACAAGCTGTGCACTTCTGTGTAGTGCCTGCAAATGATGCCATCTCAAATGGTGATTTAGAATCCGAGTTGGAGAATTGAATAGAGGGTGGAATACTTTATTTTTTCCTTGTAGTTTTTTCAAAATTCTGCAATGGAAAATTTACAAACGGGTGGTGATCATGCTCAATTGTCCATTGGTCTATATTTAAGAGTTGAACAAAAGACAAATAAAAACAAAGTTAGCTGTATTTCATAATGGCCAGTTTGATGATTTGATTTGGGGCAAGCTGATTACGGCTTTGGGCCACCAATGGCACTGACGGAGCCTCTGCTAAAATGACCATTCTACCATCGACCAAGACAGATAACCATGTACATGTCTCAATCATTCACTCTTATGTCATGTTTTATGTTCACATTTTCATCTGGTGCAAGAGAGCTTATGTACTTTTCCCACTAATTTCTGCATCTCAAATATATATATACCTTCAAAACTTACCAACCATCCATAAAACTTTTATTTTCAAAATCACATTGGACCGATTAAAGAATTTAAAAATTAGTAAAGTTGATTTTTGATGGATTTAAATCGGTTCAGCTACAAGTTATCTAATAATATATTATTTTAATTTTTACTTAAAAATATAAATACCAATTTAAAATATTTAGTATGATCAAATATTTTATTTTAATTTTTAGACATATTTTAAATATTAATAAGCTATAAATTTATATTTTATTTTCATAAAAGTATAATATCACACTTTTTAATATTACTGTGAGGTCATGGGCCGATCAAGATGAGGCTGAGGGAAGCATAAGCCGATCATGCTAAAGGTAAGAATGACGTGTTGAAGGCCTGTTTAGCCTCATTGGCTCATGTCTGAGGTTGACGGGCTGTGAGGTTATGGGCCGATCACTGAGGGGCTATGAAATCATGAGACAATCACTGCTGTGAGGTCATGGGCCGATCTAAGAAATTCATGACGATACCCACCGAATCTTCATAAAAAATAAAGTGCAAAATTAACGAAGGTGGAGGGTTACAAGAATTTATGAAGAAATTAAGCTATGAAAGAAAACAGTTACAAAGAATAATAAAGCAAAAGTTTTCTATAAGAAATAAGGGAGACGAACAGGAAAGGGACCAACAATTAAGGGTCATCTAGGTCATCTATCTTAATTAGAACAATTATTTTACATGTTATTTAATTATTATAGTATTTTTATTAATATTTGTTCTACCCCCGATTGAGTCTTGAACTAGTACTTTGTTCAATTTGATCTAATTTTAAAAACATTATATAAAAAAAGTCATATCAAATAGCAAATGATTTTTCTTTACATCTTACTTAAATTAAACACTGAAAATAGCAGTGAATTATTTCAAATAAGAAGGGAATTGTTAAAAAATTATGTTGAGCAGTGACCATGCCTTGTTAATTAAAAAAAAAAACTAATTTGTAAAAAATTGTCCTGCCGAAATATCTGACTTTCACTTTTTTTATTATTATTATTATTAAGTCAAAAAGGTGTGGTTGATGAACAAACAAATTAAGAATTGAAAGCAAAAATTAGTGACCCGTCATTTTAACTGACCAGTGTAATCAAACATCATAGGAGGCGCCTCCTCTTTTTTTCTTTTTAAGAATTGTAAGCAAAAATTAGTGATTTTCATCATTAGGTATTTTGAAGTTGAATAACTTTATTTATAGTTGTTTAGAGAGGTTGTTTTAAAAAATAAAATAATTAACTTTAAACTTTATTTGAGACCCTGGTACCGTCATGATCTAGATATGTTTGATTTTGAATCACTTATGAATTTTATTTGAGAGGCTGGTGCTATCATTATCAAGATAAGAGAATAGTAGACAAAATCCATAGAATGCAAATAATCAGCAGCTTCAACTTCAACGAATACTTCAAAAGTTAATAAAAGTAAAATTGAGATAAACATCCTAAAATTTTGAAGGTTCCAAAATGTTTAAATATATGATACATAATCTCATGTACAGAACAAACACTGAGAATATTCTTTTTTTGCTAATGGAAGACTAAATTATTGCAAGCATATATTCTCGTACTTCTTCAAACTCATTGTTGTGACTTTAATGATGTTGACAATTCCTGTAAAGTGTACTAAATACGAAGCTAAGGCATTTTGCGTTAACGTCTACAGAAATAGTACCACTTTAAGAAAAATAGAAGTGAGTGTGTTTTGATATTATTAATTAATGAAAATGCATTATATTTAACTTATTTAAAAAAATTTAATGAAAAAAATAAAAAATAAAATGCTATTAAACTATTAAAAATGAGTTTTTAATGGTATTTTTCATCTTTGATATTATGATAAACTTTAAAAATCTTACTATTGAACTAGAGAATGATGTGTGGCAACTCAGAATTTGGGAGTGCAGTTCAGCCTCCGAACTTACCTTAAGCCTCCTATTATTTTATTAATTAACAGTGTAAAAATTTTATATTTATATAGTACATGGAATTTAATTATAAAACACTATTAAATATGTATTTCATGTGATATCAAATTAGTTTTCGTTTCTAGATAAATCTTTAAACTTTTTAGAAAATATATAATAAAAAAATATTAAAATGAATTATTTTTTAAAAAAATTATGTAACAGATCGATCTTCTTTTTTCGTTGATGTCGATAACTACAGAGCCAGAGAAGAAGAAAAAACAATAAGCCAAGAAAAGTTACATTGCAATACATATTTCTCTCTAAAAAAAAGGAAAAAAGATCGAATTTTAAAAAAATAAATTCAAAAGGAAAAAACATAGAGCACAATTGGACTAGCTGATCAATTTTTTATTTATTATAATTGGTTAAATCAGTAATAATCTACATTAAATATTTGTTTATATTAACTTTAAAATACACCTAGAGAAAGATTCCTAGTGAATTATTTTTTGTTAAAACGTAGTCTTTGGTTCAATGGGATATATAAGCTGTTATAAATTTCTTGTATTCAATTACTACTTATAAAACATTCATACGCCCATTTTTTTGTATTTTTTTTGTATTTTTCTTGTATTCAATTTCTTGTATTTTTACTGAAGAAATAAACTTTTTGCTTACATTTATTGTCATGAATCAACCCACAGTTCCATAATAAAAATATCATATTTTGGTAATTAAAAAATATTTTTACATTAGAATTTTTCATAATCCAATTTAACAAGCAGAGAAAAACATACAGAAATAAATCAGCACTTCAAAGAGGGAATGTTACATGATTATTTTACAGAGATAACATGTTTTTTTCTAAAAAATCAACTGAATTTCTAAACAATAGGTTACTTATGGAACGATTTTAAGATTTTATTCACAATTATGGGTGGAAGTATGTAACATGTCTAACACAAAATGTGCTTTGTTTTCTTTAGAAATTTAATTAGATTAATTTATTTTCATTAGGATTGTCTTGGAAGGATTTCCATATTTGTAGTAGTCAATTTTTATCTAATGTCCATAACCATAGTGTTCGCGATCAAAGTTATATAAATAATGACCCTTCTACTCTTTGAATGATAAAGAATAATATTCACTTTTACTCACAAGTCTAGTAAAGCATTGTTCTTTTTCATTTAGATTAGATTTTTAACTAATTCATTATAATTTCAATATTTCAATTCAAATTTGATTTTGTTTTAATTTAGAGATAATTGTTTCATCCTTTTAGATATGGTAAGTTTTATTATTTTGTTACCACTTTGTATTTAGCCCTTGTTATGTTTTTTTTTTATGTTAGTCGTTGTTATATATATATATATATATATATATATATATATATATTAGGACCTGATTTCAATTCCTTCCTCCAGTAAATTGCAAAATGTTAATATTGATGAGTGAATGACACACTCCTTTTCAACCAATGTATATTTCTCGTGTAGAGAGTTATATCAAACTTTTTCATTATTTCCTTCATCTTGTCCATAATCGCATTTCATAGTTATTTTTTTCATTAAATTTTCTTTCACTAAATTCCACCAAAATCAAATGTAATTTTGAATCACAGTTAAGTCATTTTGAATCTAGTAAATTAGTTACAGACAAAACTATGTTTATTTTCTTGTTCACAACACTCGATTTCGAAGCTTTTCTCGAAGCCATATCAAGTTCTTTATAACAAAAAGATAGTGGCAAATAAATCACATCAAATTTGACTTTAATAACAAGCTCATTTTAAAACCAACTGAACCACATCTGAGCTAGTAGGTTGGGTGCGAACATTTTATAAAGTTTAATGGTGAACCAAGATTCTGGGGAAAAACTGATTTTATTAGACAACATGCTTACAAAAATATGATCCAGAAGAAAGGTAAGTGGATCTTGAAATTACTAAGCATCTGCCAACAACCATAAATCCTCTCCTGACCGTATTTACAAAATTAATAACAAAAGGATAGAGTAACTCTATGACATCTGGAAAGCTTTAAGAACAAATGCACAGATGTATTTACATTTAAGAGAAACCATAACTTTTTCTCTTTAAAAAGGGCAGAATGATTTTTTGGCGCATTCATGAGCAATGTACATTACTAACTGAACTTTCATATTCTTCACAATCTTACCTGTATTTGGTTTCCCCGTTTCCTAACCATGAACCATTTTAGGACGTTGCATACCTTTCTCCATCTCCTCTGCGCACCACCATTGGCTGTAGAACGTGCGTGCATGAAGCTATCAACAGCACTCTGTAAATCTGCTTCAACGTGAGATTGAAGATCAGTATCAAAAAATTTCAGATGATCTTCATCACTAAAAGCATGAGCAATTGAATCAGTGTCACAGATCAAAGAGTTCGAGACTTGGACTGGAAAACTGAGGGTCTGATCATATCTAAGGCCCATGCTATCGAAATTAGGCAAGCAATAGTCATCCAAGCTACTAGTTCCACCAACAGAATAAATGGATGACATGATATCCGGAGAAGAAGCGCTTGCTTGGGGGTAATTGAATCCTCCAGTCTTTTGGGGACCCAAGAGCTTGTTGGCACTTGATCCCTCAGTCTTGGGAGAGCTCGGGGAGTGAAGCACATTAGTTAAGTGTGAAGACCCATCCATGAGAGAATCTTCATCTTCAAAAGTTGCATATTTCTCCCCTTGTTTTAATGCAGTGGCAATTGTATTTTGAGCCTCAACCTGATGGTGGAAAATCATATTGCTAATTGTTAAAGAGAAATAAGAGAAGGAAAGAGTAAAGCAAGTAGTATAGGTGATGAGGGATAAATGCCTTTTCAGTTTCAGACAGCTTATCTACTGTGACATACTCGCATTCAGAAAGCAGTCCAGTCACTTGTCCCACAGCATTGAAGACCACCCCATGTTGTTGAGAATTAGAGGGGAAGTACACGTGCCTAGTTGTATCAAGTACACAAGTTCGAGCATGCTCCACAGTTACTTCCCACATCTTTGCAGACATCCCAGTGCCCAGTATCTGCACATTTCCAAGCAATGAATTTATTCATTTGCCCAAGTGAAACCAAGTACTTGACTATTTTAAGAAATGATTAGAATGTTTAACATTCAGAACTTTGGTTAATCAAAGGAGTGGTTTACTTTTATAAGAGGATGAGAATAAGATCATATATGTTTTATATAA
Source organism: Phaseolus vulgaris (assembly GCF_051622355.1). Classification (NCBI taxonomy): domain Eukaryota; kingdom Viridiplantae; phylum Streptophyta; class Magnoliopsida; order Fabales; family Fabaceae; genus Phaseolus; species Phaseolus vulgaris. Next base: position 43,580,089 of record NC_143500.1, on the reverse strand, counting down.
TGATTCTCCCATAGAGCCTAATCAAGCTCGTGACAGGAACAAATGGGATGTCCTCATCAATGTATGAATCTATTACCTAGGAGGTTTCTGACTTGATAATTACAAATCTAATCTAAATGCCTTGACAGTTGACACAACTGGTGAAAACTACACTGTGCCAATGAAAGTTATTGCCAAAACCCTTCAAATGACAATCTATAAAATCAATTTGCAAGTAAATAAACACTTTAAATTCTTACACTGCGCAGCTTTGCTGGATCCAGATTGAGAAGCGTGAGAAACTCTCTAACAGTGAGGATCTTTTCCCGACTCAAACGCTTGTGGAAAGCTCCATCCTTGCCTATCTTTTCCAGTCTCCAAACTTCATCAGACATACTCGGAGGATGGTGTTTCTTATACACTGCAGACAAAAATCAGACATTCAAACTAAGTTTAAATTCCTCTCTTGTTTTGACAAGTGACTCGAAAAACCCAAATATGTTCTATTATATATATTTACTGTAATGAAGGGGCTTAGTTTTTTAGACTTCTAATTCATTTCCAAAAAGAAATACAGAATGCTTTACACCAAAAAGAAAATCATGGGATAATCAGATTAAAAAATCAGGACCAGTAAACAGCATGTATCCTGGTTTTCTGTTACTACATTCTCGACATAAAAAGAAGTTAAGCAAACCCATCACGACATTATGTCAAATGCATAAATTTTTGTGTTGTTCAATGTTTCTTTTTGTTCCATATCATAAACATCTCAGCCGTCTAGAGTTCAAAATTAGTCTAAAAGGTAAATTTTGATAGCCTCTGCAAACATTAGATCTTGATACGTCTAAACAGATATAAATACTCACATTCTCCCCTGTGATCTCTGACAATAAATGATTCTGTCTTTGCTTCTCTTATTCTAACACCATCAAAGTTGTCCACAACTCTTGCCCCAAGCCTGAACCTGCGACTCCTTGTCCAGCTTGAATTATCTGTATACGAAATTTCACCCATCATACCAACACCATCTTTAAGATATAAAATTACATCTCCTGTAAGAAGGGGCTTTTTTCCTTCCCTCTCTCTCACAATATTGCTCTTGAACTCTTCGGGCATCCAAATATCACTTTCTTCTTCAAAATCACCCTCAAGAACTACAATTTCCACCTTAGCCATCGATTCAGGTCCTGTACAGACAACCTCCCCTGTTAGACCATCAACTAAACTTATTCTTAGGTTAGAGCCATCCTCTCCTTCAATCCGACCACCTGTAAAGACAGGCAGAGAAATGCTGTTTTCAAACTGCAGTTGCAAATTTCTTAATTCAGTAGTATGCAACTCCTTTCCACAGGTCCTGAAAACAAGTAAAAAGGATGCATAAAAAACAACTTCAGTCAAGCTAAACAACTTCAAATCATTCAGTTACAGCTTTTTTTCCCAGTACATTCCTTTAGCTCAATACCATGTCCAAGATACTGGAATTTAAATAATCAGCAGGAGATTATTTCTTACTGTTTCACGCTGGTTAAATGCCTCTTTAGGGCTGCCTCAACTTCTTCCTTAACCTGTAAAGAGATCACATATTTGATTGGTATCTGACATCAACTATCAGTAAAAGTGGAACTAACATTTACAGGATCAAAATCCAAGCATGCTACCTTAGAAGAGAGAGAGAACTAACATAGGAATTCCCTTAAAAAATCACATACAATTATTCATAACATTGATGTCCTAGAAAGGGAATTCTGTTTTGCTGCATTACTGGAATTAACACTCATACCAAAATATGAACACGACTACATCTTGTTGGTTCATTTATCTCACAAATATAATAAGCAGGGTGCAGGGTTAAATTATGAAATGCATAACCTAAAGCAACGAGTATTTTGTTTGTGTAAATCAGTATATATGCTTTCCCGATACAGGAAATAAATAATGGAGGCATAAAATTCATCTTTGGTAAGTCCTCCACATGATCGTCCCAGTCAAAGACCAAAAAGAAAGGTTGGCATCTTAGGGGATAAGTGCACGAGCACAAATTCAACCAGGGAAGTTCTTCAAGTGTTTTCTTCCCCTTCACGCTTCCTTGTTTTTCATTTTATTTATAGATTATAGACAAGTCTAGGAAACTAGGTGAGTAGCTCAATTTTATCAAATTAAATATTTCCAAACTTGTTTTAGTACATCAAAACTATTTAAGCCCAATTACAGGTTTTGAAACCAGTCAAAGTAGGTCTAAAGTATATCTTTGGTTTGTGAGTCTGCTGTGACACAACATGCTCAAAATCCAATCACCGAATGTCACTGCATACCATAGAACTAATATTCAGATGCTTTTACATGGAAAAAGGATTGATTAGAAAGCAGTCTGAAGTTGTCCACAATGGGGAATGGTGACACCTGGTGTTCGGCCAAAACAATAGGCACCATAAAGTGGATGCAACACAAGTTATCTGCAGGCTGCAACCCATGGTGATACTCACAAGCAATACTTAAATCGTCTCACTAAATGAATTTAATCATTTCAAGAAGCACAATGATGTCCACAAACCACCAAGAAACGCCCAAGATTAATAAACATATGACAACTCCATGAAACAGCATAAACAGAAAAGAAAATGGAATAAATAAAAGCAACTAATCCATAATAATATGACGGGTGAAATTCGTACCACTTTACGAACCAATGGCTCAAGAATTGGCTCCAGCAAATGCCCGAGTGATTGTAATCTCATCACGTCACGCACCACACTACACATTATTCATTACAATCAAAGTCAAAAAGAAAAACTTCACAGTTCCGTTAATTAATGATAGTACTCAACAAATTTCATGTGAGTCTGATTTGCCTTTTCCATTTAACAATCCATAGCAGCACATAAATTCAAGTATACATTTCAGGTTAAACAATCAAGAAGAGAGTCGAATTCGCGCTACATTTAAACAAACACATGCAAGTCCCTGATCCCACGCGAGCATTTTAACAGGGAGACCCAGAATAAAATTGAACCTAAAGAAGACGCATTGAGCGGGAATTGAAAAACCCGATTGGGGAGTTTGCAAGTGGGACACGCACCTGGAGAAAGGAGGCGGCTTCCTCCGCTTGTCGTCTGGAGTCTTGCCATCATCGGGGCGGCGCTTGAGCGACATGGGTGAGGGAATAAAGAAGAAATGGGTGCGCGGCGGTGTTGGGTATTGAAATCGAGCAACATGCGGCGACAGGGAGCGGTGAAAGATAGAGAGGAAGAAGAAAGGAAGCAGAAAGTTACATATATAGTGTGTGGATACGACAGGGGAGAGATGGAGGAAGCGGTAAAGGACAAGAAAAGCAGCGGTAAGGTCCAAACAAAAAATGATAAAAGGGGTTAGAGAGCGCAGCGTGCGTTCTTCTTCTCTCCTTCTCGTAGTTCCACTTTTTAGTACTTGCGTGTCATGTTTCTAACCATTGTCCGAGTTTGTTTGCGTCTGGGATGCTTCTCTGCCTTCAACTTTTCTCGTCATCTACTGCCACTTTTGGATTCGGATTTCGCAAACAGCGACAACGCCACCATCACTGTGTGATGATTGAGTTGAGTCAGGGGAAGAGAAGAAGGAAACGGTTATTAAGTTAAAGTAGGTGAAAGAAGAAGGAACAGCACAATAACATCTTAGGCCAAGGGAGAGTCAGTGGGGTCCATTATAAGCGCGTTTTACGACTTGGTAAAACGGGGTCCGCAGCAGCAACACATAAATATCCCCTTCAACGCGCTTCCCGTGAGTGAAGTATATGTGATATACGTTTCCAACCTCTCTTATCCCTCTCCTTCAAACCTTCTCATAACTATCCTTCCACACCAACAGAGCAAAACAAAATCCAAACTCTTTTTCACTCTCTCATACCTTCTTATTCTTCTCTTCAATTACAGATGAAACTCTACGTTGAAGATTACACATCGACTATATAGATTCAGACAATTTATTATATATAAGTGGGCGCAAATCTCACATCATTAGTCAGTTTTATAAAATTGAATTAGGTTTAAAGTCCATTTGATATTTGAAAGAGTCATTTCGAGTCTATCCTAACAAGTGTTTGTTGTCCTTATCAGGACACCCGCTATCGACCGTTATCGAACTACCCATAATATGTTATTTCACGCACGAGTTGTCACTCTCAGCATAAGGAATGTGTGAGTACAAACCTCCCCTCTTGAGCCTGATTTTATGAGATTGAGTTATGCTTAAAGTTCACTTTATAATACTCTAATTCTCAAATTAACTCCTTTCATATGACTAAAGTTCTTTATTTTTTATTTGGAATTATTAAATACATTTCATTATGAGATCATAGTACTTATTTTCTATGTTTATCCACAGTTCAAAATGGAAACAGGTCTAGTTTGGAAAAATCTTTCTATATAAATTTTTTGAACAAACGTGAAAATATTTTTTTAAATTCAAATTAACTCATACCTAAATTAAGAAATATGTTTTATTATTATTTTCGTATATTTTCCTTATAAAAGTCTGTACAGATAAAGTTTTCCAAACTAATTCCTCTTTAAAAAGTTTTTTTTTTCCCAACTAACGAACACAATGACACATAATCATGGCTGTTGGTTGTTGAATTTGAAGAGCATAGTATAATAAAAATGCTCACACCAAACAAAGTATAAATTAGTATGTTTGGTTGTTGAGAATTTTTTTATAGAACATTATGATATTTAACTTAAAATCAACTTGATTTTCATAATATATATATATATATATATATATTAATTATATTAACTAAAGAATTATTTGAAATAATATTTTGTATTATTATAACTCATAATCTTAACAAAGTTGAGTTTGAAAGTTGGATATATAAGGAACGAGGGTTGGGTTTATCTTTTGATCTGTGTCTGACCTAACGAAAACTGGACAGCGAAAAGGAAACATACACTTATCTCCTGTAGGCATGCCTAGGCAAAGTCATGTCATCATAGGTTAAGGGCAGAGGTAAAACAATACAATTTAAAAAACAAATATTGTGTAAATTTATGTGAGCATGACCTAAGAATACAAATCATAAGTAAACTAACTTTATCTTTACAAATAATTTTTTTACAAAAATTTTCATATTAACATTTTTAAATAACACCTCAACTAACAACAATTTCTCATCAGAATATTTTATACCTTATATAAGTTAAAATAAGTATACATTATTTTCTTATATTAAGAACAAAATTGATTCAAAATAACAAATTTATTTTTAAAAAGTGCATCCAACAAACAACTTAATGAAGCTATGAAATTTAGTGTATGGGTGCATTAATTGTTAATATATACGGTGAAAAGTCAATTGTGTTCGATATCATGGCTGGAGAAACACGTCGCAATTTTATTATATGTACATGAATTATTTAAAACCTTACCAAATAATTCACTTATTAACCTCCAAAATTGTCGACACGTAAAAGCTAGTAAATTAATTTGGGCATGATAAATTGGATTAGTCAAATTTGTGCCTAAATGTATGAAAGTAAGATTGTTTTCTTTTTTTGTTTCATTGACAAGAAGGTTGCAGTGTTGGGCAATGGTATGATAACTTATTATTTTCTGACGTAGTGCTGATATGTTAACTACTTTGAGGTGTTTAGAAGAAAACAGTAACATATGTGAGACCCACAGATTAAGTGCAAAACTACGTTGGACTTTGATTCGGAGACATTATGCTCACAGAATTGTGTTTTTAGAAGACTGGATTCGGTATGCTGCTGTGTCTAAATTCCCGTCACGTGTGCTGTTTTATTTTGTTCTCAACAACACCTCACACTTTTTTTAAAAATAAATAAATTGTTCTCATTTAATTAAACTGTGCATTCAATATTAAATTAATTACGAAGATTGTGTGTTAAAAGTAAAATTATTTTCTTTTACCTTGATTATATGCTTCCTATTTTATTTTGCTCTTTTTTTAGGATATATATATATATATATATATATAATTAATATTAGTTAACATATTTGTAACTTTATATTTGGTATTTAACTAATTTAAGTTTAGTCAAGTAAATCCTTATCGATGAAAAATTTAAACCTTTTATAAATAGTTACATTCTTAAAAACTCAATGGTAGAACATCAGGTTTAACCCATTTAGAAGTTTACTTCATATGTAATTCAGAACATGTTTTCTTTAAAAAAATTCTTCTAAATATTTTACCAATATGAAAAATACTCACGAATTATAAATTAATTTTTGGATTATGTAATTTAAAATATTTTAAAAAAAAATATTCTAAATTATATAATCTAAAATTTAAATTTACATTGTACACGATGGTTATTCAAAATATTTTACTTAATTTAGAAATAAGTTCTAAATTGCCTAATACAAATTCCAGATTGCCTAATACAAATTCTGCATTGTCTAATCCAAAAATATTAAAAAAATCAATTAATTTTAAATTATGTAATATAGAGAATTTCCATATTACATAATCTAAAATATACACAAACACTACAAAAAAATCATGAAATAGAAACCAATTTTTAGATACCAAAATAATTAGTTTCAATAATAACTAAATTAAAAACCATTTTAAAATATATTATTGTTAAATAGTTTCTAAATTGGTATCTAATTAGCAATCAATGTTTTAACTATCAATTATTTAATTTCTAAATTTAAAAGACCAATTTGATTTTAATTTTTTTACTTAATCTAGTAGGGACAATAATTTACATCGAATTTATAATTTTTTATTCTGGTATTGTTTCACGCATTCGTATATTATTTGCTCACATCTCACATACAATTACAAAAAAATAAGCACAAGAATGAGTTAGTGAAATAAAGCATATCTATCAAGATATCAAATACATTCCACACTCTCAACTCAAAAAGAGCTCAATATTCACATACATTCTCAAATTCATAACTACTAATTCATTATCCAAGATAACAAGCTAGGAACTTTAAATTCTCAAATCTTAGACTATTTTTATCACTTCAATGACCACTTATCAACTAAATGTTGAGAAATCTAGAGAAAAAAATATTTGTTTTGACATTTCTCACTCAAATGTTAAATTATGACTTAAGTAAGGAGTATCTATTGGATGACCAATTGCACTATTGAGATATCAATTGAACACATGCTTGAATGATAGTGTTATACATGTAATAATTGTCATCTCTTGAGTTTTTGCTCAAGTAATGACTCGACTCTCAATCAATATTTTCAAAAAAAAAGAAATGCTCACATAGCATAATAGAAAACTCACATTCTTATAATAAGGAAAATATAAATATAAAATATTATAGGAGAAATGAAAAATTAACTAGATCAAAATTTTTTATTGACTTATCTTGATCTCCTCGTGTTATCGTTTACTCAAATGAGGAACTTAATCATAAAAATGATGAATAATTATTCTTGAATATTAAAGAAAATACATATATAGTATATCTAGGTTTCAAGAATGAAATTTTAGAATAAATGAACAATTAATTGTTTTTAACATATTTATAAATATGTTTTAAAATATATATATATATATATATATTCACTCTCTATTTAATTTAAACTCTATCTCTTAATATAAAATATTTATCTCTTTAACCATGTTGATTTTCTACCACACAATATTGTTTATCTTATAATTCTCAATTTTGGTCAATTTATTTTTAAAAGATAAACTTTTTCTTATTTGAACTTCTTGAAGTTTCGAACTATGATAAGAATTAGGTACATATTTTCTTAATTGAGACACAAAAAATATTATGCAAATTTGTGAGAGAAAGTGGTAAGACAATCTCACAAGTCATTGTCTATTTGTTTTTTTTAGGTCTAATGACTTTAGGAGTTAATTTTATCAAATTAAAGATGATGACTTTATTGGAAAAATGTTTGACTTTCATTTTTGGATAATATTTTTACACTTCAATATAAATATTCTATTAATATTTTAAAGTAATGTATTCGGATATAGAATTTTAAGAGTATAATTTATTTTTATAAAAAAATTTGAATGTTTTATGATAAAGTATGTTGTTTGAGTCAAAATAAATTCAAAATAAATTCAAATTCTAGAATTTCATTTGAAGAACAAACTTACTTAGGATTAGATAATTTTAAATTCTACCTAAAAATGTAAGAATTTGGAATTCTTTATATTTTCAAATTCAAGTTTTTTTTTCTCTATATTTTTTCTGTAACTTAATTTGGGTTTGATTTGACCAAGATAAATTGGATGAGTACTTTTCAATTAATTTAAACTAGGTTTTTTTATGAGGTTAATAAAACTTATTTTACGATTTAAATTGTTAGATTTTTTTTAAACCACTGCTACTTTTTACTTGATATAAATAAGAATTTTCTTCAGACAATGTCTATGAGTATTTTTTTTCGAAGGTGGATTGAATTTTGTCAATGTGTGTCATGATATTTTTTTTATTAATGTTTACAATAATTATTTTCTTATCATTGATACATATGTTTTTTTTCAATAGTTTGTTATGATTTATATGTTAATTGTAAATATTAACTACAACGATTTTTTTTCGGTGTAAATTTGGAAATTTTTTTAATCAACTTTAATTATAAAGTAAAAAAAATAACTTAAACCATCAACCTCATAAAAAATGTTTAATTGTCATCAGCCTAAATAATTATGATTAACATCAACCAAAAATAATATCACTTGATATCAATTAAAACACAAATTTATAAATATTCGTTAAATAAATCTTAACACACTTTAACTGAAAAATAAAATCATCAAAGATCGATTTTTTTTATAAATATTGATTTTTTGAATTATATGATTATTAGTTTATAAAGTTTAAAGATAATTGAAATACTTTATCCAAAAACAAAATTTAAAATTTAAAATTTAAAATATTTAAATTATCTTCAAACAAAATATTAAAATAAATTAAAATTTAATATATTAAATATTTTAGAAATTGTAAAATTTCGTACGAAAAATAAAAATAAGATAAGTTTAGTTAGTGTATCTTCTCATATAAACATCTACCACTCTTACTTTTCCAAAAAAAAATATTTTATTAAAGAAATAAGATGTATCTTTATATAAGTAAATTTTATTCAAAATGAGTAAAATTATTACAAATAATAAAAAAATGTCCTCTAAAATTGAACAGAAATTAAAACTTAATAACTAATAAAACTTTGTAGATGACAGCGTAGCAATTTATGAATCCTTATATGTGGAGGAGATGACGTCATGATGTTATAATAATAACCTAAAATGTTGTATTTAAGTTGTGATTAGTTATAAGTTATTAACAAGAGAGTTAATGTCGTTTTGTGAAACGTGATATTACTGATGAAATAAGGAAGATAGTGGAAATAATTAGTATTTGTCTTATTATAATTAATATAGCGTAAGGTATAGGTCAACCTTTTTTATCGTTTTCATCTTCCCGGAATCTTCCTTCCTACATCACTGTTTCCACTTAATTCATATTTTACTCATTCCTTCAATATTAAGCATGCCACACTCCAAAAAGTACTACTTTTCCCCATCCTTCATTCAACACAAATCGACAACAATAAACAAACTTACGTTTTTCCACCTTCAAATTATAAATCCTAACAATCTTTTCAAACTACATTTGGAAAAAAAGTGCAAATATTTTTACTACGAATTTAGTTTGCAATGTATTATAGGTTATACATACGAAGCTCAAAAGATGGAGTTTATTATGTCTGGAAGTTCAAAAGATGGGGTTTATTATGTCTGGTTGAAGTGTAATTCTGTTTTGGTTTGTGTTGCGTTTATTACTAGGACAAACATTGGATGTTTTGTAATCGATGGAATACTTGTCTTAATTACTATGTAAAAATTAGGTTTATGGTTACTCATATTTTTTGTGAAGGGAATGCGTGTACTGATAAGTTGGCTAATTTAGAATTTATTCATAAAGAATCTTTTCATTGGTATAATAGGCTTTCGTCTTGTATGTTCTTAAAATTCTTTATGAATATGTATCATTTTTGTTAATATATGAGTTTTGGTTTAGTTCTTCCGTATTTTTGTATTTTTTTAATAATATTTTTTTTATATGATGACAAATGATTGTGGTTACTTAAGGTATCTGAGATCTTAAGTTGCATAATGATGTCTAATAATATGAAAGGTTTTATTTAAAAATGTATTATGGGTTATTGAAGTTTAAACAAAACTATATTTTTATCTTTTAAGATAGTTCAAATTTTCATTTGATTTTTCATACTCCTTGTCCCCATTTTAATCCAAGTTTTATACTTGACATACAAAGTTGGAAATTATGATATTTTATTCTCTTTTTAATTAAAATGTTTTTATTCAGTTGGTTGAGTAAAGTCTTTGAGTTGTATAAAAACTCTTTTAGTACGTAACAAAATTTATAAATTGTCATCAAAACCCTTCTGAACATTTCCAACCACCTCATTATGAATTTATATATCCATACTAAGTACCAAAACATCTTCTAGATCATTAAAAGCTGGAAGCGAAAGTAAACTTAACAAAATGTTAAAAATAATTTAAAAGAGTAAGTTGAATCAAATACAAATTTTAAGCAGTATTAATACAGAAATATAATATAAAAGAATCAATTAAATAAAATATTTTGAAGATTAAATTAACATTGATTTAAACTCAAAGGACAACAAAATATAATTTTTTGTAATATTTGAGAACAAATTGACTCAATTACAACTTGATCATAAACCACACATTTCGGAAATTCAATGGATATAATTATTTAACATTAAAGTTACACAATTATAATATTTAAAATATAAAAGAGTATAATTAAGTCTTTGCCTTATAATTTAGAGAATTGGTGGATATCAAACCAAATAAGATAATGCGTTTTTTAATTATGTATTATATAACTTTAACTCCATGTAAAAACTTACTCTTAATTCATCAAAATATTTGAGATTATGTTTTTGTCTTTGAATTGTGTGTAAATTATGAACTACATATCCAAAATACTGATATACTCTTACACAGTGAAATTCTTCTATTTTTCCATCCCCTTAATTAGACGTCAATATATATAAGGAAATTATTGATAAGTAAAATTAAATTTATATGACAATTTAAATTGTTATTATAAATAAAATTATAATTTATATTTTCAAATATATGTATGTATTTAGAGAAATTTATTTATTATTATTATATACATTATTTTAAAAACTTATTTCTTGTGAATTTTAATTAAATAAAAATAAATTTGTATTCTTTATAATGTATTCTAGATTGCACTATAAATAATTTCTTTATCTTATCATTTAACCATGATCATGACATATAATAAATTTATTAAATTTTATAATAATTATTTTAAAACTATTAATACGCCAACAATAATTTTTTCATTAAACTTGACAAAATAATCTTAAGAAAAAAGATAAATATAATACATGACCTGGTGCTTGCCTCATTTAAGTGGGGTCTCCTAATAATTGTGAAATTTTAACTTTTGATTATAGTTTCTTTTAATAAGTAAAAAAAAAAACTAATAAAATAAGAGGACTAACATACTTCAATCCATAACCGATTTTTTTAAAAAAATATACTAAAAAAATTCTTAAATAAAAATAATAAAAAATAAAAAATAATTAATTATTATATTTATTAAACTATATATTATTATAGAAATTAAAAAATATTAATATCTAATAGTATTTAATAAACTGTCAAGTTTTAATCATCAATTCTAAAATATAAAGTAGTCAATACTTAAAATGTTTATAATTAATTAGATACAATTTTAAAAATTATTTTAAATATTAATATTTTTTTGAATTTATAAATAATATATAATTTAATTAATATAATAATTAATTACTTTTTATTTTTAAAAATATTTTATTAATAAATTTTTTATAGTGTTAGTTATTCTATTTCTAATTCTAATAGAAAGGTATATGGTCATTATCCAACATCACTAAAGCTGTGAGTATAAAATATAGCAAAACATGTTAAACCACACACCAAAAATCATTACGAGGTAGTACTTAGTATGTCCCTACATCTTTTAATTATAGTTTGTGTGGATTTATGTTTGAGGATAACTACTAGACTTGAATTTCAATCAACAATTATTTTATATTATATATATATATATATCATTTCATATTAACATTTACAAAAATTTATAGGTTAAATTTCTCTTTTTGATAAATATTTTAATTTTTATAGATATAACAAGTAAATAATAGTAATGGAGACAAATTTGTTTATACTCAAGTTATTAATTAAAAATGTACACATTTTACTGATATATTCTTATAATTTTTGGTAGGAAGAAAAGTGCTGAAAGAGTTTTTCTTAACTTAAACTTAAGTGTGAGAGATCCGAATATTTAATTTTTTATAATTTATTTAATATAATAAAAATACCATTATTTTCTCTTAGTAGATTTACTTCTTTTTTAAAATTAATATGTAAATTGAACCTTTCATTCCATTTTTATTCAATAATTTGTAATGAAGTTATTATCACAATTTTACACATTTCAACTCTCATTTTCTTTTATCAGATCTATAAATATTTAGAAAACACTACAATAAAAAATAATTTTAACGAAAGTTTATTTTTACATTTTTCAGGGTTAAAACCTCTATTAAGTCATTTACTTTTAGGGTTGCAGTTTCCTTCGCTATACCATTTATAAATGTGTTCTTCGAGGTTTTTTAAACCTCGGGAAAAGCCTTTCATAACACTTGCTAAATACTATGGGTTTAAGAACCTCCGTAAAATACCATGAGTTTCAAAACCTTTTTTAAATACCATGAGTTTAAAAACCTTCAAAAAATATCATGAGTTTCAAAATTTTTGTAAAATAACTTGTCGTTTGAAATAACCTTCAATCATATTTCCCACCATCTCTAGCGATCCTCCTGACCTCTCTCTTCCACCATAAACACACTGCTCTCCGACACAAGCTCAATGGCCACCGACAACAGTCTTAACAAGGAATTACAATTCAGCCACACTTCTGTCTATTATATTTAAGGAGAAGAAACACTAAATAAGGCATTATCTTCTTCTTACTTCAATATTGTTTCTTCAATCACCTTACTGCTCCAACTTGGGTCACAAGTCACTATTACCTAGTTCAACAACAATTGGTGTTTATCACTGCTTTATATGTCCTAAATAATTGCATTATCTATTGGATGTGCACTTCAAAGCCCTATGTATTATTGGTTAAAGATTTGCTAGGAGAAATTAACTTTATTGCTTATCACTTTCACAGTGAATAATTATTAGATGTATTTTAAAATAAAGACCTTAATTTAAAATATTTCAAAATTATGAGAATTAAATATTAACAATTATAACTAAAACTAAATTTGCACATAAAATATAAGTATATCAAGAGCTAACACAAAATAAGTCAAGTTTTTTGAAGTATAAGCTTGTAAAAAAACTAGGAGTTATATAAACCAACTACCATCAATCATAAAAAATATGCAAATATTGTTGAAATACTTATTATCCAAGATTAGTTGTTGATATACTTATTATCCAAAGTTATTTGACCAAGTTTTTAAAATAAAATTTTGAAACTTTAGAAAACTTATTTGTAATGTAAAGTTACACTTTCAAAATTTTAGAGAATTTAGTTATAAAATACATTAAAACTATGTTGTTTTTAATTATATATTTATAAATAGATTTAATTATATTTATTTATTGAAGTTTGAAAAATATAGAGTGTTTTATTGAGATTTTATAATAAATTTGTGGAATTTAACGAAGGTTAAAAAAACCTCCGTTATTTTGCTAAAGTTTTAAAATAATCCTTTGAAATTTAACTAAGGTTAAAAAAAACCTCTGTTATTTTGCTAAAGTTTTAGAATAAACCTTTGGAATTTAACGAATGATAAAAAACTTTTGTTATTTTGCTGAAATTTAACGAAGGTAAAAAATTCTCAGTTATCTTGCTGAGGTTTTTGAATAACTTTTTGAACTTAACAAAGATTAAAAAAACCCTTCGTTAGTTAAATCAATTCCTAGGGTTATATCAATGTAACATTCCTATATTTTTCCACATCCAATAATCAAAATCTGCAATATATATAACTCTTTCATACAATGTTTCAAAATATATCTCTCTTCATAGGGATTTTAAATATATACAAAGGTTTAAAAAAAATATTCAAAATGAAATCACATTTCCATCCTCTAGCTTGTCACTGAGGAGTTCTACCACCTGTAACATCATTTGCTCTCGTGTAAAAACACGATCATCACAAATAAAGGAAAACAACCACAAAACAAAACAAAGAGTAAGCTAGCTATTTTTAAAACTTCTAATATAAGTATAACTTTAAATAGTCACATAAAGTCATCAATTCTCATGCATTTTCACATAACCATAAAGTGTTTATGAAAATTCACAATTCATCTTTCTCATGTCAAACTTCTATTGAATCACAACACATAGACACTTGATTCTACTTGAAATTAGCATCCAAAGACCTACATCTGTCATACTACTCATTGTGAAATCCGCACAACCATGCGCATAATCATTTCAATATCTCATCATTTCATCATCTCATAAGACAGGGTAAATCTATTTGGTTTGCTTTGATCAGTTCTTTCAAACCTCAAACTTAGCCAAATAGATCTCCTTCGAATCTCGCCAACAGAATAACTTCATCTATGCAATTTCATATATCAGTAGAGTCAAAATCGTCTCATTCACAAGACACTCACAAATCAATATGTGATATATTACTTACAATCACATTAGGTTTTCATATAAATAACAAATAAATAATAAATTATTGAAAATAAAAAGTCAATATATCGCCTTTTTACAACTTAATTTTTGAGAACCTCTTCATATATAATTAATTATAATATCTCTTAAATTTGTCCATTGTATATAATCAGCTACTGAACTTAAGAGACAAATCTATTAACATTTTTATTTCATAAACTCTCTATCGACATCATTGACAAGTTATTAGTCATTGTCCATTTCTTATAAAAAATTGTTAAAATGTAATATGTTAGAATTACTTTTCTCATTGTTTCAAAAAAATAACGGGATTTTGTTCCACTAGTTATGATGGATCATCATTTTAAGAGTATACAAAAGCTTCTTTGAATAGTATTATTGATTGATTGATTAATAATGATGATTACATATTTTTGTAAATTTTGTGAATCTCTCAGGAATACTTTTGAAGGTTATATAGTAATTTGTTCCTTAACATCTTCCACGTAATATGTTGTTTACCCATAATGAAAAACAACTATTCATTCAAATTATAAGTATGTCATGAGTGGATCCTCCTTAAGGCATCCTTCATTGTCATGGAATCAAGTGTTGTTCCTTCCCAACTAAGAACATTATGTTAGGTAATATTTTCTGTCACAAAATGAATGGCATGTAAGACTTTAACTTGAATATGAGTCACAATTAGACAAAGTCATTCTTAAAGCGGACGTAAGAATTGAACCTAAAGTATAATAAGGATATTCAAAATATTGTAAAAAAGACAACTAATAACAATCTACCTTGAGTGATGGAAGGAAAAAAATTTATACAATAATCTTAAGTATCATAATATACTATTAAAGAATAGAACACAACTAATAGACATGTCATGTATCCAGATAATTAATTTTTTTTCTCATATTCTTATTTTAAATTTTAAATCAAACGCATTGTTTGGTGCTAGAGGTTGAAGGAAGACATTTGCTTTTGCATAATGGTATTTGTACATGAAATGTTTTGTAATGTTGCATCTTAGCTTAAATAAATATATTGGTTCTAAAATATATGATGTGAATATCCAATAAAAATCTCTAAGCTTTATTTGAATTAGGAAGTGGAATTGAGTGAATAAATTTAAGATGATTTGAAAGAAAAAATGTAAGAAAAATTAGGATGTTTGAATTAATAGAAATAGTGTGAAAAGTGTAAGAGAAAATTTATGAAAATTTGTGAATGATCTCATGAATATGATTGAAATTGTATTTTTTTAAATTGATAAAAATGTAATTTTACACATTTACTCTTGTATTTAAAAATTGTTAAAAAATAATTTGATTGATTATTTGTGAATTATAATTATTTTGAATTAAAATATTATTTTTAGTAATTGAAATATTATCTCTAATAAATGATGTAAGTAAATTACTACTACATCACAAACAAATACTAGAATAGTAAAATCACCTTTTTATTGTACTCGCTACAAATCACTTCACCTCACACAAAAAAATCAAGATTATATTTCTACACCTTTCTTCAACAGTAATTTTTGGTGAATTATGAGATAAAAAAACATTTTTTTCTTTCAGGATGAACAATAATCACCGAATATAGACAGTGCATAAATGAATTTGTTATATGCATGACAATATATGAATTTGTTATATGCATGACAAAATAGACATGTGGTGTGATTCCTCAAGAAAAGATAAATAGAGTAATTGGAATTGTCTTATTATTATTTTTCACCCTCAAATCCCACCTGAATTGCATGGTGCAAAAACACTTGTACGTGTTATCCTTACGTTTTTGCATATTCACCCTTTCACTTCCTCTCTGTGACTTCAGATTACTATATTCAAATGAAAAGTAATTATGTGGTTGTTTCTAATAATTTTCTATTCACACAAATGGAAAAAAATGAAAGTGAAAGAACGAAATAAAAACAAAAGAAATTTTAAACAATAAACTGTCCACCATAGAATAACACGATGTGAATTTTTTTATATATATAATCAATTATGTAAAAGAACATAGTAATTATATATACATACGTATTTTTTTTATTAACATTTTTAAAGTTATAATATTACTAAACAAAGAAAAAAATATTTTTATATTTTATATTTATTAATAATTTTTAATTTAATTAAAATAATAAATAAATAAAAATAAAATAATAATCAATTTGATAGAAAGAAATAAGCTGTAAAAAAAAGTGTTAAGAGAGATGAAAATATGGAAAAAGCTGCCTACAAAATATTTAATAAATGTTTCTACATTCAAAATTTAGAATTAGTAACTGTGTTTTACAAAAGAAAATAATAAAATATTAATTTAAAAAAAAACAGAATTTCAATTAATTATAAGAATAATTAATTATTTATTTTAAAAAATAATAAAAGAATTTAAATGTCTAAGAAAATAATAAAATAAATATTAATATAGCAATAAAATTGATAAATATCAAAAGTTCAATTAAAAGAAATCTCTACGTATAGATAAATAATAATAAAATATTTACATCATTGTATATACTTTACTATTATTTATATTTATGTAATTATTGTTACATTTTTAGTATTTTATTATATATGTTTTATATTACAATAAAATAATTTATTAATTTTAAAATATCAAAGAAATAAAGAAATAAATTTATTACGGAAAAAAAAATTAAAATAAAAATAAAATAAAATAATTTAATTTAATATTTAATTAATAGTTACATTTTATATAGGTAAATGATTAAAATAAAAATATTAAAATAATAAATTAAATTGCTTAGTTTAAATTTTGATATTTTTGTTAATTATTTTATTTTGAAATATAATTTTTATTTTATTAAAATTTTATAACAACATTTTTATTTTATTTTAACTATGATTTATATTTTTAAATATTATTTTATATATAAAATTAATTTTACAAAATATTTAAAAAATAATAATATAAAATACTTATTTTATTATATTAATTAAATTAACTATAAAAAATGACTTATTTTTTATTCTCAATCTCTTTATTCAAAGAACTCAACTTTTATTTTTCATTCCTTTTCACTTTCTCTAAAAAAGCAACAAACAAAACCTAAATGTGTAGATACAAATTTCCAAGTAAGGTTAGTTACTCTTTTTCACTTTCATTCTTTTGTTTTCTACTTCCTATTAGAGTACTCTTTTTATAATAATTAGAAATAATTTCATGAAGATGCAAAAGATAACATACGAAACTGAAGAGGCCATGTGTCCAATGATGTTGTTTACATGCCATTAATTAACAGACGAATGCTGATGTGATGTGACCATGGATAGATTATTGATTTAACAACACACTTCCATTCTGTAAACTCATCCAACATCATAAACCGCTGAGTTCGGTAGTAGCATCAAGGAGCTAAATAATTCACGTAAATAACCTAAAGTGTAATTGCATTGGAGTAATAATGTTTTTTAAAAATATCAATAAAAATAATATTTTAGCATACATTTTTTTAATTGAAAATTTTCTTACAAACATTTTTAAAAAAAGTTATATTTATAAAATTTATATTAAAATGTTATCAGGACTCCACCAAAAATATATCTCGTATCCTAAAGCTGAATTAGGACCAACCTATATATATATATATATGTTAAACAACGTGGATATATAAATGAATATAAACTTATTTTATAAAATAAAAAGTTAAATTTAAAATTTACGTTAAATAGGAGAAGATGATATTATTGGTTTGCATCATGTAACGCTGATGTAAAGCTGATGGATGCATCTCTGGTGTAATTTTTCTGCAGATTTATTTTCAAATTCATTATGATATATTGCAGTATTGTCAAAGTCTTTAGTTCTCTGCTGGTTTGTGTTGGTTATAATGTAGATGGGGTGAAAAACATTTTACTTTGTAGGCTTGTTTTTCTGCAGTATGTTTTGCCTTAACAGAAGATGCTTTGCTGCATAAATATTTATATGTAGTAAAAAGTTAGGCATTCATGAGCTATAGTCGTGTATATTGTTTAAGTTTGTTATGTTTCTGATTGAGAAAACGTCAGAAGGAAAGTTGAAGAGTTTCTTGATGGATAATCTAGAAAATTCTAATTAGAAAGTGGTGATTCATTAGGTTCCAAACCAAATAAATTGCTGTATGTTTCATTGTGAATGAAGTTGGACCACAGTAGTTTCGTAGAGTGGTAGCAATTTTAAAAAACGTGGATGATATAAATTATGGACCATTCACATGCATATATATTATTTGAGCACATGCATCGCTTTACGTACACATAACTTTGATCCTTTGAGGACCAAACTGAACTTAGCTAAAATTCCCCACATCAAGAATCATCAACACTGATTATTAATATACTATAGTTTATTTAACACATTAGATAATCTTATCCTACCTAATAAGCCTTTATTTCAACTGCTCCATGTGAAATCTACATAATTTCTACTTAACATTCTTATATAAACATCTTTACATGCTGGAACAATTATTATTACACAAAACACACATCTTTCCCAGAGAGGAGAAACACAACTTTTTAATCATTTTCTTCATCACCTTAATCTGTCAAGGAAACTTCAACCACCAAAATAATGAATCCATATGTTTTCCCTTTTTTAAATATTTTTCATTTGTCTAATTTATTTATTTTACAAACAAAAACTTTTTCTATTTTTAGAATTAGTTTTTTCTTCAATAAATAGTTTTCAAAAGATGTAACTGATGACGTGGAAGCTATCGATGACATGAAAACTTTGTTATTCAACATAGTAAAAATTATTTATTATTTTTATTATAAAGGTAATGTCATAAATTTCATATTTTATTAATATATGAAAACAAAAACAAGATGATGAGAAAAAAATAACAACTATATTATTTAACTAATGACAAAAATTAAGTAACAAAAACTCAAACTAAAAATATAATTTGTTTTTAATATTCAATAGATTTAAAAAAATAAGTAAAAAATTCAATTTTTATGAAAAACAAATATAAAATATTCAATTTTTAACTATTAATTGCATTATCTTTAAATTAATTACTATAAAAATTAATTTAAAATATAAAATAGTTAGTTAGTAACTAAATTTGATAGTTAATATTAGATACTAATTTAAAATTAATTTACATTTTTTTATTATTAAAAATTTAATTTAAATAATGATAATTTTTAATTTATAAAATAACATCTAACTTATTTATTTCTAAATTAGTTATTATTTAATTATTTTTTTAATGTAATATTTATAATAATAATAATTTTATAAAATGTGTTACTAGTTGTTTTTTATCAACCTAAATTATAATTAAAATTTATCTAAGATCCTAAAACATAATTCTTAAAATTAATGAGACATTTTTGTTAAAATAAATAGCTTTTATATATTAAATTTATTTTGTCCTGGAGGATAAACACTCCCAAGTGATATTATAATTGTTACGGCGTAAAGACCACGCGACATGCGTCATGGGTCGGTGGGTGGGCTGTGATCAAATAGGCCGATGGACGTCACAACTGGGTTATGGGCCGGTGTTAGATGGACCCACAAACCCAAAAGTTTTAAAAACAAACAAAAGAGTCCACGCACATCTTTAAAAGTTTATGGGTATTTTTATTTTATTTTTAAACTATTTTTTTAATAAAATAAACATTTATTGTACTTTTGAATATGTTTGAGTAAATTTATATTAAAAAATAAAAAATTATATAGAGAAAAATTATCTAATTAAAACTTTTGTTTACAGTACAGAAACCTATGTCGATTTCTCTTTATATAAGAATCACTTAAATAAATAAGTTTATTTCTAAGAGTAAGTTTGTTTTTAACTTCTAAATTTAAAATTAATTTTTAATTTATGTAAATTTATAAAAATATTATTTTTTGACTGTATATTTAAAAAAATTCCGTTAAATATTTTTTATTAGATTAAAAAATTATAAATCATTTATACGACAATCTGCTTAAATTTTTGTATTCTTAATATCAAATACTTTATTATATATTTATCTTTCTTTTGAATTTTTATTTTAGTCACATTTAATTTAAAGTCGTTTAAAAATGTTTTTCTAAAATTATAAAAATCGAAAATCGATTTTAAATTTAAGAGATAAAATACAAATTTATCTTAAATTTGAATACTACAAGTATAATTATGGCAAGTCATGTAGTACGGACTATTTTACATATTGATTTAACTTGAATTTATCTAACTTAGTTTTAATTTTGTTTAAATGACAAAGTAAAGATATTATTGTTACTAGCGGAACACAGGCACTGACGTAAATATTTTTTTTTATTTTTCAAAAATAATTTCTCTTACTAACATTAAAACATACAAGTAAATAATCAATCTCTTCATTCTCTCCACTCTCGAGTTAAATAATAACAAATAAAATAAATTTTAAAATTAAAAATTATTTTATTAATTTTTAAAATTATACAATATCCAAATAACCAAAATAAATTAATACAATAAATTATTAAGTAAGGATAAAATGGAAAAAAATTAAGAGGAGAGGGGAATTCCCTTTATATATAGCTATAAATTATTAATAAAGAGGTATAGATTATTAATAAAGGGATATGCATATCAAAATTACAAAATTTTGGTTTTAACACTTTTAATGTGAAATATTTGTGTATTTCTTTACAAAGATTATATGTTTTCATGAGAAATACTATTGTTTGGGATAGATAAAATTACAACAAAAATTTTTATTCAAATATTTAAGACAATAAGTATAGCATCATTAAGCCACATGTTTATATTTTATTGATTTCTTAAAAGAAAAACATGCATTATCTTGTATTACCATTTTTCTTGTAGTACGAAATTTGTATTAGAAATTAATTATAATGTATTGCAAGTGTAAATCAACAAAAATAATAGTCTTTAAGCCTAGTTTTTAATGTAATTATAAAACTTTCGATAAAAAAGTAATTATAAAAGTCAATAATATTATTATACAAATAACCGATTAAATAATAATTTTGTAAAAAAATACTATTAATATACTATAACTATTTTTATATATCTTTAAACTGTCGACACTCTGATAATTTAAAAAATAATTTAAAAATAAACTAAGCAAAATGAAAAAGAACCCTTGTAATGTTTTTTTTGGTTGAATTTTCCAATGGATGCTTTCTCACTTTCCTCACTTGTCTAAGTAGACGTGTTATGTGACTTTTAGATACAGTAGATGATATTACACTATTTCATTTTTTTTCTATAATTACATTTCATAGAAGTGTGAAACTATAATACATAATAAAAAAATAGTAATATATATGCTGTGCAAAGAACCAAATTTGAGTAAGAACCCTTGACGTGATGTTGCATGAAAGAGGAACGTATTTTGTTTGTCATGTTCATATTTTATATATATTTTTTAAAATAGTCCAAGTTGTTATTAAATATTACAACTAAAATTATAAAAAAATAATTTATTCAAAATATATTTTAAATTGTCTTTTGTAGACCAAATAGAAGAACCTATTATATATTATCTATAACAACCACACATTGAGATCTAGAATATCCTCATCTTTCAAATGGATTTTAATCCACAAGCGAATTAAATAATTTTATCATAAATATATTTTACTATAGCTGATTTTATATATATATATATATTATATTTTATGTACATTACATACCATATACAATCTTTCTTTTAGAGTATAAAATAGGAAAAATGTGAATTACAGTTTATTAAGTATATTTCATCATTGAATGTAGTATTATTTCATAACAAGTGGGCTTACTTAAATAAAAGAAGATAGCCCAAAGTTGTTTTTATTATAAATAAGGTTTCATATGGAAGCAAATTCTTCCTGTATTTTATACACTGTGATATATACACCTTTTAATTTCCAAAATTATTCTTCATTTAAAAATTCTAAAATTATTCTCCAGTATTCCAGGTAAGGGGTTCCTAGAGCATTTTTGTCCTGCAGAGTTCAGATTCAACTGATCGGGTTGGGGGTGCAGGTAGTAATTGCCTCATATGGCCTGGGGGTGCAGGTAGTAATTGCCTCATATGGCCCGAAACTGAGATTCCAAATTATACTAATTGATAGCCCAATAGAAAAAAATGTAACATCGAGTTTTTATAGGACTTACTAATTATTCAACAACAAATTAATACACCATAAATTCATATTATCATAACTTAAAACACTCCAAAAAAATTTATGTTCATTTATATTTTTATTTAAAGTTAATGAGTTTCAAACCAACATTTAATATTTACAAACTCAAGCACTAAATGGACAGGTTATATCATATCGCTCTATTATGATATATTGATTCGCTGTATTATGATATATTGATTTTGGTTTAGTTTCGAAGATCCATAATCAAGAAGAGGCACACATATATAAGCGTGGAACTAGGTTAAAGTAAATAGCATTACAAGAACATCTTAAGACCACACATATCCTTAAATACAAAGGCCTACATATTTGTACTAAACTATAACTTCGGAGAGATGAGCTGAGATACGTTAAGAGAACCTTTCTTGGGGTTGTTAAGGTCTAAGGACACTTAGTTTTGTTGCCATGGGTGGTCATATCAGTGTAGCAAGTCCCACAGAGCTCCCTATTACCAGAAGTACCAGGTGGCACACACTTGCACCTCACACAGCACGTCCCACATGCCCTATGGCACAAGTTTGGCCTTGAATGAACACCACACCTTGTTTTGCACAATCCTCCACAATCTGTGTAAACACCAGACAATTTCTCATCTTATTTTTAAGAACACACAAGTACACATTTGTGTAGGTAGTAATTATTTATGGTGTATTGGTAAGAATGAAAATTGGAAATGGGTATTCCATGTTACAAGACCAAAATAAACCTAACAAAGTGTACAAAGATTACTTTTATTATGCTTACCTATGTCTTGCATTAGTCTTCTGTTCCCATCTCTCACTATCAGCTGGAGAGAATTCCAGTCAAAATATTATAAGTATATTGTTACATCAAGCACATAAGAAAAAAATTAAAGAAGCATTTTTGACTAATATTCTGTCAAGAAAACAAAACATACAGAGTTATCAGGAAAGGGAAGTTCATTTTCTTCTTTTTCTATGTTAACATCGGATGAAACCTGTGTATGAGAAAACAACAACAAAAGAAAGAAGGAAAATGGTCAGTCCTATCTTTACCTAAATGTAAACAAAAAGAACTTGAGTTAAAGAATTGAATATCTGATAGACAAAAGTAATGTTAATTTGTGCACCTTGGCAAGACAAACCAGCAGGAATATCCCCATGAGTAGAAGCTCCCGTAATGCCATTGCTGCAGAAAGTATGCCTGCAAATGCTAAAATCTTTGAATTCAATTGTTAGTGATTTGATCACTTTATGCTAACATTTATATAGGCAAAAGGGTAGTAAAAAAATCATATCTTGCAACTTGAAAATACCAAAATGCCTAAACTCGAGTTTTTTATAACCCTATTTTTGAAGACATTTTAATCTACCAAATGCCAGAAAGAAAAAAACATGTTTTACGTGTCAGTGCCTGCTAGTGGTAGCCAGTTAAGTACACTGTTTCAGTGTACGATTTTTTCATATATATCTTCTTAACTACTATAAATAATGCATTTAGTTTTATGTAATGCTTTTGTATAAAAAATAATGAGAATTATAAAGATTACAGTAGAAGAAAACATGGAACTGGGTTTCCAGTATTTTAGATAATAGTACGTTGCACAACTGTTTTTTTCTTTTATTTGTATCAAGATGCATGTCTCATTTATATGATACCAAAAGCTTGTGGAAATTTGATTGAAGAAAATGTGTTTGTTTGATTTTGCATTGTTTTTAAGAAGTGGGGTAAAAAAAATAGTGGAACTTGGTTGAATGCATAGAGATAAATCCAAATTGTTGAGGTGAAATGATGAATTGCATACAGCTGGATGAAGGCTGTAAGCAATGTTATCGGTTTCTCTGCAATCCTTATCCCAATAGTTGGTGAGAACAACAACGATACACTCTGACACTGTTACTTTCTTTCAGTATCAGCACTCACCAAAGGAATAGAGAAACAATTAAATTATTTCATGGGGAAGAGTACCTTGTCTATGAATCCTTTCATCAAACCACAATTCAAAAGGAAAAAAAAAGAAGATTTTACAAAATTATTTCAGTGCAAAACGACTTTAATGCTTTGTTGAGATTAATCCCGTGTTCTTGCCTGTTAACTCTTCACATGAAAGGATTTAAAGCCAAAGTTCAGAAAACGAGGAAAAAAAATGCTAAAAACAATGTAACATTTATCTATAAATGACAATGGAAATATTTTGAACATCGACACATCAAATTTTTAAAATCTAAACCTAAATTGATGTTTTTATTTTAAAATTTTATAAAAAAATTATTTTAACTCTAATTTATATTTTTAAAAACAATAATCTATGTTTCCATGAAAGATGGTGAAATAATAGTTAGTTTATTATTTTTCCATGATAGTGCACCTCCACCCAAAGTAAAAAACATAAGAAACATAACAGTAATTGATTTTGTTTCATAAAAGTATAGTAAATATTAAATATGTATAAATATGAGTAAAGTTGAGTAATAGAGAA
Organism: Phaseolus vulgaris; assembly: GCF_051622355.1. NCBI lineage: Eukaryota > Viridiplantae > Streptophyta > Magnoliopsida > Fabales > Fabaceae > Phaseolus > Phaseolus vulgaris. The sequence continues at coordinate 43,554,771 of NC_143500.1, read as the reverse complement.
GTAGTTGCTACACTTATCATTGCAATTCTTAATGAGTATTCAGATGTGAGAATATGTGAAAGAATTCCTGAAAACCAAGATGGCTTGTGCATGTGTTGGTGAGTGCAGATGTGTGTAAGAATTTTACTCATTCCAATACAATGCACGTGTTTCCATATCACATATTCATGTCATCGTCATAGATCAAGTTTATTTAGAAACTGTCTGTTTATTACTTTATTAATAGAAGTAAGTCAGAAATGAATAAAATTATTTGAAAAATAAAAAGATTTAGGTGTCCTTGTTTGTGCAATTGACGAGTTATCTTAAAGTTAAGATTTAGTGTGTATATTCTTTTATTCTTTATTAGGTTTTTACCCTTTTATTTTCTTTGAAACTTCCTACAACCTAATATATTTTAATTTGTATTTTAAAATGAGTAAAGTGTATTTTGTGTTATTATTTTCAAATTCAGACTTGGAACTAAAGCTCTTGATCCTAAAGGATTATACTTTCCCATTAAATTACTGGCTGCTTTTTTTGCAACTATCTTGACATATATTCATTTGTCACCTTGGTACCTTATTATACTCAAAAAATGGATTCTATTATTCTCTCTATTCAACCACCATTATCATTGCTATTTAAAGTTTCAACTGTTAGGTAATAGTACATGATCCAAATTAATTTTCATGTTTCTTAATAATCACAAAATTAGTTTAAAAAGGTGAAATTTATACTTTATTTATATAATATTATAATTTGGTCATATCTTAATCTAGGTTTTTATAATATTACTTTCATTCTACTGTGATTTTACCTTATTATTCTTTTTTAAAAAATTCATTGACCGATGTTCAACATTTCAATAGGGTATTTACTTTTTCTTCCCAATTCACCACCCTAGTTAGATTACATCTGTATTAGGATTAATTTATTTCACATGCTATGTCCATTAATTAGTCAATCACACACTCATTTGAAAACAGTGATTTTGAATACTTTAGCTATGCAGTACATTTGATTTCATTTCCAATAATGAAGTAAATCTGTCCTACTGTGAATTTTTTAATTACTCATTGAATGGATATTGGTGCAAATCAATAATGAAGGATTGTGAATAGATACAATGCTTCAAAATATCTGAATATGCATTGAAAAATGTAATATATTACTCATGGTGTAGATAATATTTATTAAGAGTTATTTTTAGTAAAATTATACTAATAAAAGACATACTTATTAGTGTTTTTAATCTGTGTAAAAATACCTTAAAAATTTGTCATCTAATAATTTTTCGGGTTCTTTTCACTTCATCATTCACCCTTCGCTGAGTATTTAAAAACCTTGTTTATATCCACATGAGCAAGTATTGCTGTATTTCTACTATGTTAGGCAGGAAATTTGATGTCATTTCATCCTTAATTTCATTTTTAAGTGTTTTTAATCAGTCCTTAGAATCAAGTAAGCTTTGAAAAGGTATTTTGGCCAAGAAGATGTCTTGCTGGTTGAGAAAGAGTCAAAATGTTCTGATGAAGTAATGCGAAATGAGTTTTACTGTGTTAATTTCTACTTCTATCGATGATGTTTTCAGGGACTTACTGATAAGGGTTTCTAGATTTCGTCATGTAATTTTATTCTCATATTAAGAGGAAAAAAATTTCCATGAGCCTCAGTGTATCCTTATCTAATTGAGTTTAATTTAAAAACAATACTGTTAATGGAAAAAAAATATATCACCTTCAAATTATTTAGAAATCACTATAATTTGTTTTATCATTTAACTCAAGCTTCGATTACTCTTTTCTTTTTCCAAGATAAACTTGGTAGGTCTAAAATGGAAAGGGTAAGAGCAGCATGAATGGTAGGTCTAAAATGGAAAGGGTAAATACAATTTTTCCTTGTATCAAATTAAGGCATGTGCAATGGCAGAATACAATGAACTCAGGTTTCTCCCATCTTTACTTCTGTGAAAGCATGCCTCAGAATAAAAGCTAATACCCTTCTAAACAAAACTGGTCAAATGTCTACCTACCAATTTACTCTAATCATGTACCATTAGACGGGTGCTAATTAATGGTTTACAAAGATGCCATACATTGCATTTATTTTTTGTATAATGAAATTTTCACTTATCCTTTCTGATCCTAAAAGAACTCCTTTAAACATGGTATCATACGATGAGCCATAACCCACAATAACCAGCCATGCTGCATGATCTTCTTCTGCATGTAGTGGCATCAACTCCACAATCTTCATCGGTCAAACACCTGAAGTCACTACGAGCATCAGGGATATGGCAAGCACTCTCAATATGTTGACCTGACTTTAAATTCAAAGCAGGGCATACTTGCAGAGACATTGAGCTGATTCGACTCACTCTTGGTTGCCTCTGCACAGTAAGATAAATATTCAATTTTAGGAGTTTTGTGTATTTTGAGCACCACTCAACTTGTTGAAAGTCTTGTTTTCTTTTCCAAGAAAACAAAAATCAATAAAAATACTTCTATATTCTATTTTTTAGTGACAGCTAAGAACATTCTAAGATTATTTTTTCAGCATCATGTGCAAATGAAACGGAAAAAACATAAAAAAAAATGTGTTGTTTTGGGAAAGTTGTATATAAAGGCCATCAACTTGACCTATATGCAAAATGCCATCCAGAACTCTAAAATTGTTTGAACAAGTCCTAAACTACAACAATTTTCATCCACCTGCGATGAAGTTACTTCGGAAGAGTTCAATAATAACAATATTTTTATCCACTAGATGAGACCAACAAGGTTATATCACACGATGTCATTTGACCCAGGTGAAAACTAATTCTCAGGAATATTAATTGTTATGAAATCCTTATAATTATTTCCTCCAATATTGTTGATCTCTATTACGAACTTTTGCGTAGGATCAAGTCACAGTCTAAACATGGAAGAATCATTCTTACAACCGATGCTGAAACCAAGAGGCAGACTCATCCTTCATAGGATTCCTACTAGTTTTTTTTAATAAAACTCATACTAGGCATCAGTAAGAAATATACCATACAAAGAAGAAAAAAAGTTCAAAATATGAGGATCAAACAAGATCCATGTGAGAAAGATACAAAACACTCCGAGAAAGAAAACTAAACTAAGCAAAATATTGGGAGTTGAAACCTGTTGTGAAAGAAATCTAACGTAGAATTCCTACTAGACTAACACAAGTTTTTCTGAAAATTTATCATGATAATATTCCAATCAGACTTTCCTTTTAAAAAGACTACAAAGATATCCCAAATTAATAAGATAAAAACTAACGATTATCCTAATTAATAAAATAAAAAACAAAGATCCGTAATTAGTAGGACCATATCAAACAAATATCCTAATTAATAAAATTATAATTGAATTTTTTCTTAATAAAAAATAATAATTCTAAGGATCTTAAATCAGGGATTCTATTATAATGTGCAGATCTTATCAATATAGGGAAAGATAAGGAAACAAATACACTGAAACAATTTAAGATTTAAATAAAGAGATACAGTACAATAGTCCTAATAAATTGGTCCACATTAATCTCCTTCTACCCACTTTTCATAAGACTGCAATCCAAACAATCTACTCTCATTTATGCTTCCACTAATCTTCGCACGTTCAAACCTCCTTTACCAATTTTTCTGCTATTTATCATCAGGGGTTATCCAATATCTCCTTGTATTCAATCATTATGTATCTTGTCCATTTTTGTGTAACCACATATCTATCTTAACACACTCCTTCCTACTACTCCTTTTTTTTTCTTATCCCTTTAAAGCTCAACATTGACTGCCATAGAGTATAGCTGGTCACATTAACAGTATAATAAAAGTTACCATTGAGTTTGGTAACTACTATGTAGTCGCAAATAAATCCCAGTATTTTTCTGTGTCAACAACAACCCAACTTGTATCCTATGTGATGTCTTCATTAATTTTCCAAACATTCAGTGATTTTAAACCTACGAACTTAAATTTAGACCTGTAGTATAACATTTTCCGAAACATCCTCTTGTTTCGAATTAAAATTGTATCGCATATATTCCGTCTTACTCCTACTCAAGCAAAAATTCTTTGATTTCAATGTTTATCACCAAAACTCAAGTTTAGAGTTAATCTCTTCCCTAGATTTCTCAATCAAAACTATAAGCATGCATTTAGAGATACTGATAGCATTTTTTAAGCCAGCCCCTATGTGCCGCTATCTCGTACAGGCTATCAACAAACAGAACCGATCGAAGCTTTGATTGGATAAATTTCTTTATAAGTACTTTTAAAAGAAAAGTATCAAGAAAAAATGAAATGAAATCCATTAGCTAAAATTAACTTGGGTAAAAACTAATTTGTAGAAGTTCTCATACTAGCTTGTCTATAAGATGATGTTTTAATTTATGCATAAGCTAATTTTACCTTATGAACAAGTTTATTTCATTTTTACTTACTATTTTCTTCTTCTAGAAATGTTTATGGAGAATCTAAGCAGACTCCAACTAACTCTAACTGCAAGTATATTAATTATACAGAAGAGTACAGCTCGCATGAGATGTAACAAAAGGTTTTCATTAAATTCAAGAAAAGTTGTCAAGATAAAACTTCAATTCTGATAGGAGAGAGAGCACAAAAAATACTTATATAACTGCATCTAAGTTTTGTCCTTCTGTCCTAAGTCCTTTTTTTCTTTTTTTGAAGTATGAAGTTTAAAAATTAGATAAAAGTATATTTTAAAGGATAGATTTATAAATGATCAGGATGGAGGCTAAGATTTTACCAAATCACTCGTTAGTTAGAGTACCCAACAGCAGGTGGATGGAAGGATCTAATGAAGCAATTGTTATGGTTTAGGGACCAATTGGGACGACTTTAAAGGTTCATGGAGGCGTTTTGCAAATGATGGAAAATTTAGGAGATTTATACACACTTTTTCAATTTATCTATACAAGCACTTCAGTAAATTGCAAAAATACCTTCACAAAAGTCCAATTAGTTGGAACATAAGCTTGTGGAAGCTCTTCATGCCAATTGCTGAGTACTGGAAGAGGATGACCTTCAGTTGTAAATACATAATTATTCTCATGTACAAACGAATCGTCAAATAGAAGATATAAATATTTGCACCTGAAGAAAACACAGCATCGCTAATCAGAAAATCTCAAATAGAATAATCATTTGAGAAAAAATTCCATTTGTTTTTTTTTTGTTTCATAATTTTTAACTTTTGCATTATACAAAGAGGAAGAAAAGGTCTCACGTTTCAGCAAGAAAAAAACTATGCTGATGATCTTCCAACTGCATAGTTGTCACATCCTTAATGCTTGCAAACCCACCTTCAACTTTGGTGTATAAATTAATGGAATTGACTATTGATTCACCAACTTCCATATACCATGGATCTGAAATTAATAAAGTTTGATTATATCACCATTGGTCAGGTAGGATTCTCTTTATTGATGTTATAGAGATTAAATTTAAAAGATAATATATTTAATAAAATTGAATAATTGTGATACTGATATGATGTTGTGTTGATAGAAAATACGAAGATAATACTCATTTTTATACTAAAGTTCTAGGTTAAGCAAGTACTAATGTATTACAGCATGAACAAACCTAGCTCCCAGATTATTTGACTAAAATGTTGCTATATGCTAATATAGCTATCCTGTTAAATTTAGAGTTTGAGAGACCCTTTTTATCATTGAAAAAAGTATTTACATGTGCACCAATCTTTTTAATAGCACACTATTTTAGAAGCAGACGAACCTGATGCCTAAATATCAACAAACTTAAAATAAAAAGATGGAAGAACTATCAGACCTTTAGTGGCTTGATATAAGTAGAAGGTTGACTCAGCCAATTCAGGACGTAAGGGATAATATTTTTCAGTAGGATGAATCATCTGGTGGTCCAGCAAATACCTTTTACACGGATTTATGATTGAATGTGATACATATATTATATAGTACTGTAAGAACAAAAACCTGATGACAGATTGATGGCAAAATACAAAGAGGCGGTAATGTTATAATGAAACTAGCAAAATCAGAAAATACCTCTCTGGTAGCACTCCGTATCTCTTCCACACATGGAAGAACTCACGGTGAGATGAATTAGCAGCACTAAGATCCCCAATAAGAACCTGCTTTCAATAAGTCATATGCAATTACAAACTCAGAAAGATATCAAACCTAATTTTTAAGTGAGTAAAATTCAAAGTCAGCTACTAGCCTGTAGGCCAGGCCAAAATGCTTGAAGGCTCGTAAGCTGCCAATAAGTTGCTCTTCCAGTCCTCATATCAGCTTCATGGTACCTGCATTAGGCCAACCAGTCCAGGTTACAACTGTTTATCCCATTCTCCCATGATGGGAGTCCCATCAGCATCTTTCAAGTACATCATAAAAGTAGTGTTTTAGACAGCATAAACAAAAAATAAAGACTTTCTTAGCAAGTGTGATACCAAGAACCGTGTCTGAAATATTTTTGCACGGCAACATAAGCAGAGTGAAACATTTTCCAAAAGTCCTCCTTCCCAAAAAGGATATGGGCTTTGAGTAGATACTCATAGAAGGAATCAACCCCTAAAATAATCCAGGGAAATAAAATCCAACAAAAGAAACATCAAGGCAAGTCATTAGCATTTGAAAGTTTAGAATAACAAATTATAAAATACTTTCAACAGACAATAAACATATAAATTATATGTTGCATTATCCAATGAACTGAACTATAGAGAATATCCCAGTTCTGGTTCAGGGTCAGAGTTAACCTACCAGCTCCAATTCCTGATGAATATTCAATCCATTGCCCAGTTGCCACGTCCAGTGTGGTTCCAAATAATTTTAATGAGCTCTGCATACTCCATAGCTTGCGAAGAGCTCGTAAAGCTACTGATTCGTATATGGGGTCACCAGTCATTTTTGATAAAGCACCCATTTCAAGAATAAGAGAACCTGCACAAATATGGAAAATTAGAAGCACCTTAAACCATTTCACTATACCCTAGTCTTAAAATACTAAGCTAGACCTCTCACCACACCCTGAAGTACTTGTTTCTGTAGTCTCATTCTCCATTACTCCATACTGTGTACAGAATATTTTGCATTGGTGCAGAGTTATATATCATTCCAAAAGAGCACAAAGAAAGCTTAAAAATACAACAGGCTACAATTTGTAATTTTTTATGTCTAAATATTTGAAGCAACATGGTTCAAGTACAAGATCAACATCTTATAATCTACAAGTCTTTGATGTGTGTATGGGGGGGGATCACATACTCCATGAGCAAATCTTGCCAAACTAATTCCATTCAACAATTCTTTATCAACATTAAATGATTCAACAGTTCGATTTAAGGTTCTCTTTAAGTCCACAGAATTCTTTGCAATCTCAAAACTAATTATTACTCTATCAATAAAAGTAAATCTAGAAGGGTTGAATATCTATCCATCTATTATTGCCTTTAGTTGCATCATGTCATTGTCCCAGCTTGTGATTTGGCACAGAAATGTAAAAGTTAACCGTTTTTATTCCACCAGAATCAATGGAATCAAGAAAAAAGAGATATAACCTAATGCTCTTTTTTATGCTAATATATTAGGGACAAGATCATGATGTGCCGTACACCTATTACACCCAGCCTAACAACATTCCTAACATGGTTGGACTCAAAATTCTGTGAAATAAAGCTTATAAAGCTCTTAGTTCGTTAAAAATAATTACATTTAACACAGAAAATAATTTTAAAATAAGAGTTCATAAACCAGATGGCTGAAGAGAAGAGACGACATAAAAAATGAAGCATCCCAAAAAAACAGTTGACTGCTGAAGAGATAACAAAATAAGCACCGAAATAATCATTGCCATGGAAACATAACATAAAAAGAATGATGTACAATCAGAAGATATGGTTGGACTGTTGCATCGCCAAGGAGAAGAGACTTTGCAAGAAAGATGTACAAGAGGAAACATCATTAAAAATATTCAAAGTGGGTCCCAAGCTTTTTCAAATTTATCAGAACAGATTTGGAAGCTTTAAACAACATGAATAACCTCAAACTAAAGTCAGAAAAGCAAAAAACTTTGAAAAGTGTGACAGCATGGGAACCGCTTGACCTGTCTCGAATGGGCTTGAAAATGGCTCATAAAATGTCAATCAACAGCACTACCAGAGCCAAACAGTGGCGTGAACATTGTAAGTAGATGTCATGCAAGTATATGCATAAACACAATAAGTCAATTCATGCAGAAATATAAACAGAAAGACAAAACAAGGCCAAACAAACATGGATGGAATAGAATAACACACAGCACCAAAACTAAATGGACAAAAACAGAGACAAAAATGGCCACCACACACAACAGAGACAAGGTCAAACAGCCTGTTCGAGTGATGGAACCAAAACACAATGGGTTGTGGTAGAACCAAATACAGAAGACAAGCTGATCTGTGGAGTGAGGATTACTGAATAGTGGACTGGTGCAGTTTCATGCCAGAACATTGGTAGAGGTCAATGGAGAGGGGTGGCATTCATGGATGGGCTGACTAACGTGAAAATTCATAAACCCCGCTCCCCCTCCTCAAAGTGGCTAATGTTGAATCCAATTATGGGCTCAACTTGTTGACTTGACAATGGGAAGAACAATATCTAGTGACAGCAGCTGCAGTGGACAGCAGAAAACAAGCTGAAAATGTAACATGGACATCAAAACATAACTTCAATTTTTTGTCCACGTCGATTAAAGATAAAACCAAACTATTATCTCACCAAACTGGTTTTGTAAGGCTTAAATTCTAGTTTCTTATGACAGTATCAGAGTCATTCAAAACTTATCCTAATCAAGTTTGTTGGATTAATCGTGTCATCCACTATCGAGTTCCCCCTAGTCTCATGCTCGAGATGTCTAGTCCTCGGCTTGAGGGTGTGTGTTAAAGAGCCCACATCGAGTAAAGATACGACTAAATTATAAATAGGTACAGATGTCACCTTATTAAGCCGGTTTTGTAAGATTGGATTACACTTAAATACTATTTTCTTAAGAAATAGTAATAATGCAAAGAACTGTTGATTACAGGATTAATATTACCATACTTATCTTCAAACATTCAAAAGCTTACAAACCCAATTAAATGAAAATAACTTGTAAGCTGAGTCCTTGCCCTCTAAATAAAATATTTACAGAATGAAGGACTTTGAATGCTCTATGTATACCTTTAAGTTAATCCATGCATACGGCAATGCAGTAGGCGTATTAAAGGCTGGTAGAAAGCGTTTCCCTAAATCTTCAGCCAGAACTAGCAGCTGATTGTTGTAAGCCCCTTGAAACAACTTCTTTGAAGAATCAGATGCAAGTAAATGAGCTGAGACAAGTCCTCCCAGAACTCTTATGTTGCACTGAATGATTACAATCAAGTGGTAGGTAAACACGTTATAGTGTTTCAAAATTGAAGTGTTTAGAATAAATATTTTTCAATATCATTCAGCAGAAATTAAAGCAATGCCCTTTTCAAAATTTGAGCAAAGTGACATCATGTCACACAAAACTCTAGACTCGAGAATTTCAACCAAATTGAAATATTTACCTCAAAAAGATTTATGCGTGCATCAACATCAAATGTCAGATTTTCTGATAGCCAAAGCACTGCCCTCTCAAATTCAGTGCTATTTCCCATAATAACAAGGCTAATAAAAAAAAGGAAAATAAATAAATATATATGTATGTATGTATATCAGTTTCCACTTCAACAAGATAGACAAAATGAACTCATAATAAATAGGACAAATTGAATGAAAACAGAATTACATAAACTAACAACTTATATACCTAGACAGCGATTCAATAAGTGTAAGGGCAGAGCCATGATAGTCTTGAGGCAAGTGTTCAAGCTGCAGTAGTAAACAGTTATTTCCACAGTTTTCTGACTGATTTTCTTCTTCCGTTCTTAAATAGAGATATCATTACCTTCAAATTCCCCAACTCACTTAGGGAGTTGGTGAAAGTTTTAGAGAGAGGTTTAAGCTCATCATGCTGCAAAAATATAACAATCTTAACATTGCACACTATTGTATGTCAATAAAAAAAAATAACGGCATAAAGCAACATTAACTGACCGGAAAGGCATAAGTCATATAGTTGTCATATGCGTGGTAAAACCTACGGACAAAAAGTGTCATAAACCAACAACATTAATAAATATCTGTTCGTCAGAGAAGAAAACATTACCCAGCCTACTTCAAAAATTACTTATGGCAATTCCTACCACTTTCATTGCCTCTGTAAAACTCATTATGAGTATAATTCAAGGATCGAAGTTGCAGAACACATAAAACAATCAATAAGTTCAATACACCTTGTATTTAGCTAGGAAAACTTAAGACTCGTTTCGTATAATGTGTTTTCCCCATACCTAACTCAGAAACTTGGACGCATGAGCTAAACAGTGCCGAGAAAGAGATGTATAGGTAAAATTGAAATGTTAAAAAGACTACGGAATGGGAAGGTGATATTTACATACATATTGCGAACTTTCTCTTTCATGCGTTTTCTCTTGGCAGCCGAAGGAGATTGTGATTGGGATATGGAGAGGTCGGAAAGTACGAGGAAAAGAAGAAGAAGAAGACATGTTGTGTAATGACGAGGAGGAAACATGGGATTTTGAGGACTTCGGTTTGAAACAAAAGGGAAAGAAGAGTGGCGGATTATGGTATGCTGTCGCAGTGAACGAGAGAGGACCCGGTAAGATCTGATCAATGCTTCATTTTTTGGATTTCCGTATCCCTTGTTCCACTTCTGTCAAAATACAGTACATACATGTGTGTATATATTATTTTAAAAGAATTACATTGATAAAAAAATCTTCAAATAAAGAAATAAATAATAATATTCTCTTTTATCATTACTATTACTTTAAAGAAATATACACATTTTTTATAACTATTTTAGTGTTATTTTTTAATTAAAATTTTCATCTTTCAATAATTAGAATAATTCTTATTTAATGCAATCTCATAATTTATCTATTCTATTTAAAAGAAACTACATAACTTTTCCACTTTAAAAGGTAATTTTCTTATATACTGTGTTAAATCAGTTTTATAAAATTATTTATATATATACATGCGGAATGCATTCACTGGTATTTATTAATGTTTTCAACGTTTAAAAAATGTTATTTTAAAAATTAAAAATATCGTTACTATTTTTATTTAAAAATTATTGCAATAATAATTTATCACTCAGTTGATAATGGCAATGTTACACGTCACCGTTGATCTGACAAAATCTTGTGTGTTCTACATGTACACGTGTGTCCATATCAGCCATTTGAATATATGTAAAGTTATATAATTATGTAATTACAATAAAAATCAGTAGAGAAGGCATGCTCGGATAAAATTGTTTTTTTGAGGGAAAATTCTATTTATAGATGACAAAAGCTGCTTCTAAATATTTTTAATGTTTTATAAATTATCAAAGTAATTTTATCATTATAACTGAAGTTAGAAAATTATAATTAAAAATTATAACATTTTTTAAGTTAAATTCACTTATTATTTTATCCTTGACAATTATCTATTTCGATAAATATTTAAAACAATAAATAATTTAATATCCATTTTCTGAAATTTATTATAAAAATGTATTTTTTAGACAATACATAAGAAATAAATTATTTCAAATTACCTTTCTTTTCCTCTAACATATCTAAATATAATAGTGAAGTTCTCTCACTAAAATCTCTATATATTTCTGTCAAATCTTCATTCATCTGGACATTTTTTTTCCTTTTTACTTCTAACCTTCTGAATTTTCTTTTTATATTAATTTGAAAATTTGAACTTCTTTTGAAATTTAAATGAAATCATTATATCTAATATGTGTTATTAGATTAAAAAAAATTACTTTCCCTCAAATTAGAGAAATGTAATATTATGGGTTAAAGCAACGTAATATAATGAAATATAAATTAATTTTTTAAGCTACATAAATCTTATGGACTTATCTATTTTATTAAAACTTCAAAATTAATGGTTATATTGATAACTATTTTTGTAGAAAGTTATCAAAAGTGATATTTTACAAAATTTAACACCGAATGTCAACTGTATAACATTTTTTTTATGAATACTTACACATTTAATAATTTTTGTATATCCAACAAGTGGTTTGTTGGTTATTTATCGGATATTGTTTGAGATAGTCAAGTTTTAGATAGTTTATACATAGGAAAACTTGTACTTACATCTTTTGATGTTACATTAAATAATATTTATATCATCTCTAGTTTTAAAATACATATTTTTTAATAAAAGGATATTCAATTCTTCTATATTCTTAATAAAATAATACATATGAAAAATAACATTGCTTAAAATATAAAAAAATTATAAACAAAAATTTCAAAAATTTTAATAAATAAAATAATAGAGATAAGTATCACTATATTGAAAAACTAATAACTAAAAACATAAAGAACATGGGTATAATTTAATAAAAATAGAATGAAAGCAAATATTCATTTAAAAAGTATACGAAATAAATGTGATTTTATCAAAATATAAAAATGATTAATAACCATTTTAAAATTAGAAAATTTTAGATGTCATTTTAGTAATAAATAACTACTCTTGACTCTGCATATCATATACTATATTAGAATTTTCAACTAGCATCCTTCAGGATAAAACCGTCTTTTACTATACTTTACTTTATTTTATTTATTCTAGTGACCTGAGTTTACCATAAAAATTGTCAATCTTTTCTGTGAAGGAATTGATAATTCATGGTATTTAAACTCAAAATCCACAGGCTTTTGATCACAAAGACATAAATTAAAAGTACAAACTTGACATATTCACTGAAAAAATAAATAAAATATATTGACCCAACCTGCTAAAAACTCAAACCAGGAAAAATTGTTTACATGCACATCAATGTAACCATATAATTAAGATTCATCTGCTTCTCATCAACTAATTACGGCTTAAATTTTTTATTTCTAAAAATCAAATAATATACTTTATAAATCAGTTATACTATAAAAAAAAACAAAAAGAATTGTAGATGTCATTGGGGATGAGGGTAGAATAGAAAGTAGACTATTTTAATATTATATATAATATCAATATTAATAGCACAAACTAGCTGGTTGTAATGGGACCATCTTAGAACAACTCCAATACCTGTTAATTAAGATGACGAACTGGTTTCTTTAAAAAAAAAAACCACATTGAAAGAGGTTTATGTACCACTTGAGTATCTTCTCCTTAAAGAGAGGTTCCTTGTGCACGAAACTATTTCTTCGTCATAAAAGATTATTTCTTGAAGTGTCAACTTCTTACTATTGGAGTAAAGGATATAAATGTGAGTTTCTTCGAGTTTCTTATTAGTAAAACGATGTATTGATTTCTTATGAGAGATGTGACACTACAGAGACAAAAAAATTAATGTACTAAGAAACTCAAATAGGTTTCTTTCTCCCATTGGAGATGCCCTTATACGCAACTCACTAAGTAAGCCTGCAGGTTTAATGTCCATTAAGAGAGATTCAAACAATGTTCCATTTTCCAGCAAGATCCCTTCCACAAGATTAAAAAGGGAAAAACTTTAGACAATATAATCCCTGCAAGTACATCATAAACTAGCACACAGTGTTGGGCATTCTTTCATGTAATATTAAACTTGTTCCTTTGCCTAACAGCCTAAGTCTAAACTACTAGTATTCTATATAGTTAGAATATTAGTTTGAGAACCAAAAATTGAAAATAATTAGTTTGCCCAATTCAAAGTTTAATCTGACTCTTTACAATAATTCAGTAAAGGACAGGACTTATCGTTACCTTTCTTTCCTTGCTGGTTACCCTTTTTACTGGAGCATTTGCGGCAAAGCTTTCCGTGAGTGAACATAAGGCAATTTAGATCAAACTTAAGTTCATTTGGTATCCTTTGGTTTAGATGAAGATACGACTTATTTCTGTCTGCAACAGATGGTACCCAACCCATGGTTTTTGAAATCTCAAATATCTGCATAAATATTCAACTAAATCAAGTCTTCTAAATATGAGTAAACAGTAAAAGATGAATCATGCTTACGTGAGTGTCCACTGGAAAATCATCTTGCTGAAGATTGAACATCAACACACAAGCCACCTACAATCAACCCCGCAATTTAGAGAAACCAACACAAAGGGGGAAAGGGCAAATAAATGTGTTCAATTGAGTTTACAGATTTCCACATGATGTTGTTTACTTACTGGGCGAGGATGTAATCAAATACAATCATCATTGATGTGTTATTAACACAAAAAATTATCCAACGAATAACACAAGCCATACTTAATCCACCGCAAGTATAAACCATCCTGTACTCTTACAAAGATCTGAATGCCTACATACCACGATATCTAAAAAAGAATGGGAAACAGTGAAAACTTTTCCTCATTTCAACTAGAGGATAATCCTCCTCATAAAACAGATTAAAGAAAACAGTGACCCCGGGGAAACTTCTTTATATTTCAACCAAATAAGAAATATGGTGACAGAAAGCTTATCATTTGACCCCAATGGGCAAAGACAGAAGAGGGAATTCAGTGTGAAACCTACTAGCTATTGCCCTGACCATTAGTAGCAATCACATAACGTCCAAATCAAGCTTGTTCTCCCCTAAATAATAAGCCTATCTAATATCTCAAAGCACTTGAATTTAGTGTGTTAGAGTGGCCTGTAGGACCAATTGCCTTCTCTAGTTCTCTCTCTATATACTGAAACTGCTTTGTATTATCTCTCTACATTGTCCGTGTTATCTCTGTTCTAGAGTTCATATACCACCTATAGTTGCTAAAACATGGTCACACATGCATGCACGTGAAAAATAATTTTACTGTGACATTGACTTACTCGAGCTCCACTAGACCGAGGCTCTTAATAAGTCAACAAATAGAAAATCAACATTATTGATAAAGCAAACCAGCACAATGGATGTTTATAATTTTTTCAAGGTTGCCACTTCTTTTGCAGATAAAATGTTTAGTATAGATATGTTGAGATCAATTGAAAATTTTGGATCATGAGAAAAGAACAAAGAACTGAAATAAGCATAAAATTGAAAATAGACCAAGAACAGAAAACTGACTGCGACGGAAACAACATCATGTACCAGAATTCACATTTTTATCAAATTAAAACAGAAGTATCTCACCTTTCACAAGGATTCAAGGCACCGTTTGAGGATTTTTTTTTAAAAGAATTAAAGGAAAAGATTCTGATACTCAATTTCCAAAATATATGGTATATTGAAAAAGGTGCATTTTAAGAACTATCAAAGATTTATATATAACCAGGCATGAAATATTGTACGCGGTCACAAGGTGGCTTGATCTACATAAATCTAAACATAAAGTCACGCATATCAAAAGCAATTCGTATTCCCAGGTCCTAACAAATGTACAGATGACTAAAACGGGATGTTATAAACAACCCAAAACAGCCAACATAAGTACCCTGAGGCCAAATAGTTTTAACAGAGCTGCAAAGTGTTGAGATTTTTAATGCTTGAATATCAGGTGAATAACTGCAAAATGAAGAGGCAAGTAGAACTGCTAAAGAAAAAGAATAATACTGTTTTGGGACCAATTCCTTTGAAAAGGGATAGCTCAGCCTTAGCTTCATCGACGGACAAATCACGCAAATACTCCAGACACAATTGACCTCTTCTTTCGCGCAAACAACGCAGCATGTTCTTAATGCAGGAAGCCTTGGTCGGGGCTAGACCTCCGCATCGAATGGCATTCTCCACGTCCTTGGACTCAGCACCGAAAACCTTCAACACAGAAAACGGCATCGTTTAAAACCCAACAGAAAAAACAAGACTGAAGCGAGCGATTACAAACGATTACGTTTGATACGCACATGTTCCCATGTGGGGAAAGAGGATTTGAGAGAAACGAAGGCCTTCTGGGAATTGGCCTCAGTGGTGTTCTGCGAGAGGACGGTTCGGACCAAACCGTCGAGAACGGGCTCGGGTGACTCCGGTTGCACCGCGTCATTGAGTGGTTGGAGTTTGCGGTACTTGGCGAGTTCCGGGGGAATGCCGTGTAGGGCTAAGAGAGTGTCTCGTACGGCTTCGCATTCTTCCGGGGTGGGTCGAGCGTGGGATGGGAATGGATCTTTCACATTGCCGGTTCGGGTTGGGCCGCCACGAACCGGTTTCGGTTTTCGCTCTTCAGCGCGCTGCACCAGCTGCTTCCTCTTCCGCTTCTTTTCCATTCTCTTCTTTCTTCCCTCCCTCTCTCGGTGATTTTTTGTGTGCAGTCTCTGTTATTTTTACCTTCTTCACCGCTCCTTGCTAATTTTTTAATGAATAAAGTTTATGTGAAACTCTAAAAGTAAAAAATAATTATTTTATAATATTTTTAAAAAAATATTATATTATAATAAAATAATACTATTTTTAAATGTCAACTAAAACAAATTTGAAAAAAAATTGCAACTTTCTTAAATAAGTCACAACTATAAAACCTTTACCCTTTGTTTGGATGCCACCCGAGTTTAATATACGGGTCGAATTTATGATACATAAGTTGTTCTATGATCAACTTTTTTTTCTGCAAAATTAGTGATAAACTTTTGGTTGAATAAGCTATAACTAAATTACTTGCTTAGATTTATTTTTTAAGTGAATGTTTCTTTAAAACAAATCTAAATTTTACTTAATAACTAACTCTTTTAGATCACATTTTAATGGAATTTCTTCAACTTGAAAGTCTTGAATACTTTCACTGTTGATATTCTAAGCAAAAATAATTTTGGTGCATCAATTCTATTTGTGTTTACAATTTCGTATGAAAAAAGTGAAACTTTAGAGATAAAAAACAAGAGCATAATCAGTCAACTAAATCAATTCATTTAGTAAATGTGCTGTAGAAACATGGTATTTGATAGGAAAAATATTAAAATAATCTAAAATTAATTAATTCAATTAAATTGAAATTTGTGTTTGGTGAAATGCAATACACCATTTATTATCTTTGTAATTATGGCTGTGTAACTTATGTACTAAATATTTCTACTGATACAACTAGGATTGCTCTTCCTACTGAAATTCAAGTCTCTTCATCCATTATAATCTCCGACGTTCTAATCTTTCATGTCAAACCCTTACTTACCACTAATTGGTATCAATTTTGCAGGTATTCGTTATCTTCTTGACAATTTTCTTTCATATAATCGTCTCTCTCCTTCTTTTCATCATTATATCATGTCCATTTCATCTGTATGTGAACCAAAGTCATACAATGAAGCTTCCAAGTTTGATCGTTGACTTAAAACTAGTGAGATGTTCTTCACTACCATATTATTTTTATATAATACTATCTTTTCAAGAGTTTAAACAATTTTTTTAGTTTTATAATTAAAGTAATATAATTGAAATTCTTTCTTACTTTATATGAGCATACAAGAACTTCTCAAAATTGGTGTATGTTGTCGCGGCTCTACTTTTTTTGGCAATATGTTGTTCTCTCCTCTCCTTTAATTTAATTTAAAAAAATGAAAAACAAAATAAAATTATCATATTTATAACAGAAAAATGCTGCCTTTATTTAATTGGAAGGAGTAAGGTTTGAATATTTTGGAGAACAATATTCAAACTTTGTTTCAAGTTTTACAATAATTTCTTAAGAGATCATACAATTAACTGAACATAGTATATTAAATAGGTTAGGTAAATAATTTTTAAAAGATAAGATACTTAAAAAAGTTATAATAATTTTCTGAGATTGCATAATTGTTGCTTATATGTTTAAAAGTAGGTTTATTAATTAATTTAACGGTCTTTTATAAAGTAGATTTTTTAGTAGACTTTTAGAGCATGTCAGAATTTCAAAAAGGAAAACATTAAAGAAGCTTGTATATATCATAAATTTGAAAACTATACGTTAATTTCGAGCCTTGTATAAAACATAATTCTAAACTCGTTTTCGCTCTTGATTTTATTTTGGTCTATCATACGATGAATGAAATATTAATCCGATTTATTACCATGAAAATTATAGCATTTTATTTTTCAACTTCATATATGCATTAAATTTAACTATTACATATGTAAGTGTATCATGGTTTATTTAACAGGTTAGAAATTAAGTTCTTAGGGTTAACTGTGTTCTTATTCTTCTGTATATATTTAATAAATGGTAATTTTACTTCTTCCTTCACAAACCACGGAAACTTGTTTAGCTGTCATGTTGCAGGGTGAAGGATTCATTCAATCATAATGGGTGCCACCATTAGTTATGTTTTGCGTTGCTTCCATTTTTATATTTTTAACCTAAGAAAATTTTGTTTTCTCTCTTTTATCTGTGAACAAAATTATCCAAACGTGAAGTAAGAAATGAATAGATATTTGCAGCATTTTAATTTACGATTAAGAACGTACCTAAAAAATAATAATGTAATACATGTATTTAATTTCAGATGTTTTCTTTCTGACTTAACGATGACTCTCAGGACTTCACCTCCGTCCGAGCATGCGTATCGTCATTGATGAATTGCATTTTATATATACATATATACATATATATTCACGTACATGCTAGAGAGAGAAATCTGTGTAGGTCGTTGTGTTCATGAGAAAGATGTGATTGCTAGCTACAACTAGACGTGCAACACATCAAAAACCGGGAAAAATTAAAGGTTAGATAAAGTTAGAGATTGTGGAGTTACGGACAAAGAACATTGAAAGCAAGAAGTACAAGATGTAGAAAATTCAACGGAAAAGGAGTTCTGGTCAATAATTTAGACTTTCTGCTCTTGAGTCTTGATTAGGTAACTCGATTCATCTTAATTCATCCATGAATTCTGATTTCTGATTCATACTTTTGTGTCTGTGTATCTATGTATATTCTTTCCCAGGCATCATCACTAAAAATCTACACCAAAAGGAAGTAAACAAACTAGTGTAAATTAAAAAGATATTGCTGGGAAACCCTAGCTAGACCCAGCAAATATAGGTGCATCATTCTTTTACCCAGAATATGGATACAGTGACAAAGTCACAAAGAGTTCCTTGACTCTTCTCAGAACTATGATTGCCCGAACTAAAGAAACGAATCATTAATTAAATATTACTGACTAGCAATATTCTGATCTCCTTATGAGTTTCTACACTAACAATTTTAGGACGGAGGAAAAAAAGTTGAAAGCATGTATATGGTACCCAAACCTTTGATTTTTGAAGTTTATCAATCACAATAAGTAAGAACACTTGCACACTTAGAAGGAGAGAAGGAAGATGGTGATAAAGCAAACTAACAGAATCCTTCTGCGAATGAAACTAAAATTTGGTATAAAATTGGAAAGAAAAGAAAAAAAAAGGCTACTTAATAAGTAACATAGAATTAATATACTTAAAGAGAAAAGGAAACAGAAAATGGATCGGACCGAGACGCTTGATTCCCCAAGAGTGTGAGTGGCTGGATCCTGGCAGCAAAAGCTAGACCCTTCTCACGACTCAATATATATGTATAAGTTGCTGAAGCTAGCTAGGTGCGAAAGTAGGGTTTTGTGATGAGTAGAAGCTAAGCAGCAGCATGTTTGGATGTTCCTTGATTGTGTTGGTGGTGTTGTTCTTGTGCGTTGTGGCTGTGATGGTGAAGGTGGTGATGATCAGGAGCAAAAGGTGTTGGTGGATGATGATGATGATGATGTTTCTGATAAAGGAAGGGGTGGGAGCCTTGAGGGGGTAATGATGATGGTTATGGACGGTCAGAGAGAGGGGGAAGGAGGGTGAGGGCATGATGATTGCTGTTGGGTGAGGGCGTTGAAAGGTTGAAGAAAAATCCAAGGTAGTTCGTGCCATCTCTCTGAGAAAGAGAAAGAGACTACTTCATACACCTCTCTATTCTCTCTCCTTTTTGTATTGTGGCAACTAAGAAAGAAAAAGAATTATCACGAAAACCGTGGTGCCAACTTTTTTATGCCCTCCAGCTCTTGTTTGCCAGGAAAAGGAAACATGACCCCATTTCATGTTTTTTTTATTTCCTATTTATCTATGCTTCCAAAATTAATATAAACTAATCCTTTCACATATTCAACTACATATATACACTGTCTTTTTTGTACATAACACAGAAGAATTAATTATCTGTTAATATTAGTAAAATCTGGTTCTTCTACCACTGTTATTGCTTGTGGAAAATTTTGTTGAAACAAAATTATTGGGGCACAAAATGATTGGGTGGTTGTAACAGTATTATTATTCCCATGGACACAGTGTGATTGTGTTGACTGGTAGATGAATTAGTGAGATGTGTTTGAGATTTAATGGATTGAGGGTTGAAGATTGTTTATGTGAAGGGCAATTATTAAATTGAAAAGCAGTAAAAGGCTGTTTGTGACTGTATATGAAGTGGATGAATATATTGAAATGGTTATGAGATGAGCTTTATAGGGTTTAGTTAAAGATGGAATTTGGCAGATCAGAGAGACATATATATATGTATAGTATACCGATGGGAATAAAGAATGAGAAAGTGATGAAAAGAATGAGGATGGCAGAGTTTGAGAGAATATAAGTGTAAAAAAATGTTAAGAGGAGGAAGACACATACTAAGTACAAGATAGAAATAGAATATGTGGGCTTCTGAATGGAATGGTTGTCCTGGTGCAAAAGCCAAGTTTATGGGGACAGAAATGTTAGTTACTGTACACATAACGCAATAATGTTCCCGGCATTCTGAAGCTTGGAAGCAATAATTCATTGTTTACAGAGATAGAGAAAAAGATTCCAAGATAAGCATATTTTGAATGTTTGTCCAGTACCATATACCTGGTCTGATGATACTTCTTGATTCTCGCACCACTCAACACTCTGATATATATGTGTGTAAAACATCTTTTACATAATTCTTTTTGTTTTTATATTGCCCTTTCCTTTCTTGCTTTTTCAACATTTTTTGCCGCACGCCCCCAATTCCAACCCCTTCTTTTCTAGCTAACTTCTTTTTATCTAACAAATTCCTCCTATCTTTTACCTCAAAACCTATCCTATCTAATGTCCATTTTTGTTCCCCTTGCTCCAGTTCTAGAATCTCATTAGTTTATTTTTTCTACCCCACTGGATTATGAATTGGCTTCACCCCCTTGTTGTGTTGTTTGGATGCTGTTTTGAGCATATATGTAGAGGACAAAAGTAGTTTTCGAAAATAACCTATCTAAACCTTGGCTTATGACTTTATGTTTGACTCAGATAAAGTCGCGCATTAGCCAGCCTTTTCTTCCACTTTCTCCTCTCATCAATGGAGGAAAATGTGGCAAACCAAATTAGTTTGGTGGAAAAGTAAAACTAGAGAATGAAAGTGGATTTCTTTTCAGAGATTCAAATCTTTTTGGCACACAACATAGTCTAAGCCCCAAGATATAAAGTGCGCAGTGTGCCATGTTCCCTTTGTCCTTAATTTCTTATGCAGAGGTTAATTAGTTGGACCGCCACTGCACAATGTTTTTTACCCCTCCACATTTCAAAACTCTATAATTTTATGGATATTAGGATAACAGAAAACTCCTTTCTATGCTTCTCATTTTTCAAGATGTCAAACTTTGTGTGGTTATAACATTTCTGCTACGGCTCATAAAAAGTAAAGCGCTAGAAAAGAAAAGTAATCGAGTAGTTTTGTTAAATTATATATGCGAACAATTATTCTTTCAGAAGATTGATGAAAGTTATAAAAGATTTTTTTTTTTTAAATTACTTGATGCCAACATCTATTAGATCAATAGTAGATATAATCTTACGCTTTTGAGCTTTCAAAATGAAAACAAAATGATCCCCAAGATACATATACATCAATATGAATTTGATTCTTGCATCTTTGACCACATCAATCCTGCATATTTTGATTTTCTCGATCTGTTATCTGATACACTTTTCTGAAACATTTCAAAGACGGAATCATGAAGGAATTTGAAAAACGAATCAAAGCACAAGAGGAGTGACTTAACTGATCATAAGAGGAGTAGCCTTTCTTCTCTGACACATTCGGCTTATTTTGCACCGATATACATGCTATATTGGGACCAAAATACACAAACTAAATACCTTCTCACCACAAGTTTCAAGCCCTGGATGTAGTATAAATTAGTGGAAATAAAACCCACATTGTAAATTTATTTTTAATTATTTTAATTATGAAGACAATTTATTACAATAAATTTATATTATATTAAAAATAAAATAAAAATTGTGAGAGAAACTATTCCAAAACCTTTTTGGTTAGATCTATCATTGCTGGTCCACACATGAACAAGGAAATACAAGTTCTTAAAAAATTTTTACTTTGCCTTCAAATTTAGCATGTGGTAGTGGATTCACTCACAAACTTATAACTGAAATGATAAAGCCTTTTTGCGTTTTGTTTTGTAAACGAAGATGATCTTGATTTCATCGGACCTAATTACTACAATTTACTTGCTTAAAACAGTACTTTAAATAATTAATGTAGTTTATTTTTAAAATAATAATAATTTGGCTTAAATGTTTTCGTATTTGTAAAATTAGCTATTTTTATTTTTTTAAAATTTTTTCATTTTTATAAAATTTAAACAGTTCTTAAAAAACATGTGAATTTTTGTTTTATTTTCTGCAAAATAGTTTTTTATACTTTTTTTTCCCTCAATAATTTGAAATAAACTTTTAATCTATAATACTCAATTTATGATGGATAAAAATATTTTATTTTACAGATTTTTAAGAGTTTTTCTAACTGTTACATAATGACATTATATCAAAATATTAACTTGCGTTAATAGAAACGTTTAATTAATATATATTTTTTTCAAAATCTACGAACTTCATGAGTATGATTTGGAGTCACAGGAATATTATGATTATTTTTAAAGGTGGAATTTTGGATTATTTCGAAATTTTTTCTTTGGTTTAATTAAAAGTTTGGTTTTTGATATCTACTAAATATTTTTCTGTTTGTTTCTCTTTTTCTTTGTGTATTGATATTTTAATTTGTCTTTATTTTCTTTAATTACGCCGATGTTTGATTTTTGACAAGGATAGTTTTAAAGCGTTTGTCTAGGAGATGTTTTGGGATTGGTTAGGATGGTTTTCAGCGAGTTATCTTTATCTATGTAAATGGGTTAGATCACCCGTGAAATAACTTTTTTTATATATTGTTTTATCACTGATAAAACAAAATATAACACTAAAGATAAAAAAGCAGTGATTCTAAATTTTAGAGAAACCAACAAGTAAATATTTTTTTAAAGGAACCAAACACCATATTTATATAAACTGAAAACATATTTAAATTTGTAGTAAACAAGTGCACGTATCCTACAATCACGGAGGTCTTGCACAAGTGTACAAACCTTTAACTAAAAAAACACTATCTATAATTGAAGAAAAAAAATGAACACAGTTAACCAAAGACAGTGAATGTAATACGAGACAATGATTTAGGTGATGATCATCTTCCTAATTAAGAAATAGAAATAGTTAATGTCTTTGTGTCATCGACATTCAATAGAGGGAAATAATTGGCGATTTTCCACTACATGGTAATTGCTTTGTAGAAGATGCATAAATCTAGATATCTAAACTTGATCGTTGTCCATGGTGAATTCAAAACACTTTTCATCAACAAGTGATCTCGTTCAACTCATCTCCTACATAAGTATGAGACGTTCTAATACCAATACTAAATGTAATAATTTGAAGCTGTATATTAGTTTTCAAATCTCCAAGCGTGTGACAACATAATGGTTAACCTATATTGGTTTTGATTTTTATTTTGTGCTATAACAGGAAGCTTTAACATTGCAATACCATTTTAAGCTTAAGTAGTGATTGGCTATCATACTATATGTATGCCTAAGAATCTACACATTTTGACAAGATGCCTAAATACATCATCAACACACCATGCTTTTGGAAAATGGGTTCCAAAATGATAACATTCTAAAAAGGTTATGTATGTTTTTATTCTATATGGATTTTGATACGAAATTATAATTTATTTTGAAATTGTAGAGTTAATTGATCTTTACACTTTTAATCGTTATGGAAAACATAAGAAGTAAATGATGTTAACGATTTTATCACGTAACAAACGATTTTGACTATTTGTTCACGTTAATTTTATTTTTCATCTTCATTAAAATTAAGAAAAACAAATTAACTCTAAATTTTTTAATCATATTTAACTCTAATAAAATATAATTTGTTTATTTAATAATATTATTAATAACAATATTAATATAATAATAATAGTAATCCTACAAGTTTGTTATAGTACAATTTCTTACTAAAGTGGATGAATCCTACAATTTATCCATGTTAACCTCTCTTTTTTTTCTAACTTTATAAGCCATCCCTTCCTCATCCTTTTCCCTTCTTCTTTTCTTCTTCATTTCTTATCTCCACTTTATCCATTATTTCCTTTTTTTAATCATGAACTCCTTAGAGTTTTTGTTAGAGACAGAAAATTGAACATCAAGCTTTTCACGTTGGAGGATTGAACTCTGTTACTTAATAATTAACTTCAATGTTTTTTTTCTTCTATTTTGTCTAAAATATGAAACTTTTTCAAGTAGAAGCTTCAATCTTGTTATCAAGTTTATTCCCGTTATTTTTCATTCAAGTACATGTTTTACCTTTAACTAACATCAGCAATATAAAAAAATATTAAATAATAACTATTTTTTATTATATTAATTAAATTAGGTAGTCTTTTATAAATTAAAAACTACTAATATTAATTTCTATTATTAATAAAAAATTATAAATTAATTCCTAAATCCTAAACCCTAAATAATCTTTACATCTCTGTTAATCATTTTTCACTTTAAACATCCTTACAATCTCTTCTATCCATCATCTCTCTTTGAATTTTGAACGGAGCCTCACAAAAAATCTAATGTATTTCATATTTAAGTAACAATTTTTTTATTGAGATAATTTTTTTATTTATAGAATAAACAAAATATAAAATTAAAATATTTATTTAGACTATTGTATAAAATATATTCATGATTTATAGAATAAATAAAATATATTATTTATTATTGTATAACAGTCTAAAACTCTCTTTTTTTATTTCTAAATAAATAAATATAGTTTTTATTACTGTGCAAAATTACCTAAATACCGGTGCTTTAGTAAGCAACCGGTACTTGTGTTATCCAGTGAGTATCATGTCATCCCAATAATAAATCCAGATTAGCGTAGCTGCTTATGAGGAAGAGGCTCGTGATTTTGTACCATTGCATAATGCTCCAAGTCATAGCAATTGTTGCACCCAACATTTCTACTAGATTAAAGAAGATGACAATGTTACAAGTGTGTGGAGTTGAACGAGTAAGAGTAATTTTATAACAACACTTTACCAAAACAAGAAAGGGACGTAGCGAGGAAAAGAGAGTTTGCAAATAGAATTTGCCTTATAGTTTTGTCAATTGGGTTTGGGCTTGTAAACCCAAGCCAGCTTAGCAACATAAGTCGTAAAGTGCGGGAACGTAAAAGCGCGCGGGAGGAAATGCTGCTGGGTAGTAACTTACAGTTTTCTCGGTGGACTTTCTTCAAACACCTTCCGACACGAAAATTCAAATTAACAACACTGTGTCAGCACAAGTCCGTAGCCACTCTCTCCCACTTCGGAACGCTAACCTCCCACCAGAAACATCAGATTCATCTCTACGTCGACACTCTTCTTCAATGGAACAAGGTATTCAATTTCTCTCACTCGTATACAACACAACTCACACTCTCCCTGAACAAATGAACATCGCAATTGCGATTTCAGCGCATGAATCTCACTGCTGTTAGAGAGGTGAATGATGTGATGGAAAGGCACGTCGAGGACTCCCTCGCGATTTTGCCTGCGCTCAGCGATTGTTACCGCTTGCACTGCGGCTCTTCATGCGATAAGTTGAGTCTCGTCGATGTTGGAACTGGCGCCGGCCTTCCCGGAGTAGTTTTGGCCATAGCTCGTCCAGGTTTTTTCTTATGTGATGTATTCAATATCTGAATTGTGTCATTGGTCAGCGGAGTCCGTCGTAATATGTGATTCAATGGAATAGAGTGGGATGTAACGCTGATGGAGTCTATGAACAAGCGATGCGTCTTCTTGGAGCACGTTGTCGGTGTTATCGGTTCCTCAAACGTTCAAATTGTAAGAGGAAGAGCGGAGGTAAAATACACTCCTGTTTTTCTTTAACTAATTCCGTCTGAATATATCTTATTTTTTGTTTGTCTATCCATCTTTTTATGCTATTTTGAATTGTTTTCCTTAGAGTTTACATTTTTCTTTTTTTGCCAGGGTCTGGGCAAAAGCCCCAGAACCACACTTATTTATTAATCGTATGATTAGGTGCATCATTCTCTTCCATAAAGGAGTAATATGTACGATGAGAATAACATAAAAAAACAACTTTCTCTAGTAAGCAATAAAACATGTTTCTCAAAGAAGTCAGCCAAATGATTAGCTTACCTTTGAATATGCACAAATAAACAATTCTGTAAAGTATCCCTCAATTTTCTAGTCTCATCCAATAGCTGAAAGAATTGACCCTCCAAGTCTCAACCAGAATTCACCAATCTAATTATTTCAAGACAGTCAGACTTCACAATTAGATTCTGCAGTCCCTTATTATGGGCTATTAACAAACCATGAAATCAGCCTCGAGAACTGAACGAAGAGAAAGCCCACGAGAAAATGCTTGAGCAATAGCACCATTATTGCTGCAGATGGGACCACGGCACCATCACAAAACGGACATAATCAATATTAGTGTTACATTTATTTATTGCCCTTAGAAAGAAAACAAAAGGAGAGAATAACCAAACACGATTTTCCATGGAGATTATTAACCTCAATCTCCATTATTAAAGCAATCACTATGGAGATTATTAACCTCAATTAACATGGAACACGTTTCTTAAACTGAAACACTTCCAATTCCCAAAGATCTTTACATTGCTGTTATGTTTTGTTTTACTTTTTGGCATCACTAACTTGTGATCATCTCAGTATACCTTCCACTGCCTGAAAATATGTCTTGTTCTGTGCATAGGGCAGAATTTAGGGCATAATCCTTGTTTCAGAGAGCAATTTGATGTAGCAGTTGCTAGGGCAGTTGCAGAAATGAGAATATTAGGTAAATTGAGTACTTCCTAATTTAATTCGTTGCATTGACACTTTGCGATTCGTAACTACTTTAGTGTTGGCTTTCTATTTTTGCATTTCCAGCTGAATACTGTCTTCCTTTGGTTCGTGTTGGTGGGTTGTTTATAGCTGCAAAGGGTCATGATCCTGAGGTACATGTAATAACAAATGTTAAACAATTATTTTGCCGATTCATATATTATGCATTTAACAATGCCTGGTCGATTGCTTTATTTAATATTACTTGTAACTGGTATTGATAGTGATTAATGACCCTAAACTTTGAAACGTACTCCTACTCAGGGGATTAAAATTGAATGCCAATATTGAAGGAGAACTTACGGACCTTGTGCTGAAACATAGGAAGAGTTCACAATGTCAAACAAGAATTATTTCCAGGCATCCTCTAGTTTGAGTTCACTTTTAGGGTGTAGTGCTGATTTGATAATGCCCTTAGAGGATATATATGTGCTAATAGTCTAGGAGTTACAGTGAAAGTTTGTTATTATTAAGATTTCGGAAATTTTTATCAAATCCTTATAAACAGTTTGCCTGGAGCTGGAATAGATTATTGAAAAAAGAGAAAATGGAGGCTATTTTTACCCCCTTAAATAATTTGATTTGACTATTTAGTTTGTTTTTCATTCCTCTTGCCCTAGATAAACATTCAACTCAATCATTCATTGCAATGACTCAGACAAGTGACTTATGTGTCTTGTACAAGTTAATGTGAAAACTTTGTTACTGACTATATAAATAAATTATATCTCAACTGTGCTTATATTATTTGAGTTTAAATATGTTTTTCTGTCAGCACAAAGATTTTTACTGTCATTTAATGATGTGTTGGCAGTTGGCACATCATTTAACAAGTTAGACTTCCTACATAGTGATTGTGGTGGTCAAATTCTTAGTAATTTGTCGATGCATGATTGGCTGATAATGTAAATATCTAATTCAATCTATATCATTTTTTATTTTTTCAATTAAGTACATTTCAAATCAAGCTGAGTTATTGTGTGGCTTTTCTATTAATGTCCCATGGACTTCTGAAGTTGTGAATCATCTATTTCCTACATGATAAATTTGGATAGGATGAAATTAAGAAAGCTGAAAGTGCCATCCAGAAGGTGGGTGCATCTCTATTGCAAGTTTGCTCAGGTACACACGGCTTTAAACTCCGCTCTTGTGATATAAACTTTTGTATTGAGTTAAAAAATTTCAAACATGTTTATATTCTTGGAATATATGGAAGAGTTTATGTTCTGAAATGAAGTGGAGAGATTTATGGTTTCTTTGTCCAACAGCGCTAAGCTGCTAACCACCACGTAAATAGATTAGTTTTATCACAAGCTTAAGGGGTAACACCAATTTATGGATTTGATACCCCTTCCTACTCCCTCTGGTTGAGTTTTTTTTGGAGCTTAGCATGTAATGCGTCTGCAAAATGATTGGGAACTTAAGGTCAATGTGGAGTGGCTATGGTTGCCAATGCTCCAGTGACTTTAGGAGGAGAAAACTTCACAAGGACTTGGGGTAAATTGCCCTTTTTTCTTGGCAAGCGTACTTAGGTCCTGTCAAGTTTTCTAGCGTTGTTGCTGGAAATTATAGTACCAAATTTTATTAATTTGTATCTTTTTAATTTAATAGTTCTGTATAAACGTATATAGATTGCAAATTTTATAAATTCTTGTTATCAATTCTAACCGTGCAGTTCTAGCACAATTTGTATGCGAAACAAAACTCTAGCTGAACCTTTTAACTTTGATCCTGGAATAGAAAAGACAACTTGGAGAAATCTTGCGAAAACAAGGAATTAAAAACTAGAATTGTAGCAGACAAATACATCAACTTCAAACTCAAAACAACCAATGACAAACCTTGGACATGCAGGTCAACAATAAAACCCACCTAGAAGAGCTCTGAGTGATCATGCCATGCCAGAGCCCAAACACTTGTCCGACATTGTTGCTCCTCCCACTACAAAGGCAATGGAGATGAAGCCAACTTTCCTAAGCGTAATCATTGCCCATCTATTTATTGGAATGGACCATGAGGATCCATACACACTTGTCAACATTCAATGAGTTGTGTGGAACCATGAGAATTCCACAAGGAGAATATGAAGTTGTGTATCTTCAACTTTTTCCATTTTCTCTAAATGAGAAAGCTAAAGCCTGGTTACAATGTCATCCAAATTATAGCCTAACTTGTTGGAGTAGAAGAAAAATTCTTTAATAGGTTCTTTCCACCTACCAAACACATCAGTGTCAAACTAGAAATCTCTACCTTTAGTAAAGGACTTGATGAACCATTTTGTGAAACTTGAGAGCAATTCAAATCCTTGTTGCTTGAAAAATGCTCAAGTCATGTATTTGAAGATGTGTCCCAACTAAGTATATTGTGCATTGGTTTGAGGTTTAAAACAAAGATGATACTAGATGCAACAATAAGAGGAGCCATAATGACTATAGATGTTGAACAAGCCACTATAACAGAATTGTTGATACCTTTGCCTCAACATATCATCAAGCCCAACATAATAGCCATACAACGTAAAGGGGAGGGCTTGATCTTACTACATGCGATGCTATCTTGGCATAAAATAAGATTTGGACTCAGTAAATAAAAGCTCTAACCAAACATCCTCCGCAACTACTTGTTGTCCATGTTGATTCAACTCATGGCAACAAAATCTGAATGTGATTTTTTCTGGAGGGAATCGTCCTAGTGATCATTGTGTTAACAATTCTGAGGAAGAGGAAGTTAACATATAGGAGGAGCAACAATGCTAGAGAAGCATATGGGCCCTCGTCACATGGCATAGGCCCCCAGAGTTCTACTAGGTGGGTTTTGTTGTTTACCTTCATGTCGAGTGGCCGCCATGCGTTGTTTTGAGTTTGAGATTGATTGGTTTGTCTGCTGCAATTCTAGCTTCTATTTCCTTGGCTCTGAACAATTTCTTCTCGTTGTCTTTTCTATTTTAGAGTCAGAGAGTAAAGACTCAACTAAAGTTTTGTTTCACATAAAAATTGTACTAGAATTGCAAGTTTAGAACTGATGACAAGAAATTAAAATTCATAAACTTTAATATAAAAGAAAAATATACAAATTAATAAAATTGGAACCATAATCCCCTGTGAACGACAACAGAATACTTAACGAAGACTTGGGGTAAATACTCTTTTAATTGGCAAGTGTACTAATGTCCTATTGTAGTTTTCTATAAGTGAAAGTTATCTTATTCCCCGTAAATCACTGGTAAATTTTTATTAACTGAATATTTCTTATTTAATAGTTGTGTGTGTATACTTATGTATTTATAAACAGTGTCTGAAACAAAAAATAATAAATAAAACTATACAAATAATTCTAGATTAAACATACGACAAAACTTGGATCAAGTTCTTTATGTCTTTGCCATTATGTCTCCAATAAATGATGACATGAAGATGTTTATTTGAAATTTTGTAATAAATATTTAATTGAAGTTATTTACTCCTAGAAAGAACATCCTCTCGCCATATTTGAATTGCTTTGAGAACTTGATGATAAGGAATAAGGATATATAGAACTTGATCTGAGTTTTTTCTTTAGATATTGAGACAACCATAACTGTAAGTAAACAATTCTTGAGCTGAAGTTGTCAAAATTCTAAATTCCACACGTTAAAATATCTAAATCCTAAACCCGATTAAGAGAACAGGTAAAAATAATTAATATAAATAGGTTGGTGAGGGAAAAAGAACAAAAATTTTAAAATTGGTGAGACGGTGTATTATTTTTCATCTATTTCTATTCATTTTTTAATATCTTCATCTTTTTTCTGTTTCTCTTCAATTAATCATATTTAGTTTCTTCTTTATTTCTTATTTATTTCAACTATATCCAACTGTATCGACTTCTTTTCATCCAATCTATTTCTCTTCTCCCTACCAGATTTAGGATAAGCTTGTATTATATATTATGACTATATCAATTGTTTGATGCAAGTTCTTTGTTGTGTAAGCTTATCCATCGAATTCCTCTTATACGATCAAATGATGGATAACTAAATTAAGTCGTAGGGGTGGAATTAGCATTGATAAGGTTTTTATGTATGGGCTCATAAAAAATTAATTTTTCACCGTAACTGTAAAGACAAGTTTTAGAATTTTAAAAGGTAATACAAGTTAGTTAACAGTACTTTTGAACGAGTTAATTTTTAAGAAAAAAAATTGACATTTTTTTACAAGTTAAAATTGTAATTTATATACTAGTTAATTTGTAAAAGCTTTCTCATAATTTCATTAAATTTTTATTTTTCATTTAAACATAAGTTAATTTTAACTTGTAAAATAGTTAATTTTATTTTTTATATTTTTTCTTCTAACATTTTCTTTTTGAAGAAACTTGTTATAAAACTTGATAATAATTTTAACTTGTATTAATGTAAAGGAGATGCAACCAGCTCAAATAGGCCGTAACTTTATTAACTTGAATTATTCTTAGCTCGCTACAGGTTTACTACATTAGCACAATCCCTAGCAAAATCTGAATACCATATTGAATTTACCCCCTTAATATCAGGGTCTCGTTTGGCACACTTTTGGAATTAGTCAATACTCTACTGTTTGACGTTGATGGCATATTAGGAAAATAAGAAAATAATGATGCAGATGATAATTGATATTATAAAATTTAATATATTTAAATTTAAATATATTCACTACAATTTATTAACTTGAAGCTTTTTTCATATTTTAATATAAGTTAAATTAGGATCAAATTTTTTTAATATAGTATTTAAAAATAATAATCAACTATGCATATAAAACATGAAAACAAAATGTTTCAATGCTTAATTTTATAGTAATGCATAATGATAGTAAAAAATCAGTTCATTTGACAATTCCAAAAAAACACACAAATATATATATATATATATATATATACTTGGCCATCATGAGGATTCAAGGCTTCTGCGAACCCCTTAAATCAATCACTAGCTATTAGATATGATATTATTTCTTATTATGATTTTGATAAGACATATATCTATATGCAAATCTGATGATGTTTTGTTTCTTTTAATCGAATGTACATAGGGATTATGACTTTTTTTCCTAGGCTTTCGAAACGTCTGAGTAAATCCCTAAATTAGTTCTCAAGATTGTATGGTTTGGACGTGTCAGGCCCTTAATTTTGTTAATAACCTTTGATTTTTACGATGGTAAGAACTAACGTAGAATTTTTATAATCTCGTGACAAAAATGCCTAACCTAAATGATTTTGTGGACTATAGAGATTACGCCTTTTATTTCTGTAAAGTTTAGCATAAATTAAATAAATATAATTATTTCAAGTGATTGGTACTTTTGCAAAAAGTGTTTTATTCTATCCAAATATTGTACTGTTTATCACTAATATATGATAATATTATCTTATCCAAGGCAATGTTTTTCATGAAGTCAATAACGTGTAATATTATGTTTTTTGTTAGGAGTTATGCATATTAGTGTAGCATCTCTAACTATAAAACCAAAATGTGGGTTCTACATTGCCACCTAAGATGCTAAGAGGTTTTTTTTTTCAGTATTAAGAACTCATTTGAAGCTTTTTCTGTCTTGTTTCCTTCCCGTTCTCTCTCGTTATCTTCCCTTTCATATTTTTTTCTTGGTAGCATGGAGAACTTTTCCTCTACTCCCACCATAGTTGACCGAAGAATTCATCCTAGAATCGAGCAATAAAGATGGTCTTACGCATTCTCTAGTCCGTATTACACGACCCCTAAAATTATAATATTGTACATATTAGATTGTAAAAACAATATTGCGCATATTAGAAGATTCACCTGCATGGCCTTATGGGTATATGATCTTTCTTCATATTTCCAGAAATAGTTAATTCTGGGTATGCCCTTGTATTCTTGATCTTTTTACCTTTTTCTTTGGGTGCATGTATTGTTGATTCTATCGGAAGTGTTTGCATTTCATTTCAATTTATTTGTTTCGTACCTGGATTACCAGCTAGCTTGTGTAAGTAACTTTACATTGATGTTGTCATTTCCAGTGGAATCGCAAAGTCCATATGGTCAGCGAACTGCTGTCATATGTTCAAAGGATCGTCCTACCCCATTGAAATATCCCCGTGATCCAGGTACACCAGCTAAAGAGCCATTGTAGCCAAGTTTATTCTACTATGATGGCAGTGTTTTGTTATTTTTATTAGCCAATCCCATGACTCTTTGAACCAACGAGAATCATTTAAATTTGCTAGCAAGAGGGGCATGTAGTGTACAACAATATAGATAACGTGCACCAGTGGTTAGAATTTCAGTTCATATAGAACAAGCTTAGTTTCTGGTGCTACGACGTCGTTCGGAATATGCTACAATACCTGCATATATGCAAAGCTTTACAATATTTTTTGCCTTTGTATAGATAACGACACGGAAATTGCAAGCTGTCTTTATCTTCCTCTCCTTGCCTGTCATGTATTCATTACAGATTTGCTCTATGATTGGAATCTGGAGGCAAACGTTTTGTGCACATCCATTGTCAAAACTTTTACACAATAACTATGATGATGCGTATAGATGTCTACGTCTGCAACGAACCCATTCAGTTTAGAAATGTGAGTTCTTTTTGTAAGTAGCATTCCTACTTCCAAAATTGTCTGATGTTTACAAATCCAGGCACTGGAGAAATGACCGTTACCTAACACCTTAGCCCCTTCTGGGTTAAATAGGGAAAATCCTTAAAAAAATCTAATTAACACAACTAATAAGATTCTAGATTGAAACTTTGATATTTATTTGCACTGAAAAGTAATAAATTTTAAAGCCTTTCAGGTTCAGTTTTGTTTTTCAAATTCGATTAATGTAGTATAAATGTATAATTTATTCCCTTTCCTAAGCGTTGTTGAATTGATGGTGGAAATTTGTAAATAAAGAGATAAATTATTTTAATCATAAAGTAAATAATAATAATATATTACAATAGCTTCGTTATTTACAAAAGGAAATAAGGAATGAATTATTTTAAATGTATAGAAGTCACTAAATTAAAAGTTCTGTGGAATAAATTTCTCATAGAACGAATCTATGAAATAGGAAGAGAATATTAGTATTCAAATCATGTTTTTTATTTATTTTAAAGTAATAATATATATTATGATATTTTTGAAATGAATTGTAAAAGAGGTGTTGTTTTAAAGATGTGAAAGTATCAAGTTTAGGGATAACTCATGGGAACAAAATGATGGTTGATTTGATGTTTTATTCGGATAAGGTAGATTAATAGTATTTTTTGTGTCAATTTGGAAATCTGGTTTTGTCTACTTATCTGCCGTCAAAGAAAAATTATAGTAATGCTTATATTCTTATTTATAATTGACACTTCTAATAATGAAGAAATGATTATGCTAGACTGTCTCACAAAGGAAACAAGAGAAGACAACATCATACAGAGAAGAAACTTTTACTTCTATTAAGAATAAAACTATGGGAAATGTACAGAATGCAGTTTTGATTATGCGAGCACATAAATTTTTATACATGCAAATCGAAAGATTACCTAAAGTCTAAATTATTTTTATAAACATTCAAAAACAACTTGTACGTTTCCAATATGAAATCAAGTTTTATTTGTATTTAGAAAATTATTTTAAATTATAAATTAATTTAATTTAATTATGAAATAACAATGGAATGTTATCGATATTAAAGTTGTTGAATTTTGTATTTTAATACATTAGATTAATTTTGATCAAGAAAAATATTATGAGAAATATTACTGGCAAAAATTATGATAATGAAATTAAAATCTATACAAGTTTAAGATGATGTGAAAATATAAATCAATTTTATGTAAACTTTTAAAATTGAGATAAATTTGTATCTCATTTTTATATGATTAAATATAGTATAATAATACAATATATTTTTATGTTATTTTAATTTTTGTTTTTAACAAGATTAAGAGAGTGTAAACGACAATTTAAATCAATAAAAACATATTTAACATCAGTTAATTGGATCTTCTAATATCAACTCTATAATCATTGTATCATTATTTAATAGGATGCAATTAAAAGTATGGGTCCATAAGAAAATGAGTTTGTGACTTGTAGTATACGAATTCATTCTTAAAAGGGAGTATTTCTTACTTAATAATGGTCTAAATCATATATACTATATACTATAATATTTTGTAATGAGAATTTGAGAAAGAGTTTTTTACCATCTGAATTATATAATTATTTGTATAATAAACTATGACAAATGAATTGTCGATAAAAAAAAAAGAGTGTAATGTCACTATCTAGTACAACATGCTTAATAGGTATTTGAAGATGCATGTAATACAATCAATTGGATTAATTAAATGTATTCATATCATGACTATTTACATATTATTATATTGTAATAATAATTCTTGATAAAATACTTTTCTTGGGCTAGGTGTATGGATTCTTTTGCTATGGTTATATTTTATACATTAAACAAATTATTATTAAATAGTAACAAAATTTAAAAATAAAAATAATTAGTTGTTATATTAACTAAATTAAATACTATTTTAAAGATTAAAAAATTATGTGTATCTAAATAGTTTCTATTATTAATAAAAATTTATAAAATAGTTTTTAAATTGATATCTAAAGTAGCTAACAAGATTTTAGCTATGAATACTTTATATTAAAAATTAGTCTATAAAATACTAATCGAGACTAACTAAAATATTAAATAACTAAAACTTTGGTAGCTAAGGATTATATATCAATTTAGAAACTATTTTATAATTTTTTATTAATAATATAAAACTACTTTAGATACTATTTTTTTTTTAATTTATAAAATAGTCTTTAATTTAATTAATAACTATTTTAATCCTTAAAATTATTTTCATATAATTTTTGGATGAACCTATATTATGAAAAAAAAAATATGTATATATAATAAATTTATTTATTAGGTATAGGAACACTCTATTAACTATATAATTTTAGTTTATAAATATCTATAAATACTACTATTTATATTAAATATACATTATAAGAAAATAATAAATTAGTTTCCAAACAAAAGTGTAGGCTTAGCCGAATTTAAGATAACAAAAATAATTTAAATTTATTTTTACTGAGTTAAAAATATAAATTTATTATAAAATTTATTTATGTTATTAAGTAAATACTTTGTGCTGACGTAATCGATATTATTTAACAAAAATCAAAACAAAAAGCTAGATTTAACTCTAAGTTAAACTTAGAACAAAAATATTAATAAAATTTGATATGTTGAAGTTAAGGTTGGTTTAGGTAGTAATATATTTAATTTTAATATTTTTTTATTTAAGTTATAGTGTAGTTTAGTCAAAATATATATATATATATATATAATATTTATTTAAATCAGTGTTAATTATTTTTAATATTTACTTAAATTTATGTCGGTTAGAGTCTATATTAATATTACATAAAATGGATCTTCAAAAATCAATGACAATGGATTAACATCCATACTTCTAAAGTTTACCACATATACAAAGCAAATTTAACACTATTTATTAAATAGCGTAAACTTTTTTTATTGTTAACATGTGTCAAAGTTGATGTTAAATATAACCTTTCTAGTTGTAGTGATATAAATATTCAAATATTATTATTATTATCTTTATTTTTTTAATTGCACTGTATATCTTATTTGACTTATAACTAGCAAGCAAATTTTTTCAGCTTGGTGTAATTATCATAATAATAATATTATTAATAATAAATAATTTTAAATACAAAATAAATATTTTTAATTATATTATAGATAATTATAAAATACTTTTTACTGCAATTCATAGTGACTTACTAAGAGATATAAAGTTTTTTTAAAACTGTTTCTTTTAAAAAAATATCATCAAACAACATCAACAACAATAATAGTAAATTATTACAATAAAAATACTCCTAAAATGAACTGTAATATTAATATAATATGAATATAATATTAATAATATATTATTATTAATATAATTTATAAAAAATCATGAAATAGAAATCAATTTTTAGAGATCAAAATAATTAGTTACAATAGTAACTAAATTATAGATCATTTTATAAACTAACAAAAAATTTGTTTCTAAATTAGTATCTAATTAGCAACCAAGAGACTAAATTTAGAAACTAAACAATTGGTAGTTAAAACATTGGTTGCTAATTAGATACCAATTTAGAAACTATTTAACAATAATAAAAAAAATTTAGAAACCAAATTTTTATTTAATTTCTAAAATGGTCTCTAATTTACTTACTATTACAACTAATTATTTCATCATAATTTTCTTGTAGTCATATTATTAATAATAGATAAAACATTTCATATACATATTCATTAACTTATATTAAATTGAATATTAAAGTATCTTTGCAAATAACTATTAATTTTTTTACTTGTATCCCAATCTCTTAAGCATACAATGATTAGCAGCTTAATGAGTTGTGGTTCATGCACTTTTCTTTCCCCTTTCAGAGGAACCTTCGGTGGGGTTAGTTCGTACATTATATATGCTTCAATCAACAAAATGAAATAAAGATATTTTTCATTTTTTCTTAATTAAAGAAAATTAAGGATATATCAGGCCTCAAAATATCTTCTCACCTCTCTTTCTTAAAGAAGGTGTTGGACAAAATAAATCCATACAAATAATATTAATGGGTTGCATATAAATGTATTATATTCCGTAAATATCTCCATGAAAAGATTAATCACAAAAGAAATGGTTGATTACAAATTTATACAGCAACTTACACATATAACATTGCTTATGTCCTCTTAGAGTTTGTTTCTAATAGTTACATGTAAAAAAAATGAGTATTAAGATAAGATGGTAAAAGGGGAAAAATTAGGTTGCAAGAAGAGGAAGAAATAGCTGCCAAACTTTAACATCACTGTCCAAACTGCCACTGTAGAGAAGAAGAGATAGTTGGGAAGGGAGATGAGTGTGATGAAGCGTTGCAGTTAGGCTCTTAATTGGGCTCCTGTGTCCTTCCAAAACAGCTAAGCAGGAATAGTCCTTCCGAAGGCCTCTCCAAATACGCACCGTTTTGTCCTCAGAACCACTGCACACCAAATCCGAAACCACAGCCAAGCACAAAATGGACTTAGTGTGCCCCCTCAAAGCACCAACCACCACCAATTTACCATTCTCTCCCTGCTCCGAAACCAGTATCGATCTATCACATGCACCAGAGTACAACACGCACCCGTCACTGCTAAGAGCCAAAGCGTTGATCCCTGACTTGTGTTTCTCCAACGTGTCCACCACCGAGTGCTTCTTCTCCCCTTCCTTTTTTCTCCAAACCCTGATTCTCTTGTCTGTGGATCCCGTGTACACGTGCCCGTCTGCAGAAACTGCCACGGCGTTTATGGCGTCGTCGTGCGCGTTGCGTATGGACTCCAAGCACGCGAAGTCTTTCGTCCGCCAAACCTTGATCGTGCGGTCCCAAGAAACGGAGTACAACAGCGTTCCGTCGTGGGACAAGGCGAGGGAGGAGACGGTGTCCACGTGGTGAACCCAGGTGCACTTCTTGTGCCGCCGAATCTGAACGTGGTTCTTGGGGAGCAAGATTTTGGTGACGCGGTCGCCGAGCGTGGGGAGAGTGGCCACGCGTGTGAACCTCTGCTGGTCGTGGTCGTGGTCGTGGTCGTGGGTGGTGATTCTCCAGACGCGGATTTTATGGTCTTGGTGTGCGGTGAAGAGCTTGTCGGAGTGGACCACTATGGATTTCACAGCACCTTTTCCCGCCGTTAAGATGTTGGTGTTTTGTGAGTGTTCTTCGGAGAGGAAAATAGTGTAGTTCCAGGATCTGATTTCTCTGTCGGAGGAACCTGCGTAGAGGAACTTGCCGGCGAGGGTGAGGGAGGAGGTGTAGGAGGAGGAGTGGGGTTTGAGAGTGGCGAGGCACGTGTGAGAGGCGGTGGAAGCGTTGAAGAGGTGTGAGGGTGAGTTGAGGGAGGGAACTGAAGCGAGACTTGGTTGAGAAGAGAGAGTATTATTGGTGTGGTTGAAGGACGCAGTGCGTTCCATGGTGAGAAAAAAGTTGTATATGGTGGAAAGGAAAGAGAGTTTTTGACTTTATACAAATGGTGAACACAAATTATTTGGTACTTCCTCACACTCCTTCCAACATCATACCCTGCTAAGTGGGGCATGCATGGAGCTTACGTATACACATATATACATGCTTCCATAGCCCTTCCATTTCTGTTCAAATATCTTTCTCTATTTACTTACTTCTTATGTTTTGCTTTTTCTAATTCTACTCATTATTTTCTCAATTTCCCCTCCTTTTCAAGAACTGTAATAGTAACACTTTCTCTCTGTTGCTGTCATGTCATTATTTTTTTTTAATTTGACGAAGATTTCCACAGATAACGTGATTAAAAGAGAAGGTGTGCATCCATGGTCATTATTTTTTTTTTTGGATTTTGTTATTAGGGTTACAGTGCAAGTACAATGGATTTTCATTTGGATACGTGCACGTGTTTCACGACTAAAGATAATTCAAACCCGGAGTATCTAATTGGATTTCCTGCATAAATGCGTATCTGATACCGACTTGACGAAATTGTTAGAGTTTAATTATTTGATTTAATCCTTTATTTTGAATTCAAGTTCAGAATTTTTTATATATAAAGAGAAACATGAAGTCATTAACGGGCTTCATATTGTTAAAGCATATCTTTCGTCATTAAAAGTTGGGGTCGATCCTATAGACTTTTGTTCACCCATAATAAAGGAATCACCTGTCTGAACCGAAATTCGTACAAGATATTTGAGAATTTGCTACATTTATATAAGAAACCCTTAAGTTAATGAAACACTCAATTATTTTTAACCTTGTTGGTAATCTTTGTAAAAGTTGTCCAACACTAGGTCGTGCTGCATCAGGTTGTGTTGTTTTCCATGTATGTGATTTCTAACTCAGATCCACCAAAGTTCGGACTAGTTGGCAACAAACAGCATAAAATAATCCGTGAAGATGGATGTGTCAATGACTGTATAACAATTGCACTACAATCATGGTGGCTGTTACTATCATCTTTTGTAGCTGCTGCTGCTGCATATCATGTAATTTCAACAGCACCAATTACTCGTATGAATGAAAGATAACAGGGACATTAAATAGAATTGTCGGTTATATAGACAGATACTGTTCAATATGTCTTAGAAACAACCATGGAGAGAAAGCTATGAAACTGATTTGTTAAGAACAGGATTTTATATATATAATAAGCATTTATATCTTTAAAAGACTTGGCTTATATGATGCCAACGAAGAAACTGATGGAGTAAGTTACAATAAAGAACAGCATAGACATTAGGTGTGTGATGACTGCACCAATAGTGGGGGATTCTAGTGTTGTCCCTGTGTCTCTTCCAGAGTATTACACAACTTATTTTACTCAAGGTGAAGGTCCCCTACATACTTCCCAACATCAATGTTATTGTGTTTAAAACCCAACCAATATAACTTCAGATCATTTTTTCAGTATTTAGCTTCAAGTTCAGAATAATGGGAATTAATTGTCTTCAAATAACTTTTACAAACATTTATACTGGATTAAAAAATCCAAATTGGGTTTCCCCTTTAATTATAAATATTTTATATTTTATTGAAATAAGAGTTTTTTTCCTAAAAACTAATATAGTAGAGATATATATTTATTGTTAACTATAAACCTAGTTGGGGCAGGTCAACTCGAGCCATTTGGCTTTAACTAAGGAACTCTTGGTCCCATATGTATCCATGCATGGCCTTCTTGTCTAGTTGTCTTCATTTATGTCTCACTCAATCACTCACACATGTGAATTTGCTTATCAGAAATATATATCTAATATATATCTACACACGTATAGTATATGTGCACGTTCCCGATTCTTACCGTACTGTAATGGTATAATAATAGGAAAATTCACACAAATTGCTGTAATTTAATAAGAAAATTACATAAGTAATCAAATGTAAAAAAAAATTAAAAAATAACATTTTTATGTTAAAATTATCAATGATATATACAATACTAATCTGTTATTTTATTTTAATTAAAATCATCAATTGGATTGAAAATTCCAGTTTAAATAAAATGTAAAGAATTTATTTGACAATTTCAATTTTATTTAAAATGTAAAAAAAAAAAGTTATATATTGGGTTGGCAATTTTGATATATTAAACTGAAGTTGCCAACTTGATAGCAACTGCGTTGAATTTTTTTTCTTCCACGAATAATAATTAGTATTTTTTTAAATAAAAATATGTATATAGTAATAACTTAGAAATTTTTTAAATCTATATGAACTTGAAGAATTAAAATATTTTTTTTTCACAAAAAATAAAATTACTCTAAATCAACTTATCTTATTTATTATTATATAAATATTGTTTAAATGCTATCTCTTTATAATTGTGTTAACTATAAACACTACCTCAGAACATAATATTCCAATTTTTTTAAAACAACAAAAATATTTTTAATTTTAACAGTATTTAAACATTTTAGATGTATTGCACAACCGATTTTTAATTCAATTTATTTAAAATAATTCATATAATTTTAATATATCAAAACTTATTTAAGATAAGATTGGTTTTTTTTCAAAACAAAATTTAGTTTTAATTTTTTTCATATTATTTATCTATTAAATAATAATTTTTACACTATTTTTATTTAGTTAATGTAATTTTAAATAATTTCTAAATTATTATTATTATTATATATTTATTTATTTTAAAAGATACTAATTATTATTTTTGAAAGATTTTTTTTAACTTTGCCAATTGTTAACAATTTCAATTTAAATAAAATACACTTTTACATTTTATTTAAACTGAACTTGTCAATTCAATATGTTACTTTAATTAAAAATAAATATTAAGTAAGAGATTGACGGATTTAATTAATGTTGTATATAATATTAACAACTTTAATTGATAAATGTTTATTTTTGTAATTTTTTCTCCGCATTGATCTTGTATATTTTTCTTATTAAATTATATTATTTGTCTGAATTCTTTTTAATAATTTCATCCTAAGATTTTAAGTATATTTTTTAATATAATATCAAAGTTATTTAAAATTTATTTTAATAAAAAAAATTAAATTGAGATAATTTGATTTTGAATTTATCTAAATAATTCTCATATTATATTAAAGATTAAACTTTAAGTATAATTCAATTTTATAAAACTGATTCACAAAATAAAATTTACAGTAACTTTTATATTATGAAAGATGTTTATCTTTAATTCGTATAGAAAATAATGCATTAACACATTAATTAAAATAAAAAGATACTACATATTAAGACCTTTTTTTTTTCTTTCATAAGGAGTTCTCTTTCCTTAAGTGATACTGAAGCATTTACCATTTTGTCTGATAAAAGAGGGGCCTCTGATGGGAATAATGATGGACCCTATTAACGAGTGGCAATTGTTTTTTGTGAACTCATCATTGAATTTTGTTGCCCCATAGCCTTTGCAGTTTATGGTGAGTTTCTTCATAAGTCATAACCACTGGAAAACTCATTTAATCTGGACCCTCCTACTTGGAGTATCCGTTTTCCACGCCCTTTGCTCCCATTGGAACACATCAACATTCATTTGCTTCCTTCATTTCATTGATGCAACGCCTTCATTCATTTTCTCTGTCCCACCATTTATAACTCTAGCTCCATTCTTCTTCTCACACGTTAAATATTTCTTCCATCTTCTTTAAAACTCTTGTGCTTATTATTCTTTTTTCCTTAAAAAATATATTAAACATTATCTCTTCTTCCATTTTTAAACAGATTTATAAATTACAAATTAAGCTTATTACCTCACTCACACTATGCTACTTTCTTTGTATCAACTTC
This sequence comes from Phaseolus vulgaris, assembly GCF_051622355.1. Classification (NCBI taxonomy): domain Eukaryota; kingdom Viridiplantae; phylum Streptophyta; class Magnoliopsida; order Fabales; family Fabaceae; genus Phaseolus; species Phaseolus vulgaris. The sequence continues at coordinate 43,511,727 of NC_143500.1, read as the reverse complement.
ATTGATCTGTCCTATTTACAGCACTGGCAGTCCAATGAATTTGAGACAAGATGGAGATGAGAGATGTGTCGGTGTGTTCTATTTGATTTTATTCTTCATGTGATATACATCACACATGTGTGTGTACAGTCAAATTAAATTATAAATATAAAATAGTTTAATTTTTTATTTAGTACAATATAAGAAAACATATTTGTACTAAAAATGTCTACTTATAAATACATATAAACTGTCAAGGTAAAAGGTAACAAAAAAAATGTACATTGAAAAATATTTTGAATTTCAAAACTTTTATTGAAAATAAATTTTATTCTGTTTTTAAAATATTTAAGAATAATTTAAGTACGTCTCTCATGCCCCTTAACTTATGAAGTGAATTCACATGATAGAAAGCACGTATTGAATTATATTGATTAGATTTTATTTAAATAACTAACGTGTTTTTCTTCGGGTAAATTTCCTATCTAGCACCATTTAGACTTTTATTTCCCTAATTAGCACCCTTTTGTTTTTATTTCCCTATCTAGCACTCTTTTGTTTTTATTTCCCTATCTAGCACCCTTTTATTTTTTATTTCCCTATCTAGCACCATTTCAAAAATAAATAAATAAATAATAATTTATTTATTTATTGATAATTTTAATTTTGAATGCATTAAAAAATAAATATTTTTAATGTTTAAAATAGTTAGAAATATAATTAATGAATAAGAAATGAGTTTTTATAAAATTAAATTAAATTAAAATTAAAATGTCTAGTTTAAAATTATTTTTTTTAAGAATGAAGAAAATAAAAAATTAAACCCTACAACAACATAAAAGTTGAATCTATAAACATAAATTACTATTTATTTTTATTATTACTGATGATGTAATCATGTTAATTTCAAGTAAAAAATACATGACATAATTACAAAAAAATCAAAGTCAATTAGTATTAATTAATAGTGGATACACAAGTAATATTGAAGTGTCTATCCTAAATGCAAAATCCTAAAAAAAAAACTAATGCAAATGTTACACTTAATGCTTAAAAATGAGAAGCAAAAAATGAGAGAAAAAAAAAGTCTAGAAAATAAAAACAGCAACAATAAAAAAAATGGTAGAAAAAAAACAATAACTAAAAACATAAAAGATATAAAATAAAGGCAAAACAAATTAAGATAAAGATAAAAGATATAAAAATAAATCCAAATAAGATAAATATAAGAGATATAAGGAGATACTAAATAAGTATATGTTGATCATAAAAATGAAAATAAATTAAAGATGATAATTTATTTAATATTTTCTTCAATGGTACATTAAATAGTTTGTGCGAAATGAAACATAATTAATGACGAGAAATGCACAATCCAGTAATGTTGGGACATATTCTTTAGTTTGACAATATGAACATTTTTTTTTCGATCATGTTGTTTTTTTATGTTCATATCAGTCCTTATTTAACTTTGTTTTTTTATAATTATGTCTTGTATTTTTTACTTGAAATTAACATAATTACATCATCAATAATAATAAAAATAAATACTAATTTATGTTTATATATTCAACTTTTATGTTGTTGTAGAGTTTAATTTTTTATTTTATTCATTCTTAAAAAAATAATTTTTAAACTAAACATTTTAAATTTATTACTTTTTTATTTTTATTGTGTAAAAACACATTTCTTTATTCATTAATTATATTTCTAACTATTTTAAACATTAATTTTTTTTTGTTTTTTTAATGCATTCAAAATTAAAATTATAAAAAAAAAATTATTATTTTTTAATTTATTTTTGAAATGGTGTTAGATAGGGAAATAAAAAATAAAAGGGTGCTAGATAGGAAAATAAAAACAAAAGAGTGTTAGATAGGAAAATAAAAACAAAAGGGTGCTAGTTAAGGAAATAAAAGTGTAAATGGTGCTAGATAGGGAATTTACCCTATTTTTTAATGCATTCAAAATTAAAATTATCAAAAAAATTAATTTATTATTTATTTATTTATTTTTGAAATTGTGCTATATAGGGAAATAAAAAATAAAAGGGTGCTAGATAGGGAAATAAAAACAAAAGGGTGCTAGATAGGGAAATAAAAACAAAAGGATGTTAGTTAGGGAAATAAAAGTATAAATGGTGCTAGATAAGGAATTTACCTGTTTTTCTTCATCATCTAAATACTTATCGGTTAAAAATAATATATGCATGGTCAATATTTTTTTTTAATATCCGCTAATGAACATTTATTATGTAATAGTCAAACATAGTTTTTAACACTACAAGAAAATCATGAAATAAAAACTAATTTTAAATATTAAAAATAATTAGTTGTTATAGTGACTAAATTAGAGACATTTTAGGAACTAAATAAATTTTTAGATTCTAAATTGTAGCAAAAACTTTAATTCGATACCAATTTAGAAATCATTTAACAATAATAGAAACTAATTTAGAAACCAAATTTTTTTTAGTTTCTAAAATGGTCTCCAATTTAGTTATTATTGCAACTAATTATTTTGGTCTCTAAAAATTGGTTTTTATTTGATGATTTTCTTGTAGTGCAATTAAACCAATGTAATGATTTTTTTATTTTACTATTCATTCAAGTTGTTTTTCTTTCAACTAATATCTTAATGTAAATAATTACTTTTAAGTATTTATAACTAATTAAATTTCATAATATTTTTTTAGACATAAATGATCACATTTTAATATTAATATTGATATTTTTTTATAAACAAATAATAAATGAATAAAAAAGACAGTTGGGGTGTTCCAACCCTTTAATAAAAATTCACAAAAACAAGAGTTGCTAAGCTTCTATGCCTATATGACACTCCTACACTTGCAAGTAAAAAAAAAAAAAAATTAAAATATATTAACATTATATACCACTAAAAAAAATATTAGAATGGACAAAAAAACGGATCCTAACTATGAAAAATCTACGCAAAATACTATTTATCGTGGCAATAACATTAACGGGAATTTCGAAACTAATGTACTCAACGTAAAGATATTGGCGGGTGCGGGCGACACATGACGAAACCTTAGTTACTAATTAGACATCAATTTATAAACTATTTAACAATATAATATAACTAATTTAGAAATCAATTTTTTTTAGTCTCTAAAACAGTCTCTAATTTAGTCACTATAACAACTAATTATTTTTTATCTCTAAAAATTGATTTCTATTTCATGATTTTCTTGTAGTGATATATATATATATATATATATATATATATATATATATATATAATCATCTATATTTATATTTATTACATTTTTTCCTAAGTAGCCGTAGGTATTCATACATCTTTAATATATTCATGTTAAATGGTATAAAGAGTGAACTAAATTTTGATTTATGATTTTTTAATATCCTTTCTTTTCTTCCCCAAACATACCCCGTTTTATATTCTATTAAAAAATTATATAAATTAATGTTTTAATAATTATCAGTATTATTTTTTTCTGACAATTGTTAATCGAATTTTATTTATTAATAAATATAACTCTTAGATACTGTTTTGAGTGTTCTCATTAATTATTTTTAAACTTCTTTTGTAATGTCTCAAGCCACCTTCCACTACACCATACCAATACCAATTTCGTATAATATTAACTCTATCAAGCTGGTTGATACATATAATTATGGACTTTATTTATATTTGATATTAGATATTATATTTAGAAAATTAGGATTTTTAATTTTAGAAAATATAATAATTAATTTTATGAATTTATTCATACTTATGTGGTATTTATTATTTATATGATCATTTTATCACCACCATTTTGTGCAAAAAAAATTGTCTCCAAGAGTTGTATTTTAATTACCACTCAGCAACAGTTTTTTTTAGTGAGACCTTCCGGTGACAGTTATAAGAGGGCTGCTTCTTCCTGCACCTCCATACCTTCTTCTCTCACCTCCATATATTTTTGTAATTCCAAAAATGCCCCTTTGTAATATTCCGGATTACATAATTCGGAAGTCATTTTTCAAATTTGTAATTAGCTTCCGGATTATATAATTCGGAAGTCTTTTTTCATATGCATGATTACTTTCTGGATTACATAATCTGAAAGTCTTTTTTAACTTCCGGATTATGTAATCCGGAAGTCTTTTTTCAAATGCGTTTCTGGATTACATAATCCGGAAGCTATTCTATGGGGTGGCACAAGAAGGATAAAATTGTATTTTCATGTTGGGTATGGAGGTGCCAGAAGAAGATATGGAGGTGCAGGAAGAAACAGTCTTATAAGAGGCTTTATTTAAGTGGATCTACAATAAAAGTAAGTTATTTTTTTAAGTACGGGCTTAATTATTTGCACTCCCATTTTGCTATTGGCACATCCCTGCTTTCTTTTATTTTATTTTATTCTATAAGCATATTTTTATTGATCATTAAATAAAAGTTAAAACTTCAACATGTTTTCATTTTCGTATTTATCTGACTTAAATGTATTTTTACTTTCTCAAATTGGTAAAAAAAAATTAGTTATTCAAAAAAAATAATCTTCAAAATTAGTTTTTATAAAATATAATTATTTTTTATTTCTTTTAAAAAATAAAAAATAAAAATAATCCTAACAAGAGGTATCAGTTCATTCTATTAATGAAGAAGGTTATTCGTGTATTCTCTTATTCACCAAACTAATTTTATTTTATAGAAGAAATAAAACTCACGTCTTCCAAGCAAACACAACCCAGTAAAGAATATATTATTTTCCCAATCCTTGTACCACCAATTTCATTTTATTTTTCATAAAACAAACTTGTAGTATTTTATTTCATCGACATTAGCCATTTATTAAGAATTTATAGAAAAAAAAATTACATATCCAATATGCATGTCTTATCGTACAGTAGATTTGTAAATCAAATGTGGAGTTTTGTGACTTGTTCTCAATTTGTCACTGAATAACATTAAGGAGGTATATAAAATTGAGAGAATAATTTAAGCATATAAGATTAATTTATATTGATTTATTCACTAACATCTTTTTACTGAGTTAATCAGATAGTAAAAAGAATGGGTGATTTGTCAAGAATCTTAAAAGAGTATTAATATAATATATAGATTAATTTTAAAAATTGCATAATCAACATTCAAATACTTTATTATTATTCGAATTTATAAAGTTTTTCTTAAGTACTATAATAACCATTTGAATTTTAACATGTGATGGTTGTTATAAAGTCAGGATTTTAATCCAGAAGACGTTGATGTATATTGAATGGTTTTTTAATCATGACCGAAGTGATTTGTTACTTTTTTTTTATTTTTAGTTTAGATATTAAGAATTCAACATGTTCCTTTGTCAATGACTTTAATTACTTCAATGCAAATTTTAATTGGAAATATTAATAGAAACAAATTAATTGCACTAACTAAATTATAGACATTTTATAAATTAAAAAAAAATGTTTTCTAAATTTGTTTCAATTATTAAATAATTTCTAAATTGATATCTAATTAGCCATCAAGATTTTAATATTATTTAGTTTTTATATTTAAGAAAAAAAACATTGATTGTTAATTAGATACCAATTTAAAAACTATTTAATAATAATAAAAATTAATATAAAAATAAAAAAAATTATAATATCTAAAATAATCTCTAATTCAATCACTATAACAACTAATTTTTTTTTGTAGTGTTTGAATTATGATATTTTTACACCATGTTCCAGATGTTAAAAAATTATTTTTGATTTATTTTCTTAATTATGTCAAAATAATTATTTATTTTTCTTACAATCCACTAGTTACAACGTCACATAAAGATCTTTCTCTATCACCAAACCCAGGTCAACAAATCCATTATGAACTAATCCCCTTATCCTCGAAGCTTCTGCAGATGAACAAAAAACACAAAGAATTTTGAATCGTAAGCACAATCGTGGATGGATTGGCCCAATCTGTCGATTCAAAACTTCCAGATTTTTTATTACCCTAGTCAAAGAAACTTCTCAAAAAGAAGGTTCAATCCAGACGTCAATGTTGAACATGACGGCGTGTGAAATTTCTCTATTATACTTCTGATGAACTGTAAACAATTAGTTTCTGATTAATAATGTAATTAATGTAAGTGGCTACAATCAAATTTCCAACCTTTGACCTTAACTTCATGCATTTGGATATAGTTGATTTCTGATAAACTACTAGCGAAAATTGCTATAAAAACCCTTGAATTGGTCCCTTTGGAAACACTCGTAGATCAGAAATCAGTTGAATCAAGAGGAAGTCATAGAAGTTGAGAAATGGATGGTAGCAACTACAATTCGTGGGCTGATCAATGGGATGATGGACCTGACCCTGTGACGGTTGGTTCGAACAATAAAAAGAGCAACGACAACGCCGCCAAATACAAACAAAAGCTGGGTGAGGGTTTTGGAAAGACCAAAGCAGTGGCCTCCACCGGTGCGAAGAAGTTGAAGGACGGTACATCCGTTGGCCTTCACTGGATCAAGACCAAGTATTCCAAAGCCACCCACAAAAATTAATTTCTAGATTCATTCATTCATTCATTCTAATCTCCTACTTTCATTCTTCTCTCTTTCTTTTACTTTCATGCTTTCTATCTCTTCACTTTCATCCTTCGTCGATTCCTTTATTCTTCCTAGTTTGTACAAGGAGTTTCTGTATTACTTTCCATGTTTGTCATGCTAATTATATGTGTTATTCTCTATACTTTATATAACGGACAGTTTGATAGAAAATAACAGTTTATTCGCTATGTTATTAAAAAATATGGTAAAAAATGTAAGTTATATAAAAAAATATCATTTTTTATTCATTGATATTTATACGGCGTCTAAGAAAGAAAATGTAATATCTTTGCGATGGTTAAAATGTTTGTCAAATTCTTATCTGATAATAAATCAATAGTGATTGGGTGAACGATTTGTTAAATAATGAGCAATTCCCGTTGTAAGGAATCTCTTGGTTAACGTTTCTTAAGATAAATAGAGTTACCATATATTTTATATTTTTATGTAGTATTTTAGGAATGGATATCCTACAGAATTCCAACTATCATCCATATTGTAAATTATTAAGAGAAGAAAAAATAGGTAAACATTAATAAATAAAATTGTACAAGAGGTGTTATTAGGATGTTTGATAAAAATTATATATTTTATTATTATTCAGCAGTTTAACATGTAATATATAATGTGGTGTAACAGTCAAATTTAGGGTTAGATGAAATTTGGTTTATTGCTATAATTGTAAGCAAAAGGGCTTTGAACATGCTCGGATTAGTGCATAATCTGGTTAAATTTATGGTTAATTAATATAACAAAAACAACTGCTATTGGATTTAGGGTAGGAGAAAATGATAATACAGAAAATATATCTGGATTCAAATTCTTACATAAGAACCTACATTTATCTTATACAAACAAATAAAAATTCAAATCGACACCATATAGATTATTGGAATTAAGTTATAACAAATAATGTATATTTTTACTATGAATCTGAATATATATATATATATATATATATATATATAAATGTTAAGATAATGGTTAAGCATAAATAAATTATAAATTAAGTTAATTAATTGTATGACTAAGATTAATTAAGAATATGCATGAAGTTAAAAAAAACAAATAAAGTTCTAAACAAGTTTGGTTTATTTCTCCGTCTTTAACTTCTCATCTGGTTCAGTAGAATTAGTGTCACACAGATCTTATGTTTAATTAGGGTAAAAAGTGAAGTAAAAGAAAGAATAAAAATAAATATAATGAGAATAATGTTATGTCGATAATAAGAAATAGAAAAACAAATAAGTGTGAAAATTTCTGTCATTTATTTCGATGACGAGTACAAAAAAGATAGTAAAAAAATATAAATAAATATAGGAATAAAATTTACATTAACTAAAATCATTTTTACTATATGTTATAGGTTTATCCCATAAAGTTGTTTATTAATTTTTTATGTGGTTATAAGAGAACTATAACATAAAGAATAATTTATTTTATATATATACACTTTTGACTGCTGCCATTAATCTTTCTTAATTACATTTTTTTATAAATAAGAATTGCGCACACTTGATAGATTCATAAGAACTTATTATGCATGTACTCAATCAACTGAATTAAATATCTTTTACTTTCCGTCGCATTTCATAGTGAGCGGTAATATATGATGATATACGACATGTGACATCATTATTGACATAATATAAATATATATATATAAAGAATTAAAAAATGAAATATTAACAAGAATTAAGATAAATAGAAACAATAATTTCATAAACTAAAACGAAAATTCATATTTTAAAAAAAAAAATTTAAATTTGATTTATAAATAAAGATGAATTTCTCAAAAAAAATATTTTGTTTGCAATTAGTTATTTTTCGTATAATGCATGCTTTTCACGACAACTTAATTTAAAAACTATATTTTATTTTCATGTTTAAGCCCTTTAACACTTAAAATAAATTGAATATATATTTATCTAATTATAAACTTTAATTCAATAATTAACTATATATTTGTTTATCATTTTATAACACATGAAAATATGTCGTATCTTTCATCCCTTACATGGATTTTAAAACATTTATTCATATGTCCATCTTTATCACTTGATTAGTATTGGATTTTACGGTCTATTGACGATTACAAACTCACCCTAAGTCCATATATATTTTGAAGAATACCATTGGGAGAACCAACTTTTTAATTACAAAACCTGATGAAGTGTTTAATTGATTAATTGTAATTCCTTTTTATTTTTAACCCATATTAGGAAGAATTAATTTATCTTAATTGGGCACGAATTGAAAACCTGAGTGTAAAAAAATTTAAATGAAATTTAGAAAGAAACTTCTAACATTCTTCAATACAAAATAAATAAATATTACCATTTACATATAAATCAACACTAATAGAAAATATATCTCCCGTAATGACTTCTTCTATCTTTGCTTCCAGTTTTCTCAACCTTTAGGTTGTGTATAGTCTTCTAGTCAAGTCTTTCACTTTCACCGAATGATTGTAAGGTACTCTGATGATAAAGTTAGTCCGTGTAGAATATACAAGTGAAAGTTGGGAGAAAAAAATTACCTTTGACAATTGGCTGTCTCTGGTATTTATACATTTTGGTTGGACATTTACTATCATGGACTTGCTCATAGGGTTCAAATGAAGGCCTAATTATACCTTAATCATGTTTTGTAGATAAACTAACTTAGTTTTTGATTAAATGGAATTTTAAGTGTTCTGTTTAAGTATAAGTGGGCCAAAAGATTGTTTATTGTCAGCCATTGATAGTCATTTGTCCCCCAAACTCAAGTGGAAGGATTTTTTAATTTATGTTTGTGAAAAAAAAATATTTTATCTTTAACTATATATTACATGATCGAGATCTGGATTGTCTGTCGATCTGATCCGAACTATCATGTTTTCTTTACAACGTGAGAAAAAATAATATAATGAGAAATCAAATTTCTATTAGATTTTTCTCTCACTCACTCTAAGCTGTTTTATTTTTTTCATCATTTTTTTTTCTAACAACTTAACAATACATCACAATATTTCATTATCATTGTTGAATAATGTCCCTCCAACATGTTGGGAAAATCACAAAAACAACGAGCGAGGATAAAACCCAATCAAAATCTTCCATATATAAATAATAGTAGGTTCTGGATAATATCAAATCAAATAAATAATAGTAGTAGTAGATAAAATAATTAAATGTAAGGAAGGAAACCATCAAATACCAAAACAATTTGAAGTAGAGAACCTGAATGTTAAAGAAAAATCTATATGAACTAATCGAGTAAAACTTTTACAAATAATAATTAATGGTGGATAATAGTATAATAAAACTCTAATGGATATTTAGCTAGACAATAGAGAAAGTCAAATAAATAAAATAATTGGTAAAAAACAATTCTGAGCTAGCTTTTATTATACCAGGAACACTAGTTCTTAGTATCTTTTTTTTCTTTCTCTTGGATTCTTTTTTTTTTTTGGAGATATATTGCTTTTTTTTTTGTATTTCCTTAAAAACCTATTGCAAAAAGGATCATTCTTTAAAATGCATAATGAAACCTATAAATAGAAAACACAATTTTTTTTATTTTTTTAATTAAGTGCAGTTTTAATAAATTGGTGACCCCTCTCACAAATATCCCTCTCACTTGGGTCATAATTAATGAAACTCATTTTCTCATTAAGTATGGACCTTTTAGATGTTATCTGCTTCAATTTTCAATGATAATTCTTCATATCCAATGCATAATGAAGTCCAATGACTTCAATATGTTTTTTCCTTCTTGAATGAAAGGTTAAGTTTTTAGTGAGATGGATTACACTTTACTTATCACAATACAAAAACATTTTTCTTGTGATATTGTCAAATGTTGTAGGAATTTATGAATCCAAAAAAGTTCCTAAGTAGCTTTTGTAACAGCAATATATTCTTTTTTCCTAAAAGAAAAAGCAATGACATTGGTTCCCTTACAAAATTCTTCATTAACCAAAAGTACACTTCTTAAAATTCATATCATTAGTCATCTCTGTATCTATGTAAGCATTCAATACAAGTTTACCACTTCTAAAACATAAGCAAATTCTAAAAGTACCTTTGAACATGAATATCCAATTTACAACTTGTCAATGTTCTTCGATAGGATTAGCCAAGAAATAAGTGACAACACTACTACCAACAATCTTTAACCTTGTGCACATATCTAACATACATTAAACTACCAAATGTAGATGAATATATAATATTTTACATTTATTCTCTCTCTTTCTCACTTGTGGGCATTTCTTCGAGTTCAACATGAAGTGACTTGTAAGTGAGTGTTAAAAACTTAGAATTGTCCATATTAAATATCTCAAATAATTTATTTGTTTTGTAGGACTAAAATCCTATATTGCAAAAGAATTGTTTAGCTCTTTTTTATACATTGCATTTTGTTAATGTTATTATTAATAACTAACATGTGATCAACCTAGAACAAGAAAATAATAAATTTTTTATTTGAAAAATTCTTACTTAAAACATTATGATTATAAGATATTGTACATACTTCTGATTTATTATGAAGAAATCAAACTTCTTATACTACTATGATTATGAAGGTCTCCATCATTTAAAAAATTATTTTTTTACCTATAAGTTTAATTCATTTTTTTATACTCATTAAAATCGTATTTGAAGTGTACAATTTTAACTGATTTAATTATTTTTATGCTGATTAAAATTATATTTTTTAAGTACGATTTTATTTAAAACCTGATTAAAAAAATTATACATAAATTATTCATGATAATATTTTTTTTGAAAATTTTGAAAATCATCAATATATAATAAAATTTTTCAAAATTAACTTGTATTTTCCATATATAGTTTGTCCAATTCAAAAAAATAAAATTTTAATTTATTATTTATTATATTCAATTTACACTATTAAGTGAAAAAAAAAACTTGATCTTTAGAGAAACCATGAACCATTTCCTTTCCAAATTTCTTGACAACTACCAATTTCCATGATATTAAAAAATTATATTGCTCATAATTTCATTTGAATTAAAAAGAACTACCCAAAACATTGGCGTGGTTGAAGAGTATTTCAATTTGTTCTCTTTTACTCAAGTTTCACGATAATAAAAATATAATATATATAAAAAATAATTTTGAATGAATCAAAACTGAAAAACAATAAATGAAGGATAGAAAATGATTGAAAATTGAAGTTATTTTATTTGATATGTGAAATTTTGTGTGAAAATGTGTGAGAGTATATTCTTTAATTCTTCCTGTTGTTGTCTTAAAATAAAAAATTAAGATAATAGTCATATAAAAATTGTACACTAATAATAATTTAAAAAATTAAAAATAATTTTAATTTTAAATTTTTTTATATAAAATAACAAAATATTTATTAATAAAATGAGATATATTAAATAATAGTAGAATCCAAATTCTTTCCGCTATATAAACGGTTATAATAAAAAATCCTTAAAACGGTTATAATGCGCTTTATAGTATAGATTAATGTAAAAAAATTCTTGATATTTAACCATTTTCATTTTTGAAATAAAGTTAAAATAATTAAAATCAAGTTAGATTCTCTGGTAAAAGAACTATTTTCATTTCATTCCGAAAAAATGAGAGGAAATGTGAGATAGAAATGGAGAAAATAAAGGAGTGAGAAAAGGAAAGATAAGAACAGAAAAAGCTGTGGAAAGTCAGTAGTTACTCTCACTCGCACTCACACTTACAGTTGCACGCAGCAATTGGTAGGGTCATCTCTCCTTCTACAGACAGAGCCACCGCAACAATATGGCCATCTCAATTTCCAACCGTCAATTGTTCATAGACGGTGACTGGAAAGCCCCAGCCCTCAGCAGACGGATTCCCATCATCAACCCTTCCACACAACAGATCATCGGTTCTTTCTCGTGCTCTTCTTCTCTCTCCACCGTCTCATCAGATTTCATTTTCAATCTCATTCATCCACACTTTCCTTATCAATGCAGGGGAGATCCCAGCCGCAACTAAGGAAGACGTCGACCTCGCCGTCGCCGCCGCCAAAGCCGCCCTCTCCCGCAACAAAGGCGCCGATTGGGCCTCTGCTTCTGGCGCTGTTCGGGCTCGCTATCTCCGCGCCATCGCTGCCAAGGTTCTTACTTCACTCGCCTCTATTTTCTCTCTTCTATTGATCCATTTCCTCATTTCCACTCTCCCTCGCAGGTCACCGAGAAAAAACCCGAGCTCGCAAAACTCGAAGCCATCGATTGTGGAAAACCGCTGGATGAAGCCGCCTGGGACATTGTAACCTCACATCCCTAATTTGGAAATAAAATTAATAAAAAACTAATTAAACTTAAATCATCGAGCACGGTTATTTGTTTTGTGTAGGACGATGTTGCTGGTTGCTTTGAGTTCTACGCTGATCTGGCTGAAAAATTGGACTCCAAGCAAAAGACTCCGGTGTCTCTTCCCATGGACACATTCAAGAGTTACGTTCTTAAGGAGCCAATTGGGGTTGTCGGATTAATAACTCCCTGGTACTATCTTTTTCCTTCTTTTTTGACCCGCTTTGATCAATGCTCGTCCTATATATAATTGATTATTATTGTATGTTGTTGTTTTAGGAATTATCCTCTGTTGATGGCTACGTGGAAGGTCGCTCCTGCTCTGGCAGCGGGTTGTGCGGCAATATTGAAGCCCTCTGAGTTGGCATCTGTGTATGTTTTGTTCTCGTTGACTGTTGCAGCTCGCTTCTTTGTTTTGTTGGTTTATTCTCATGCTGTGTGTTATGTTCAATTTTTAGGACCTGCTTGGAGCTTGGTGAGATTTGCAAAGAAGTGGGGCTTCCTCCTGGTGTGTTGAACATTCTCACTGGATTAGGACCTGAAGCCGGTGCTCCATTAGCAGTCCATCCTGATGTCGATAAGGTTCAATTCCCTTCACTTCTTGGAACAATTGAAGTTCTATTCTATGGGGTTGTATCTAGTTTTCTGTCTTGCATAGTTGCATGTATTGTTAATGCAATGTATTGAGTTTGCAATGCTAATGTGACATCGTGACCATAATATCTTGGACAGATTGCCTTTACTGGAAGCTCGGCAACTGGGAGCAAGATTATGGCGGCCGCAGCTCAGCTGGTCAAGGTATTTTTAAGCAGTTATCTTTTTAACACCATGTTTGGTAGAGGGGGAAAAATAGAGAGGAAGTAAGTTGGTGACAAAAGAAGAGAAGAGTAAAAAGTTACAAATAAATTGGAAATAAAGTATCTGGTTGAAGAGAAATAAAGTAGAAATAAATATGCTTTGTTAAAGAAGAATGGAGTTGAAATAAAAAAGAGAAAGAATTTACATAAGAATTAAAATTAACGGTGATTTACTTTAAAAATAATAAATATGTTTAATTGATTATATATCTGTTGTAACGGTTTATTTTGACTGTAAAATACAACTGTAATTGATTATGTAATAATACATAACCTATTATAAGTTCAGTCCCTTATTAGAATTCTTTTTGCTCAGTTCTCACATACATTTGCACACATGAACCCTTTTTCCCCTTAAGTTTTAATTGTGTTTTCCTTGTGCATGAATCTTTGTCCTGTCAAATTTGTGGTTTCTTCATGAATCACTGTAATATCAAATTTGTGGTTCTTGGCAGCCCGTTTCACTAGAGCTAGGTGGAAAAAGTCCAATCATTGTCTTTGACGATGTTGACCTTGACAAGGGTAAGTGACTTTCTTGGGTATAGCAATTTAGTTATGGACAGCACTTGTTTACTTGCGTCATGGAATCACATTTCCTTAAATACCGAGTGAGAATGAGTGAATTTTTTGTATCAATTACCTATTACATGATTTGGATCATTTCTCCATGATTTAAAAAGCTGCTGAATGGACCATCTTTGGTTGCTTCTGGACAAATGGTCAGATATGCAGTGCAACTTCCCGCCTTATTGTTCATGTAAGTTTACTGGATAGATCCTGCTCCTTCCAAATACATGCGATTAAAAACAAGTATTTGCAACTTCCTTTTTTCTTCTTCTTTGTGAACATAATGGGAATGGTTATATTAACTTCAATTGTGGTTGAATTTTTTTAAACAACTTGATATAAATTATGTTGACATTTATCTGCTAAAACTGATAAGCAAATATACTCTCATTGTTTCAGGAAAGTATAGCAACAGAATTTTTGAATAGAATTGCAAAATGGATAAAAAATATCAAAATTTCTGATCCCTTGGAAGAAGGTTGCAGACTAGGCCCCGTTGTTAGCGAGGGACAGGTAACTTGCCGTTTCTCACTTCTTTATATGTTATAATATTTACACAAGTTACCCCCTACTCTCTTTCTATTAAAGGACAGGTATGCTTTGGTATGTTCAAATGAAAAACCTTATTTAATAGTCAAAATGAAAATGTAGTAGTATTATGTTATAATCATTAATTACGAATTATGATCAGACTGAATGTGTTTTATATCAACAAGTTATACTTAGGTTGTCAAAGACCCAACACAATTTCCTTCTTTATCTGGGTTTGGGACTGGCAGTGAGGTCACAGGTGGAGTTATGGTCAACCTAAATGTAGTATGTAATGATACAAAAGATTGCATAGAAGAATTATTGGTTAGCTGGTTATATATATCATGAGAGGGAGTCAGGGAACCTGATCAATGTATATGTTCCCATGCTTTAGCATTCTTTCTGGTCTTGCAACTTAAAATATCTTACTGATATAAGCATACTTTCCTTGAACAAGGTTATGTGACATCTAATATTTATATTATATATGGTTCAGTATGAAAAGGTATTGAAGTTTATCTCAAATGCCAAGAGTGAGGGTGCAACCATTTTTACTGGTGGATCTCGCCCAGAGGTATGATTATACTTTCTTTGAAGGTATGTTTTGGCTATGTGATTCTGCAATTGCTCAGGACGGGATATTTTTCTCTCAAATTCAATGGCAGCATTTAAAGAAGGGATTCTTTGTTGAACCGACTGTCATAACTGATGTGACTACCTCCATGCAAATTTGGAGAGAAGAAGTATTTGGACCTGTTCTTTGTGTAAAAACATTTAGCACTGAGGAAGAAGCTATTGCTCTAGCAAATGACACTGTGTGAGTTAGTGGTTTTCTGTGAACTGACATTAACTTCGTCTTTAAACTTATATTTCTCTTCACTTGTGATTTGATATCTGAGTTATATACTTTGACTTTCCTCAGATATGGCTTAGGGTCTGCTGTAATATCAAATGATCTAGAAAGATGTGAGCGAATTACAAAGGTGAGATTGGTCCTGGGTTATCACAGAAAACAACATATTAATTGGATTGTTTCTGCTGCTTAATAGATCATCTTTCTTCATGCAGGCTTTTAAGGCAGGAATTGTGTGGATTAATTGCTCTCAACCATGCTTCACTCAAGCCCCATGGGGAGGCATTAAACGCAGCGGTTTTGGTCGAGAACTAGGAGAATGGTATGTTCTTTATTTCCTAAATTAACAAATGCAAAGTAACCACAAAGGTCTTCTTTTTTGGGGATATAATGTTCAACATGCAAAAGAAAAACCACACTGACAAGTTGAAGTCCATAGATTGTTGAATGCTCCAGTACCACTCATCTATGTACCACCAACACTGCAAAAATTATAATCTCATATATATATATATATATATATATATATATATATATATATATTATTTTGAATTATTTAAATTGACAATCAATATTTATATATTCAAAATCATATAGAAAAAGTTAGTCAAATATAACAATCTAAACATAAACATATTGTTACCTAATGCAAAAATTAATCTAATCTAAAGTTCAAAAAGTGAAAAGAGAATCTAATTCATTTAAGACATTTTACCCATTTCTAGATCATCATCATTGAAAAAGACATCCTAGCCAAGATTAAGATTCATCTAAAGACAAATTAACAATTTCAAAGGACTTAAATTATATGAAGATATAATACGAGAATAAATAAAAACGATCCTGATTATATATATAATTTAAATGTTCCTCATTATATTGGATCTGCTTCCTATTTTTATAATTATATTAGAAACATTCAAGGTAAATTTCTGAGTTTCTAACTTGTAAAAAATAATCACTGTGTCTGCCTTCATTAACGTCGAGTCGGAGTAGTGGTGTCAAAGAACCAAAGAAAAACGTTTTTTAAATTGGACACATCAACGAAGTGTCTGATACGTTTCTTATGAATGTTGTGAGACTCATCCGTTGACAATTTGTTGACCATCAGCTGTGCAATGGCTCTGATGCATTCTTCGCACTGTCTCATTAGAGCAATTTTAAACCATAGAGATTGTGATGTGTTGACACCTTGAAATCAATAATCTTAATAAAAAGTCTACTTGTATATAATGAACATGAATAAAAAAGCAATACCAGTTTCCTTTAGTGGCTTGTCGGTTTAGTGAATTTATACTAATTTGGCATAGTGGGAATCTAGCATAAAAATGAATAGGGTTGCGGAGACAATATACTAACTCTTGTATGATTGCAAAAGAGAAAAAATGACTTCACATTTATCATTTTAAGATACGGAGTGGAAGATAAAGTGTTGTGGTTTTATTTGAGCTTGTGAGTAATTCTTTTTGTTAACTTTTTCAGGGGACTTGATAATTACTTAAGTGTGAAGCAAGTGACTCAGTACATCTCTGATGAACCGTGGGGCTGGTACCAGTCTCCTTCAAAGCTGTGACAGGTATCTAAAAGCTGAGATGGAATAAGGTGTGGGTAAAATCCAAATTACGATTAGGATCCCAATGTCGAGAAGACATGATGTCTATGTATAACAGCAAAACTGTTTTCAACTTTTATGGTGGTAGTGCTTTTAATTTTATTTGGTTATAGTTGGCCCATCATCATGCATCTAATTTCTTATATTTAAATTCCATAGTGCCAGACTTCTCTGAATTCTAGTTCACCCGGACCGAAATATCATTCCCACTATCCATGCCACACTTTTTTCTTGACGGGTTGAATAGTGCAAATCATATTCAAATGTGGAATATGGTGGTGACATTTCTCAAGTGAAGCTTGAAGGTAATATTAATAGTTGCATATATTTAAAAATATAGAGAAACTACTACCACCACTCCAATTTGGGGATTTTGAACAATTTATTCATGGAGGTTGTTGGCAAAATTCTAAATGCTTGTTTGGTTTAGAGAATGGTTATAATATGAAAGTAATATCTTGAACAATTTTATTGAAGTTATTTTTGAACAATTGTGCAATTAGACGTGTTCCTTAATTTTTGTCATCTTCAAACAAGTAAAGTTAGAGCTCAGTATATATAATTGACCAAGTGTCTTTACATCTGATTAAGAAAGATAACAGTTATAGGATAAAATAATATAATTTTTATAAACGACTTTTCTCTCTACCTCTCCATGTTGCATAATTTGTTTCATTTTAAATTTGTCAAGTTTTTATATTTTTTGTCCTCCCTTATCTGTTAAAAAAAAAACTTAAGTAAAAATGTTATATAAAGAGAACTGCACTTTAACTAACAGAAACACTTGAGGTTATTTCGAAAGTGTTTATAATTTTAATTTGTGAGAGGGAGTACATCTTAGAGTAAGGAAGCATTTTTCTAGTGACTTGTCAAATAAATACAGAAACTTAAGATACATGTTCCATTGTTTTATGAGTCATCTCCTCTTTTTTTCTTAATATGTATTTTTTAAATACCGCAGTGTTGGAAAATAAAAGCCATGTGTTTTCTTTTGTGAATGAAATTTATATTGTTTCTATATTAGCAATGATGATGACTGGCCTCACGTTCCGGAGAAAAGTTTGGTGGGTAGGTTCAGATACCATCCACCCACCATGTTCTGCCTGTTATGTTATGCCACGTAAATCAAAGTCCATATATAACTTCCTAGCTACTAAAGCTATATTCAATTAAAAACTACACTGTGATGAGTTTACACTGCATGAAAAGGCATTAGCATGTTACATGTGTTGTTAATGCCATGTCTTTGAGCATGTTGGCCAAAACTTTTGGGTCAGATTAATTGTCTTTACTTAAAGATGATAAAATTTTACTTATATATGTGATTCAACCCTTTCTGAAATCCAATCTAATCCATTCGTATTTTTAAAATAAAGAAGGCACTTTAAGAAATTGGATGGATCATGTAATAGACAAACGAATAAATTACACTTTTATCTTTCTGGGTCCTTTTCTGTTTTGGATGGGTCAAGTCCAATTGCATCTTTTCTTGTTTCTTGTGTGAATTTAACATGTAACCCTTTTCTTGTGTAAAAGGTAGTTCAATTTTAATAAAGATTTTTTTTCTCTGATTAATTATTGTGTTTATCTTCTTTCTCCCTGTCCTTTGCCACGGCGCACCGCTCTCTGTTCTTATCCAACGCTCACCGCACCGTTCATTGTCCTCTATAAGAAGCGACATGAACAACCTTCAAAAGTCCAAGATGGTATCAAATGGGACTGCTTCTTCCTGCACCTTCATACCTTGTGCCACCTCCATAAAAAAAATTATTTCAAAAATACCCTTTTCAATATTTTGGATTACATAATCCAGAAAATTTTTTTTAGATTCAAAATTAGCTTCTGGATTATGTAATCCGAAAGTCTTTTGTGATTAGCTTCCGGATTACATAATCCGGATGTCTTTTCTATACATAAGATTAGCTCAAAAGACTTTCAGATTATGTAATTCGGAAGTCTTTTTTTCAGATGTGTTATTAGCTTCCGGATTACATAATTTGGAAGTCTTTTCTAAATATGAAATTGACTTCCAAAGGGGGTGAAAAAAAAGGATAAAATGATATTTTCATATTTAGTATGGGGTGACACAAGAAGGTATGGAGGTGTAGGAAGAAAGAGTCATCAAATGGACATGAACAACCTTCAAAAGTCCAAGATGGTATCAAATGGGTATAACCCGCTCTGCTTTTCGCTGCCAACAGTTCTGTTTCCTTTTCCGGGCTTATTTTCTTTCCTTTTCGTTTTCATTTCCTCGGCATTTGTCTCCATGGCTGAAGTTCAGGAAAATCCTGGGATGATTTTGGTCACGCTTGGAGAGAGTAGCTATGAAGAGAGCTTTGCTCTCCCAGAATAAATTCAAGTTCGTTATCAGAATCATTTTATAGTGACAATCAATATGAGAATCATTTTATAGTGACAATCAATATGAAGCATGATTGAAATATCTAAGGAAAGGAACTTCTAACTAAAGATCTAAAGCAACATAATCAGGCTATACAAAAAATTTAGTCAATAATAAATAATAAAACTAGTTAAGAGAATACTTTTTCTAACTAACCAAAATAATATTAAACTTATATATAAACAGAAAATTTAGAGGATTTCTAGAAAAAAAATATTAGATTTAGAGTATGACTCAACAACAACAATTACATGGTCGAATTAAGAATTGAGGTGAGAATTGAAGGGAGGGAAAGGATAGAGCAAAAGAGTTACATAAATGAAAATAAGTGAAAAAAAAAGGTAAAATAAAGAGATAAAAAAATAAGAATAAACAAATTCGTAAGGTAAAGAAATAAAGAAATAAAAATAAAGAGATAAAAGATAAAAACAAGGATAGGATGATAAAAATAATGAAACATAATATAAATATGAGGTTGATTTTCACAAAAACATGTAAATAAAATAAAAGTAAACTTATTTTGATAAATCTCAATCATATGATTAAGGTTCTTACTGTTTTCTCATATTCTTCTTTTTTTTAAGGTAAATATTTAACACCTATCAAAAGAAATGTTATCTTTTAATGGAAGAATTAAAAAAAGCACCATTTCAATGCTTGGATCACTGGATGGGAACTTCTTACTGAGAATCTCCCATAGGCATATAACTCTTATTTTCAACCTTCAATTTTGTCACTAATATTGATATTCACATTTTTAATTCAATCATATTTAGTCTTATTTTCAGACTTAGAAAAGAACGACCAGTTATCTTCTAGATAATATTAGTAAAACAATTTAGATATAATTCACCCACTAGCATGACACCTATTTATAATAATAATTAATAAATAATGAAAGAAAAAGGTTTACCAAAAAAAATACAAAATGTACACAATGCAAGAATATGAACAGATTATATCAAAAAATTCAAAATATTAAATTATTAGAATTAGATATAATTAAATATTTGAGATATATAATAACTTGTTATACATAATATCTGTGATATATAATGATATCTGATTTTAGTATAAACAATTATAATAAATAAAATTTGTAATGAAAGAAATTTTGGCAGGAAAGGATAGTTAGGAAATGATGTGATCGATTAAAAAGAAATGTGGAATTTTGAGGAAAATATAACCTAAATAGATGACACATCAAAAAGTAAAAAAAAAAAAAAACAAGGCTTTATACTTTCAAGTGGGTCGTGGATTTGTGCCACCCAGATGCTCAATCTATCCCTTTCAAGGATATTTTTCTGCATCCCTATATTTTTTCTGCTGCATTCCTAATTTTTTGAAATGCTAGAACTATCCTTCATAATTTTGGATAATTTCAAAAGAAAGATTCCGTATGAAAAGGTTAGTATAAGGTTCCCGTATTCTTGTTTTCAGAATAAGGGTTAGTATATTTCTAAAATAAAAAATTCAGAAAGCAAAAAATATTATGAAATATTTTTTCTAAAACACATTTTTATTTTTCAAAATAATAAATCCAGAATTTATAAAATATGTTCAAAAAATATTTTGAAAAAAATTATTTAAAAGTTGTTTTTAAAAAAGATAAAATAGTCTTTTTCAATAATTATGAGACACAATAACGAAGGCATTTCTCGTGAGGCAAGGAGAAACACCCCTCTTTCAAATGTTGACAGTATAGGATGGTCTTATATCCTAAATTAGCAGTACCATTAAACATTAAGGTCAGATTAGCTACCAGATTATATACAAATATTAAATTAATCTATTATTTTATCACATTAAGGGCCAAAGTAACTGCAATTGGCAATCTTGCATTAGTCTTGCACTCCATAATAATCATATTTTAAAGATGCAAACTCTAAAAAAACTCATGAATTTTATTTTGCTTAAATTAGCAGACTCGGTACAAGAAATAGAAGGGCGCACAAGAACTCCCACTCCAATAGATAGAAGGTTGAAACTATACAAGAAACAAATGTGATAAATAATTTGCAAGAAATGCCTAAGCTGATGTTGGTCATGCACCTCGGTTGAAAAAGCCGTAAACGGAAGCTCTGCGGGCGCATCAAGTAAATGCATATAATTCATTTGTTCTTGTGAGGAAAGTTACAAAATTTGTAATGGTCTCTTAGCAGCAATCTCAGAGTACCACGATTTCCATGCCTCCATGTAATGTGAAAAGAGATCTTTCAAAGCTGAATCAAAAATAAAACAGTTGGTTTTCAATGAACACGTCAATAATCAAGCTACTAAAAAATAGAAGTGAGTTAAATGAGACCTAGAGCATCTCCATAACGGTTGTTACAGGTTCGTAAATTTACAACCAATGTTTATATAAGACATAGGTTGGAGGAAATTTGGCCTTTTACGTAGGAAATGGTCCTCACCTATGAAAAAAAACAGCATTTCACGTAGGAAATACCATTTTCTATCATTAAAAAACGGCTGCAAAAAATGCACGCAACTGTCTCCCTCTCAGAGCATGCGCATCACACTAATAAAGCTTTGAATACCACGGGAAGGAGGCGAGTGGATGGTTTGAATGAGGATAATTACATAAACAAAATCTTCCAATGCATTCATTCAATATTAAAAAAATGACTAAGATAAACATATTTCTAACTGAAAAACTAAAAATGATCAAATTAATAGACCAATAAATAGATATATCTAAATTGAGCTTGCTAAGTAGTTAACCACATTTTATGTTGGGTAAATGTGAAATATTGATTACCTTCGTTTTGATACTGTGGGCTGTGTGCATTCACTAGACCGTCCCAGTCATGCACCTGCTTCCCATTATGTTTCCCAGAGGCTCCAACTCTGGGCACGCACGCTGGAGCGAAAGGACCAAACTGATAGCTCTTCGAAGTTTGTTTTGTGTCTTGTTTTAAATTGTTTTCATCTGCCTGACCCGGCTCTATATCGTTTTCAATTTTTAGTTTCTTAGGATTCGAATTTAAGTCTCCGTTTGTGAATAATTCCACCTTACTCCTCTCAAAACTGATGTTTGTAATATCACTTCCAAACGCCCTTTTCCTAGAGTCGTTCTGATTTGATTTGTGAAGTGACTCATTCCATGTCTTCCCTTCAGGACCCAGCCACCTGAATGCTGGTTTTCTTGTATCTGACGTATGGGTCTGTCAATTTGTAAAATCATCATAAGCTGAGGACAAGAATATGCTTAGTTATACAATTACGGTAAACTACTCAACACAGAGGAGGACATGTGAACCTCACTCTCTAACCTATTTTAAGACATTTAAAAA
Source organism: Phaseolus vulgaris (assembly GCF_051622355.1). Taxonomy (NCBI): domain Eukaryota; kingdom Viridiplantae; phylum Streptophyta; class Magnoliopsida; order Fabales; family Fabaceae; genus Phaseolus; species Phaseolus vulgaris. The sequence continues at coordinate 43,488,758 of NC_143500.1, read as the reverse complement.
CAAATTAGTAAAAAATGATAGAATGGCGAGCATCACCTTCTCGATAAGGTTCATGGAGGATAGCACATTTGCGATGTCATATAGGCGTCTAACTTTTGCTGCAAAGTCAGATCAGAGTGTAAGTGAAAAAATATAGGAAGTTTTTACTTTAGCCAAGGTTTAAAGAACCACTTGCATTGATCATTGACTCACAATGCACTTAATACACATTAAATTATAGTTTAAGGAAGAGAACCAAAAAGTATCCATGGTTTATCCAATTACAGAAAAGTGAGTTTTTATGCAATACTTACTTACCATGTGTTGCCTCATTATATTTTTAAAACATCGATGAAACAGTTATATTCATATTGTCCAGTACTATACTTTTCAATGAATAAAAACATACTCTTACTTCTCATTATTGAAGTATTGTGAGCATCTCCAAGCAACAATTTTGCAGCCTCGTCAAGGGAGATCAATTCAACCTGTAAAGTAGAGTCAACATTGTTAATCTTGAACTACCTTGCTACACAGATAAGAAAAATATACATTGAATAGGAACGTCCAAGAAACTTGTGTAACCCTCACATTAGAGCACACAAAGAGCTTGACAAAATTCTGGGTCAGCAGAGCCAAAGATTTTTCCCTTCGATTTTCTGCAAAGCAGTGTAGAAGCATCAAGCCTTGAGCAAGAGAAATTTCTAAAAGTTTAGCATTCCCGTGCTTATGAAAATTCACAACTACAAAGGTAACAACCTATTCAAACTTTAAACAAATCGACAATATGCCTAAATGTTAAAGTTAATATTACATTTCAGAAAATGTATAAAATTAACTAAAAATAATCCCAACAAAATAACATGGAGCAAACACGTATAACCTTAATCAAAGTTTGAGGATTTTTTAAGCAATAGTGTGAAGATGTACAACAAGGCATTTCCCACGTAAAAAGGCAAAGCTTAATTCTTTTTTGTTTAGGATATAATTACCATTTTTTAGTGATCTGGGTTGAGTAGATTTAGGGTTCAATTTGTCATTTTGACTTCCAGTAGCGGCGTTGGATTGTGTTTCTTCATCATCTTCATCATCGGACACCTACGACACACAGTCAACAACAAATTATTTGCTGACACTAATTAATCCAGTCCTTATTCTAAAAATGTATAAATTTAACTAGGAGAAAAAAAAAGAGCAGCAAGTTTCAGTATTTAGGCAAAACTCACTTTATCCATGTCGTCGTTAGTGGACCCGCGCAAGGAATTGGAGTTCTCCCTCTGACCATCTTCCTAAGAAACCATAACGAGCTAAAAATTAAAACCTACATATGAAGCTTGAAAATCATAAGCTGACAAAAACTATAATTACTTTGAGCTCCCGAAGAGTGAGAGGAATTGCAGCAAAACCTTTCCAGGTATACTGATTTTTCGCTTTCCTTGAGAGAACCTAAAACACGCACGGATCGAAAGGATAAACTGAGGTGAAACATGAACAAAAAAAAAAGTACAACATAAGAAAATAGAGAAAAATGCACACACCCCAATACTCTCGAGAACGTTAACAATGTCGTAGATCCGTCTTCTCTCGACTCCTGGATAGAAACAAGAATTAGATTCAAAACAAAACAAAAAAAAAAAAAAGAGAAATGAAGAGAGAATAGATAATTAAATACCTAATCGAGTGGCAGCGTCATCAAGGCCAATTAAGTGCACTGCGTCTCGGTTATAGAGACTCAAGAAACTGACATGAAAAAAAAAAAGAGGGAAAAAACGAATTAGCGATTGAGTTGAATTGAGATGAAGGAATAGGAGAGGAAGAAGAGAAGAAGTACTTGGTGCACAAAAGTCCCAGTGACTTCTGTTTTCTGTTGTAAGTGTAGTGTTTGGAAGAGATGGGATCTGAAGAAGCCATGGAAGTGTGGGAGAAAGCAAAGAAGAGAGAGATTGAGGCCTTATATAAGAGGGAAAGAGGGGAGAAAAGCGGGGCAAAATTTTGAAAATTGGATCTGAAGAGGGAGTGGGAGGGATGTTGTTTTGTTTTTTAAACAAAAACAAACAATTAAGCGGGAACTTCTTTCTCAACAACTGCAATCAAACTACTTTATAATTTTCATTTATTATACACATTTTGTTCTACACAATACATAAAATGTAATCTATTTATAATGTTAAATGATTTTATAATCTTATCTAATTACAAACTGTTGGACAAAATAAGATAAGATTATTCATTTTTATAAATCATGCTAATCTAAATTTTTATTCAATAAAAATAAGAATATTATATATTTTTAATCCTTATATTATTTAAACTTTACATAATCATTTATACCTGGAGAAAATATGAAGTGAGCTTAAGTCAGTTATTATCCCATTGAATCAAAATAGTTTGAAATAAACTGAATTGTAGGATTAGTTAGATAAAATAGATTGAAGTGTATTGTGATTTTAATCAAATGAATTAAATTAGACTTTTCTAAATAACTCGCTGTAGTGAAATGTATGAATGATTATTAATCACTTCTTATATTTATTAGTTATACAAATTATACTTTTTAAATTAGTTTAAAAAATCATATTTTTAAAATTAAATTATAAGAGAAGTTCTTTTAAAATTAATTCATTTTTTAGTGTAATTATGTTTAATCCATTTTTATCAACTATAATCATTTGTAAGATTTTTATATTTCATCTATACGAATTACATGTTATGGAATAAAAAAAAAACTCACACAATTCAACCAACCTAAATTATTCTCTTATACCATATAATATTCAACGAATTTATTTATGTTTGATAAAAAAAATATTTGTGAATTTTAAAATAACTATATAAGTAAACACTCCATGTATTTTATTTCATCTTTTAGTTTAATTATAACTATGTCCGAATTTATTTGAATTACTTTTGGATATTTTTAAATTTTTGTTTATTTTAATAAATATCGAATTAAAATGATCATGAAAAAAACATGTTAATAAATGAATTACAAATTATAAAATATACGGTGACTATGGTTTGGTGAGTCTTTGATGGATGACATTAGGGTTTTGTCATCTATATTGTTATTTGAAGGTGGGCGATTGTTGGCTGACAACTAGGATTATATCTTTCTTTAGTAGTGTAGTTCACTAGATGTGCGGTTGTATTCTATTGGTTTTTCTTTTGTATTTCTCGTTGTAATCTAGTTTGTAGCGTGAGTCCTTTGATCAACATTTTGTTTGTCACTGTTCTTGTTGGTTGATGGTTAGTATTGTTCTTAGTGGCTCGATTTTTCACACGTTTGAAGTGTTTGTCCCGTTGGTGGGATGGAGACGGATTCTTCTAGTTTTCAAATTCCTTAGGGTGTCTTGAGATCCAACGTTCTTCACAAGTCAACTAATCTTGTATGGCACGAACACAAAAAAATACTTTTGCACAAACCTTAAATAATGCTTGTGATTTACCTCTCTCAAACATGACCTCTCCTTGCATCAAGGGAAATTTGATATGTGTTCAAATTGATGAAGGTGTGTATCTTATAGGTTTTAAAGACGCTAAAAGTCACCTTCATGGAATAATAATACTATCAAAAGGTGGCAAACCTCTTATTCATATGGGCATGTGCAAAAAGTTGGATTTTGCTTGGAAATATTTGGGATATTAAAAAGTCATTTTGATGAGAAAGGGTTTTATGAATTTGTTTTTTCTTTCCTTGAAAACATGAGAAGAGTCTTAGCAGTGGAGTCCTGTAATCTTAATCTGGATATCTTGAGTGTCTTTGTTTTGACTAAATACTCTGTGTCGTCTTCCATGAAGTTCACTAAAGCTCAGTGTTAGGTCATGATCCATGATCTTCCTGTGGAATATTAGCAACCAAAAACAATTTTCTTTGTAGCGAGAGGGATATGTATTCTTTTGTCTCTTAATGAACGCACCGTGAATAAATCTACATAGTTTGTTGCTAAACTGTTGATTGATATGTTATTTGTTTTGTCTAGTCAAACTTTGGTGAAAAAACTTGATTTCGTTTTTATTGTAGATATTGAATTTGAGAAGTTGTATCTATTTTGTTATTCATGCAAAGTTATAGAACATTTTATTTTAAATGTTATTTTTAAATGCAGACATTATCATGATAACCTCAACAATACAGTCAAATCACCTATTATTTTGTCTAAACTTATTATTGTACATGTACATTATAAACTTGTGACTAACTAGACCAAATAAACTAATGGTGTCTCTCACAAATAAATAATTGGTGTCATATAGTAACAAAATTTTGCATTTGAGGTACAAATACATGATGTACCTATTTGTAATACACGGGTGATGGAAGTTGAGAAAATTATTATTAATCTTGGTAACCTTGTTGAATAATTATTTTTGTATATAATCTAAGTTTTAGATAGAAAATATATTTTTAAAGAAATTAAGAATTGGCTTATATATATATATATAACGTTTATAAAAATTAAAACATTTTTAACATTCATCATTAATCTTTAAACTATGTCTCTTTACTTCTTACATCCTCGTAAAAATAAAAATTGAAATTAAGATAAAATAAAATAAAAACATCTATTAAATATATATTTTTAATTATGTTATACTCACTCTTATCTATCTCTTCTCTATCTTTCACGTTAAAAACAAGTCATCATTTTATTTGTAACTTTTAAAGGTTCAATTTCCGTATAAACACAACTATCATCCATCATTAATTTTAAATACTATTCTTTAATTGCCAATAAAACATAAAATACGTCTTCACATCATTTATCAGGTATATATGTGAAATAAATAACTCTAAATCATCATAGAAGTGAAAAATTAAGCAAACTCAACTCAAATTTTTATTTATCAAGTATATATATATATATATATATATATAGAAGTGTGTATAATTTGTTTATTATGACTTAAGATATATTAAACCATTAATTTTTAGTTTTATCAAAAATTTGAGTAGTTGGAATCCAATTTTGCAAGCATAACTCCATATGTCACTTATATTAAATTATATAAGAAATATGTACAACTATAATAATAGTTAGCCCAAAAAGAAGGTATCTCCTACGTTTATCTAAAATAGTAATTAATCATTCACTATCAAGAAAGAGACTAAATCCTGAGTGTATTGGATTTCTTCCTATTACGAAGTGGACTTTGAGCCTAACTCAACCCCATAAAACCGGTTCATAGGATTGAGGTTTGCACCCACTTATATACAATGAAAGGCTTTAATCTCTAGTCGATGTGGGATCTCCAACACTTCCTTCTTTACGCATGATATTAGATTTAATTCATTTGATTTTCTTTTGGAATCATACAAATTGGTCAATAGTTGATATCTTTTAAAGAATATAACTGACCATGTTTAATAAAAAAAATCCTTCAAATTATATTATTTTCATTAAAAAACAACATTAAAATAATTCAGTTTTATTCGAAAACCAAACCCTCCAGTCATAATTTTGATTAAAAATTCTCATTGTATAAATAAGATAATTTCACATTAGATAAGTGGGATAATCTTTACGAATAAGTCTCAAACTTTAAAGATACATACCTCGATGTAAAGGGAACATGTATGAGATTCTACATCAATTAGAAATAATATTAATTTATAATAAAAACAAATATCATTGGACAAGTTACTTTTATAAAAAAGAGTTTGATTTAAATTCAATTTTTAACACTATAACAAAGTATTTTGAACAATAATTATTGAATATTATATCATCCGTTATAATACCACTTACAAATATCTAATATATAAGAGTATAAGTGAAGAAAATCTTACCCCTACAAACCCACTAAACTTATAAAATATTTTAATTAATCTAATTTTTGTTTATTTTTATGATGGAAAACAAATTTAAGGAGTTGTTGTGATGCTAAATACCAGTAATATACTTTTAATATTCAATTTTTGTATAATTTTAGCTATCTGGTAAAAATGCTTCATTATTAAACATATAAGTATATTTTCAATTTAATGATATTTTTTAACTGAAACTATGTTTTCAAAAATAAATATTAAAAAATTCATAAAAAATGTATATTAAAAAAATTAAAGTTTTTAACACTCTTCAACTAATTATTTTACCATAAGAGCACAATCCTTAAACGATAATAAAATTAATTTCAATTTGAAATATGTAATTGTAATTATTGATACAAATACGAATTAAAATTATGATAATGAAGTTCTAGAAGTTTAAAACCACATTAATTATTTTTAATTAATAATTTAAAGTATACTTTAGTTTTTAAAACATAGATGTGATTGAAATATAGAGTCAACTCAATTGTAATAAAATAAACAGTGAAAATCCTTAAATTATAAAATGTCAATCTAAGATCTATCAAACCTCAAACTAAATTTAGTGTAATTTGTTTGGAATGGATGGATAAAAGTAGAAGGAATGAAAGTAAATAATACAAAAAATAAAGAAAGAAACATGTTTTTCCTTGTTTGATTTTTTAATTAAAAAAGGAAAGAAAAATTACTTTTGATGGTCCTGAATTAAACACGCTTTCTCTTCCATATGAGAAGTGCTGGTTTACATTAAAAAGAAGAGAGAAAACGAAGATAGAAGATTAAAAAAATTCATTTATGATTATTTACAAGGAAGGAAAGAAATACAAATATTAGGCTGACCTGGGTGGAAATCTGAAAAAAAACTTGTTTTTTTATGAGATAAAGTATTAAATTCCTCTCAACTTTATGCACTATTTGGTGAAAGATAGATATTCTGTAGTCTCAGTATAGTTACATATCTTTTAATAATGAAATTTTGAACTTTAAAATAAATAATATTTTAAATTAATTAGAATGATGTTTTTTCAATACAACATATTATTTAATACCTATTTATCTATATAATAAAAAATATGTTTATCTTTATTTTTTATTTCTTCTTCAATCAAATTATCTAAAATCCATCTTACTTCATGCATCAGTTGGAGTTGAGTGAGTCAAGTTATTTAACACTATTGACCGACTGACCGAAAAATAAACTAATATTGATTTATTGAAAATACGTATCAGATATAGCTCATGAATCAAATGACCCACTACCAAATCTTACAAACAAAGTTTGTTTTCTATGCAAGAGTAATGTACGTTTTTATCAATTATATCATACACATACAAAGTACTTGATCGTCGAAAAACTTTTTGTAGATTTTTTTCCGATTAAGCACCAAAGAATCAAAGAGATCAAGAGTTGAAGTTATCAGGAACATAAGTGAAGTGAAGGAAGAATGAACAAATACAAAGAAGCGAATATCAGAAGAACAACCAACATTATTGTTACCGCCAAGTACTATTTATACTCATTTTATCTGCACAAATCTCTATAATTTTTGTTTCTATTATTTTTCATTTCCTCAACTAAACAAAAATGAAAAAGCAAGAAGAGAAATTATTTAAATTAAAAGGCGAAACACGTCATTCAGAACCATTCAGACATATTTATTTTAGAGTGTTAATGTCATCCTTCACTTTCTCTCTATGGTAAAAAACTATGAAAGAATATAGCATAAACGAATCATATCAGCATTGTAATTAAAATCGCAAATCTTATAAAGGTGTAGAATCCGAGACTTAGAAATCTTATAGTACTCATATCAAGAAATATAGTGCTTACTTTAAAGAAGCAACAATAAAATAAAACGTCATGGTGGATGGAGCACAAAATAGAAAGCATACGAGAAAACTATTTTTAATTTTTTATTTATTTCTAAAAGTGTTTGTGTAGATGTTCGTATAAATAAACTATATAAGTGTGGGTTTGATTTGAGCGGAAAATTTTAATTTGTTTTAAATGTAAAAATATAAAAAGCCTTTGAACTAACTTTAGTTAAGTACATTGATTTCGTGCCAAATTAAGTTAGTGTGTGTTTAGTTTTACGTTTGGAATCTCAAAATTCGTTTTTTATATGTGAAAAATATAAGTCATTCAAAATTATTTTAACTTGAACATGGATAATGAATTCATGTTTTTCTACTATAAAATTTTAAAAGTATCATATTTTTCTTAAAAAAGAAAAATACATAGATTGTGATGCCGGTAAAAGTGCAACATAATTACTAGTGTTGCACACATAAATAATTATATTGCTAAAGTATATATTTAAGAGTGTTATTTATACAATAATTGTTTATCAGGCATGTTAATGTTAATGTAACTATGTGATCTAATTAAATGGATTGTGGTTTAGTAAAGATGAAGTGTCTCTTTGCATCCGGGTGATAGTTGAAGAAATCCACGTGGACTAAGAGATATTTCATTCTTACATTTTCTAAAATGTTTTAAAAAAATTTCTTCCAACCATGCATACATGCATAGTGTAGAATCTTTATTTATTTTATATTTATTTAAATACTAATATTAAATAATTTAGATTTGTATTTTCTATAGGATTTTAAATACTTTAATAATTTTATTTATTTTATATTTTATTTAAATACTAATACTAAATAATTTAGATTTAGATTTATTTAGAATTTTGAATATATTTTTTTTTATTTCATATTTTTATTTAACTATAATATTAAATAATTTAGAATTTATATTTACTATTTTTTTAATAACTTAGAAAATTTAAATTTGTAAAATATTTTCACATAAATTTTAATTTGTTTATGCGTAAACCAATTTAATCATATTTTATTTTAATTTAATTTTAATTATAATAATAAATTTATAATCTTACACTTTTATTTATTTATAAAAAATATATTATCAATTACACCTATAACTAATTTTAATAAACTTTTATTTCATCTCTTAATCAAAACAACTTATTTTTCATCCAATCATTTTTATTTCAAATCTTCTAAAATGGACTTCCCCTTCTCAAATCCACAACAACCTCGTATCTATCTTCAAATCTAACAAATGAGAAGATTTGGAGGTGGAGGAGATATCCGCCGTATCAATCAACGATTTGATCCTGTACGGTCCAATTTCTGTAACTAACACCGTTTTCCTCATGCGGCCTTCTTAATATCAAATTATTTAATTCCATATGATCATATTTCTTGATTTTTTTAGAATCATTTTTTAATTTCTAAATCAGATCAATATTATTTTTCTCAAATGAATATATTTACTGTAGTAGTAGAATTTTTAATCTTTGAAGAGTGAGTCTAATTTTCAAACATCTCCGAGTCTGATTTCAGATGATCAAATTCTGAAAAGATATTTTTCTTTTGTTTGAAAAAACAAGAAAAATTAAAATTAAAATAAAATTAGAGATAATTAATTTAAAATACTAAATTCAATTTTAATTGCTTAGAGAAAATAAACATACTAAAAAATAATTCAAGGGTGAATAAATTTTTGATTTTGTAATATAATTTGGAATTAACAAATTTTTTTTTAAATTATATTAAAAAACTTAAATTTATTCACTCTTAAAATATTTGTTAGTTTGTTAATTATCTCATACTAATTAAAATTTAATTTCAAAATTTCTAATTAATTAATTAAAATAAATTTTCTCTAACTTTACTTTTAATTTCTTATTTTAATTTTTTTATTTTCCTTCCCTCTTTAAAATGAAAAAAAAACTATAAAATTTCCTCTTCGAATAATAAACAAGTAACTTATTATAATTTGATTATTCTTTTAAATTGTAAAATTTCATAAATCAAAATTTATAAAGCAACCAACATTTTATACATGTTTTATTTGAGTTTCCTATCCTCTTATTCGGTATGATGATGTAAATACATGTAATGACATTCTGATGTTCAAATCAGATATAATTATCCATTTACAGGTTTTAAAGTTTAATTTTACAATATCTTTTATCTTAAAGTTATTTCCTATTTATAGTTTTTTCACATATTATTTGTATAAAAATAAAGATAGACTCATCCAGACTAAAATATATGTCTAATTACGTTTTTTAATAAGTAATTAGATTTTATTATGTGTGATTATTATAAATATAATTATATCTTACCGAATTAAGAAGTCGAGTTGTCAGACTAAATGTATGAATAAATACGTTGATGGAAAGCTTCTTCATGATAACTGAAACCTTTAGTTATCCGATGATATAATATATAAACACGATAAATTTATATGTATGATGTTGTTGTTAATATATTATGTAATTTTTTAATGTGACAATGAAATTTATTTATAAAATCTTAATAATCTCTCTTTTTTAAATGTGAACTATCTTTAATATTAATATTTTATTTATTTGATATAAGAGTCGAATTCATCTTTCAAATTTTCTCCAAATAAAGTGCGTGCATACTTGTTTTAAACATATGTAAAAGTTATGTATTGACTGAAAGAATAAAGTTATTTTAATATAATTTTTTCAGTAAATACTGTTATTAATAATGTAAAAAACATTAAGTCATAGTTACCAGGAGAATTGACTCTCTCTTTACCATGAAAATGAATCCAAAATCCATTGGACTCAATATGAGAAAAAAAAATCGATTCTCTTACTTATGTTCACAAGCCAAAATCGATTTTATCAACCACATTGGGCCATGAAGCTATCAAAATGAATTCTACTTTCTTTTAGACAATGACGAGAATCGATTTTCATATGCAAGAGATTCTTCTACTACATTGATTTCTCACGTAGTGGTGCTATGCATAGTTAGAGTCAAGAGTATTAAAGTAAAATATTATTATCTCACATGTACATCATCGATAATCTTTGCATATGCGAGAGGAAATGAGAATGGATACAACTCACTCCCCATTTGCATCATCGCCTTCAAACATGTTGATCCAAATAAAGAAAAAACTCACTAATATAATAAAAATTATTTAATTTGATTTTTATTTTAAGAATATAAAAGTCTGATGAACTGACATCTGTTTAGTGTAAATATTTTTACAGTTCTAATTCAGAAACAAACGTTGTTAATTCGAACGTTATAGAAATCATTATCCTAATATTTTAATACAAATTAATATACATTAACATAAACTCTATGAATTTATATTCTTAAGGAAATGCAAGAAAACAAAGATAAAGTTGTGAGAATATTTGGTCCTCTTCATAAGTATCAGAAGCGTAACACTCTAAATATTTTTTTCATTATTTATTATATTTATGAAATTAACGTGTAGTATCTATTTTTTTAAAATTGGTATGTGAAAAAAATTATACATGATTAGCAATTAATTATTTAAACAAATCTTTGAACATTGTTTAATGTTATTTTCAAATTTATAAATAATTATTTTATTAATTTTTAACTAAGAATATTTTTTTAATTAGATATATTATTAATTTAATTTTTTTACTCTATTATATCAATCAAATTAACTACAAAATTTCATTCAATTTTTTTTATCTTTTATTTTTTGAAATTAAAATAACATAACTTTTCAATCTCTTCTTCCTTTCTTTCATTTTTCACTCCTTCTCTCCAATCCAAAAAAAAAAAAGCATAAGTCAAGACCTAATTTATTACATTCTCATCCGTTTTAAAAATAAGAAGCTTTATTGAAAGTCTATTCCTGAAGAGGATCTAATCCCAAGTATCTGAATCTTTGCAGCAAGAAGATTTGCTGACTTTTTGTTCTTTAGTAGAGCACTGATCTAATTCTGCAACCACTAATGACTTCGTATAGAAAATTTAGGAATAACATAGTCTAAAAAATTATTTTTCTAATGACGTAAGAAAAATCGATTAATAAATTTTTTATCCTTTATTATTTGAAAATGATTTTACTAAAATTTAAACTAAATTTTGAGTAGAATGTGTTTAATTAGAAGTGAAAAGGTGGCATTGAGAAAGCGGGGAAGTACAGTGAGAGTGAGAGAGAGTGACATTATTAATTAATTTAATAATGAAAAGAAAAATGTAATAATAAAAGTAAGATATTGATACTGACGTGAGAAGAGAAGGGACAAGTGGAGGTGGCATAATCGCTTCTCATGGATTTCCAAAGATCTCTCAGATTTCGATCGTCTCAATAAATCTTCTTTAATTATTATTATTATTATTTTCTTTTACTTTTTCATCCATTTTATTATTTAATATATTCATCATTCTCTCTCCAACTAAATATATATAAATAAAATCCATCCATTTTCCTCCTTACTTTCTTTTCTCACAACACCACTCCTGTTCAACTTTTCACTTTCATGGCCATCCTCGGCGATTTTTTCCGCCATAACTTAACGGAATTTCTCCAGGAATCCCCTTCTGGTGCGCCGGAGCTTCACGTTCTTGCAGTCGATGACAGCCTCGTTGATCGCAAGGTCATTGAACGGTTGCTCAAGATTTCTTCCTGCAAAGGTGACCCGGCGTTGCGTATAGCTAGTTTTTTTTATTTTTATTTTTAATTTTCGTTTGCCAAATTGAGATCGGTTCTGAAGTTGTGTGTGTTTGGAATGGTTGTTTTTCAGTGACGGTTGTGGAGAGTGGAACGCGTGCTCTTCAGTATTTGGGCTTGGACGGAGAGACTAGTTCTCTCGGGTTCGATGTAAGCGAATTCTACTATTTAGTTTTTGGAGGTTTTTGATGAAAATTGTTGAAATAGGTTGGTGCTAACGTTTTTTTTTTTGTTTATTGGTTGTGGTGACAGAGTGTGAAGGTTAATCTCATAATGACGGATTATTCCATGCCAGGGATGACAGGATATGAATTACTCAAGAAAATCAAGGTTTGTAGTCTATGATTTTTATTCTCTGAAGGGTGTTTTGTTTGTTTGGTCTTATTAGGTTAGCTTCTTTTTTTTAGGATTGATAACTGCTACTACTGGTGTTTATTTTGTTAGTTGGACACAAATTGAATTGTGTATTTGTGCTTTTGGGTTGGGTTTAAAGTTGGTCGTTAGATTGTGAACAAGGGGGCGTTGATTCTTAATTACACTTCTTTCTGTTAATTTCAGCAGGAGTCTTCCGTGTTTAGAGAGATTCCAGTGGTGATCATGTCGTCGGAGAATGTTTTGACTCGAATTGATAGGTAAGCATCCTCCATTAGCTTACACGTCTTTTGGATCAACAATGGAATTGTAGGTGGCATCTAGTTTTTTTTATCAACGAACTCTTCAAACAATTTCTGTATTTTGGTAACGTTTACAATTTCGATGGTGTTTGTTGATTTGTCTATGAACTGACGAGGTGAAGCGTAAAATGTATCGCAAACGTTGAGATCTACTTCATATTGCATCTACAGTATGATATTTTTTTACTGAAAAAATACGACTATTTGGATTTATTGTCGAATCCTTTCCATAAGTTGACTTCCAATTGATATAAACGTTTTTCTAAGTCGAGCCTGATACTTACAAGAATAGTTACTGACTTACTACCTCAAAACGTTAGGTACCAATCCTTGTGTAGATCTGACATATTGAATAGTAATTAAAGTTCCTTACAAATCTTTAATAGCCAATAGGTCATATGGTGTCACCGTGATTGGTTATGCCATGATTAGCTTAGCACTAACTATGCTGGAAGCCACCGACTCATAAAAAAATCATAATGGGGATTGGGTATGTGCTTTGCAAATATTAAATACTTACCAAATTTCTTATCAGAATTTCCAAAATAAGTCCCCTTCCCACAACAATATAGTAAAAAACCTTCAACTAAGATATAACCTTCTGGTAATTTATCAAATTGTGTCAAAACATTGCATTATATCCTGCAGCTAGCAATAATGCATACTTCATGCATTCATGTATTGGGTAACAAGTATTTCTTGGCATGTTTCTTAACAGTTAATTCCTACTAATTGACAGTTGCCTGGAGGAAGGAGCAGAGGAGTTTCTTTTGAAACCTGTCAAATTGTCAGATGTAAGACGCTTAAAAGATTTCATCATGAAAGGGAAAGTGAAGGAAGTTGAGAAAAGAACTCTCAAAAGAATGCGGTCAATTGATTGCAGTCCACCTCTGTCTGCAACATGCTCAACCATCTCTCTTCCATGCGATCCATCACCATCATTGCTCTCACCATTATCCTCAAAGAAGGCTAGATTGTAATCACAGATTGACTAGTGTCTGTCTCCAATTTTGTCGACACCTGGTGTTGATATCAAAGCATGCACTGTATTTTGCACCTGTTCACCAATCTTATACTTTAGGAATCAGTATCGCTAATTTTTTGGCCACTTGTTTGTCATCTGGGCTCATGTACAGTAGAAAATTATCTATATATATATACACAAATAGAGCGCTATTCTGCAACATTTTTTTACTTAAACTCCTGCTCTTTATTTATTCGTTCTTCAGTGATTATGGTCTCTTTATCTTTATAAAGTGTATGGATATTGTAATATTTGAATAATAATAATAACAATAAAAATACTAAATTAGAACCCGCCTTGCCATGTTTAACATTAAAAAATTGAATAATGTGCTCGGTCTTTAAAGTTTAGGAAAAATCGCAAGGAAAATAATACAATCTTGAGTATAAATATTTTATCATCGCTCTCCTTCCACTCTCATTTCTCCTTCTGATTTTTTTTTTTATTTTAATAGTTAGATTTGTTTAAGAAAAGGGGTCGTGGAAAAGTTTTCCTTGTATTTTCGCTTTTCGCAAGAGTTGGAGGTATATGACTCTGTTATGAGTCAATTTCCCACTAATCTTAGCAGACTATGCTGCTCAGAAGCTAGCGAGTCCAAAATTGAATGGCACTGTCATTGATTAGAAATCAATTCTCATTAATATTTTACAACCTGCCAAAACGGAGATTTGGAGGACAATACCCTGAAGATGCGGTTTTTCAGTAGAATCTGTGAGAACAACCGACCGTCACAGTACAACAAATAAGTAGCAGCAGCAACTGCATTATTGTTGCCTTCCAAGTTACAAATTTGAGAACCAGCATCATTCGGATCAACAAAGCACAACAAATATTATCATTCAGAGAAGCATTGCATTGTACCAATTAGAAGGGTAATCAATTTTGTACCTAATTACCGATGGCAATATATTCGAATTGGTACGGTTGAATCATAAATAAAGGAGATATTGTAACCATCAATAAATAAACAGTCTGACTGATGTATTATCTCATCAATTATGAATTGACATCTGTGAGGGCAATTTATACCCTGTTTACCTGGATTGGATTTTTAAACATCAATCTAATGCATTGTATTTTAGATCTAAATCTATACTTTATTTTAAACAAGATTGGATTTTTGTCAATTGATTTATTACTAATTTTAAATTCACTTTAAATCTAAATTAATTATAATATATATTTTTCAAGTATATAAAAAACTTCTTTTAATTCTTGAAATTATGGTTTATTTAAAAAATGGAAATATTAGTAGAATAAAAAAATCATTGAAGAGGACAAGTGAAAATATAGATTTACCGCTGAATAAGCTTTTTAATATAAAAACTTTAGTAAAAGATAGCAAAATTCTCAAAACACTTAAATTCATTACACATGAAACACATAGCCACACGAACTAGTGGATTCGACAATAAAACTTACATCCATTTTTTTTTCTTCTAATCACTAAATACATAAAACAAGGAAATGTTTTGAGATGTTCTATTATGGGAGCTCTTAATTTTTTTTATTTTATTTTAAGTTTTATTTAAAAAATTATATATGTGAACTTTTTACCTTTTATTTTACATTTATTTATTAAAAATAAACATTTTAGGGCAGAAAGGTGTGGGAAAATTGTACTTATAGGTACAAAAATAATTCAAAACAAATGATTAAGTGTGAGTCGTGAGTCTGTAGATGACTACTTAAACCAACTTGCATGGTGATCAAAATATGTTACACTTGAACATAATAATATAATACTATCAGAAAAATGTGTTGAAGCAATGAGAATGAAGAAAAACTGCTTACAGAGCACTAAATGGAGGATAACAAGAATGACTGAAACAAAAGAAAGACAGGAACTGATTATTGAGAATGTTGGCTAGTTTTTTTGCAAAAATAGATAGTTGTCTAGTTGCACATGATCGAATCATTATAACCCGCAAATTGAGTTGTTATAGCTAGTGAATTTCATTACTATAATATAAGTTCTATTGAATATATATTTTTTTATAGTAAAAAAATATTTTCATTTGATTTGGATATTTACACATTTTTTCTTTATTTTACTCATCTAAATGATACAAACTAAAAAAATAAAATATGCAACCTAGTAGGAAATTGTGAAGGCATGCACAACGCTCAAGAGTACTCTTCTTATTATTTAAATAGAAAATAATTATGAATAAGCTATTAATAAATTGCAATAATTTTTTTGAATAATTATTAATTTGTATTAAATCATCTTATCAACTTTAGAAATGCTAATAAATAAAATATATTAAATTTTTAACATTTCTAAAATACTATTATCTATTACAATAAAATTCTACTGACTCTTATATAAAATTTGGAGTTTTTAAAAATATTCATAGTATATGATTAATAAATATTTACTACGTTTCAATCACAATAATTTTATTTTCAATATTATGTGTCTATTGTTCTTTGTTAAACAGATTTTTTATATTAAATAATATCATTATTATTACTTTATAATCAATATTCACATTTTATTATAGGAGGAGTCAAACGCAAATCCTCTAATTACATGGAAGGTATGTAACCACTAGATGAAGGCAATTTAATAATCATATTATAATTATTATTATTAACTTAATTAATAATAATATTATAATTATATTTATTGAGAAATTTATCGATAAATATTATCGACATATATTGATTTGCGCTAAATTAGTCAGTAATTACCAACAAAGCATATTCGTCGATAATTAAAAAATTATTGATATACATAAATTAATCGATAATTAAAAAAATATTAATATACACAAATTCATTGATAATTTTTAATTATCGATATGCACAAATTCATTGATAATTAAAAAAAGTTATCAATAAACACAAAATTATCGATAATTTTTTTGTCAATGTATTGAAAGTTAGTTTTCTTACCTAAAAGAATTATCTTAAAAAACTTATTTTCAAAGCAGTCCTCAAAACCAAGTATGTTACACCAATATCTAGGGATCTATAATAATTTATCTAAATATCATCAAATCAAATTTTAGTACAAGCTAATCAAATTAAAGAAAATATTTTTCTAAACTGATTCTAAGAAGATTTATGACAAAATCTTAAGAAAAAATATAAAATAAAAAATGTCATAAGTTGTACCATCTATCTAAGGTGTCATAATTACAAATGTAAATAAAATTGAGTCCGAACCAACTATAATCAGATGGTGAAAACTGCGCATATATAAGATCAGAGGTAAAGCCTGTGTATTAACATTGTTCTTTCTGCAGTCTCTCCCTCTTAAATATTCCACTACGAAATTGACATTACACAAAAAACATCACACAACCCACTTCCCCTTCTGTAATTTGAAATTACAAGCTGCAGCACCAAGCCTACTTCACTAGTGAGATAGGCTTGAAAATAGTGGCAGTTGCATGGAACCGGATATAAATAGTATGATTGGTTAAAGCTACCTCACACCATACAGAAGCCAAAAAAAATTGCACAGTAATTCCAACCGCAAAATTGGAATATATGTAGACATGGTTAAAGCCAAATCCATGTGACATTTTGGCCAACTTTTCTGTCATCAGATCAACTTTAAGGGGCAAATTCTAAGCCTGCCGAACCCGATCACGCCAAGATCCCTTTTGCTGGGCCAGCACCTGAAACCAAATATAACAGGGTTACTTGAATTATTTGTTATGCCATCAATATGCTGTGACATAGAAAAATGCTTACTGTTTCACTTAAAAGGCTTGTAACCAGATCATTTTTAGCAACCTCCTTCTCGTCCTCCCTTTCAGGTTCACTATCTGTACTAGTGGGAGGTGGAAGCGCTGTAGTACCAAACATAGCTTCTTCGTGAGCAGCTTGTATTTGATCCTTCCTCCTTGCCTACGTAACAATACGGAATTCAGTTTTCCAAACAATGATCAGACAAGCACATCAGGAAGGAATCAAACTGACTATTCAATCTTAAGAGAAGAGGAAGATACCTCAACTGCAGAAAATCTGAAACTTTGGCCGATGTGCTTAACTAAGGGTGCATCATCTTCAGCAACTGCAGATGGAAGGCGTGTACAATCAGTTTTATTAATTTCAACAAAACCATCACTACTAACTGCCATCGCAAAAGTATATAGCTGAAAACACCATCATTCAACAACGGAAAAGTATAAACTTAAAAAAGACAGATACAGAACCAACAAACATAGAATTAATTATTTAATACTGAGAAAGGTGTTCCTTTAATTTCCAATAACAAGATCCAGAAAATGTTGACTATATTAACAGGAGAAGCACGGGGAGACCCAAGAAATGTCCACATAGAAATGAACAATGCAAGAATCTTCTAGTTTTAGGGACTTTTACCAAGAATGGGGAATAAGCAGCAGTCAAGGCAAATTGTCCTTATAGATCCAAAAAGGAATTAAAAACAAAGGATTAAATGGAAGAATTCATAGGTACACAACAGAAAGAAATCCCACAAATAGATTAAGAAACAAGTCTGACCTTCAACTTCTTCATCATCAAGAGGGGCATCCTTGTTAAACTCAAACCGCTCCCAGCCCACGCCCTTTTCTGAATCATGTGCAGCTACATTTAAAAGTATGAAGTATATTAGAGAAAAATCAATAGCGTATGCACAAACCATCTCATTTGGCAAGCTAGAGAGCAAATATTTATAATTTATATCAACACTTCAAGGGTGAAATATTAAAATTTTGGTTTGTAATATAGCTAGTCCTATTCGTATATATGACTAGATAGTAGCAACCTTAACAAGTCTCTAAGATCAAATGATCATATACAACAAGAAGTCAAGAGAAGGCAAGGCAACTATTCGTGCCAAAAACCAAGTTTTCCACGCAAGATTAACATTATCATTTCTTAAGAACATTCTCAATCTAGTCGACTACAGGAAAGATTTTCAGAACATTCAAGATCAGTGCATCTAATATCAGTGTTCGATTCATAAATAAAAACAATTTATTCAAAACATATGGTGAGAATGTATTCAAGAAGAAAGGATAATTTCTCCCCTGGAGATCTATTGGCTTACCAGTTTCAGAGAGCTGAAGCTTCATCCTGGCTTTGACTCTTTCAGCAGATGACTGTAGACAATAGCAACAAAAGATGTCCATGAATCATGACAAACAAATCCCAGCCAATAGTAGAGAAAATTTAGAAAAAAGAGTGTCTAGACATGAAAGCAATATCTTCATCAGGTCATAGCGAGAGAAAAAAAAAATGGACTTAGAAGAGTGGAACGTACCATACGATCATAACCTTGAATTAGGTTGGAATAATCAGTCCCAACATTCTTTCCCTTTCTCGCTTCACTCACTTTCCCTATATCATTCGCCTCCTTCTCCGACCTACGCTGTCTGCGAGGAGAAACGCTTCTACTTCTCCGTCTCCCTCTATCCCTATCCCTATCCCTATCCCTATCCCTGTCCCTGTCCCTGTCCCTGTCCCCTTCGGAATCTCTATGCCTATATCTCTCTCTACTCCTGCTTCGCCTCCGCGATTCCCTGTATCTGTCTCTGCTCCTGCTTCGTCTTCTACTTCTATCCCTCTCCCTCTCCCTGCTGGAAACCCTAGGTTCGGAAGAGGGCTTCTTCTTGAGCTTGTCGTGAATGGATTGCAGTTGTGTTTGCTTCTCCGACTCGGAAGGAGCGGAGGTGGCATTAAGTTGCGGTTGCTTGTCGGAGTGGGAAGCGGCGGAGGAGGCTTTAACGAATTTGGAGAGAAAGGAGGAAGAAGAGGCGAGAGCGGAGCCGGGTTTGGGAACGTCGTCGTTTGAGGCGGAAGAGGAAAAGCCAAGGCCTTGTTTAAATCTTGCGGCCCCCTCGCCCTTGCGGGTCAACTCGTCGTAGTATGCCGCTGCTTTTTCTTCTTCCATCTCTAATCTCTTCACTTCTCATTCTTCATCAATCAAATACATCCCAGCCCCTTTCTGCAAAATCACACACATGCAGAATACATCAAAGGAAATTTTTTGATTTTTTATATAATTGCACCAATAACTAATATACTTATTTTACATTTTTCTTATGAAAAAATCCCACCACTTTTTCTTTTATTTTCAAAATATTTGTTTTCGCAGAGTTCTATTTAAGGTGTTTGGGTACTTGATCTAAATCTTTGAGGTGCAATTCAATTTTTGCAATAAAAAATGTAAGATATTTAAAAATAAATAATTAAACATTAAAAAAACTATAAATCAATTGATGTGTCTTTTTTAGCAAACTTATAGTGTCATACAAACGTTTTAGCACCACGCGTTAATTTTAACAAAACTACAAGAATCCACATATTTAAAAAACTATCCAAATAATAGTATTGTTTGAAAACATCACTTCATTATTAAAAAAAACATTCATAACTTTGAAATATATTAATTTCTTTTTAAATAATAAAAAGTCAAATTTGCACATATAACTTACTTTTTTAAAAATTAATTGAACTCATATTCAAATAATTAATCATCATAATAAAATATATTTTATTATACACAAAATTAACTATAAAAACTTGTATTTATCTATATATCTATATATGTATATATTTTAGTTTTAACTTAGGTATAATAGGTGTCATTACTCTAAAAATTTTCTTCTTTCCTAATTTGAAAACCTTAATACTTCTTTATTCTTTTGATTTTTTTTTTCTTTTATAACTATTATTCTCTCTTAATTTTAAATAACAATTAAATTTCTTTCCCTTTTCTAGATTTTATAGTTTAAGAAATGATTTGAGCAATTATAAACTATGTTTTCTCCTTATTGTCTTAAGTAAGCTTTATTCTTGTGTGTGTTTCTTTAATATCTTTAACTCTTCTTTCATGAAACTTGACATGTATGATGAAATAATTTGAAGGAACAAATTATGGATTGAAGTTTAACTTGAATTGAAGAGTTAAGGCATGACAAGTTCAATTAGTATGTTCTTCATTTAGATTATTGTAAATTAAATAATTTAAAATATATATATTTTGGTAGAATTTAATTGAGAAGTTATACTTGAAAGTCAAAAGACTAAATTGGTTCGTGGATGAATTATAGTAGATGGAGTTGTTTTTAAAAATTGTTAAAATGAATTTGGATACTTTGACGTGAATAAAGGTTAAACAAGTTGTTGAAATGGATTTATCATGAGTATATAATAGTATGAGAATTGGTTTACATTAACTTATGAATAGGTACATCAATTGCAAATTGGATTAGTATTAACATGTTTGAAGTTTATTTTAACTTCGAAATACAAATACTATATACTAAACCAACTAATATAAACATTGTTTAGATTTTGTCTTGTGCAACTTAACTTATACAAGAGTTAATAAATTTAAATGAATGAAAATACCTATAGAGTCATGGTTAAGTATAAGTTAAATTTTGAGGATATGTTATAAATAATTATTTAAAAAATCTTTAGTTTTGATAAATGTAGTGTTTGAATGGTAGTCTAATTAAAACTCCAGACACCTGAATAAAAATATATTACTCAAGTTAGATAGCTTATATATTGTTTGAAAAATTACTCATTATTTAATCAAGATGATCATCATGAAGCTTTTATAAAAAATATCTTTCAAATGATACATTTTTTTGACGCTATTATTTTATATAATATAATATGTTTTGTTGCTTCAAAACACCATTAAACTATATTCATGTTATATTACTGTAATTATAGTTTTATTAATTTTTTATTGTTTAATTATTTCATGCTGGTGAATAGATGATTTGATATGTGTTTAATAATTGAGTTAAGAAACTATTCGCGATAATATATTTTAGGCGCATTCATAACCTAAATTACATATATTAAAGTATTAAGTCCAAATGGAAATTGATTTTTTCTTTTGTGAAATATGTGTTAGAGTAAAGTGGAAGTACCCAATACCTATTTTTCAAAAGTAATCAAATTTTCTTATATGTCCTTAAAGGTATTTATGATACCTATGTGTGGAAGTGAAAAAATTATGGGTTGAGCAAAAATCAGGCACATTCTTCCCGCACCCAACACATTTTAACTGGTACCCAATTACTTATTAGTAAAAGACAAATTTACCCTTAATGAATTTTAGAATAGTTTAATTGTGATATGCACCCAATTTCCTGCATCAACCCTATTCTTGTCTTTTTCCATTCCATTGTGCGTGAAGCAGTGCCGCAGCCACCGTGAGCCACCGTGTTGTCCAGCCACTGTGAGCAACCTTGTTGTCCAACCACCGTGAGTCACCTTCTTCTCCATTCTTCTGCAACCACCGTGACCTTCATTTTCGCAGGCAGAGCAACAAAGCTTCTGAAGTCGAAGGTACGACATGCCTACGGATATTTTCATCCGTAATTTTGTATTGCATTCCGCATAAATTTATCCGTAACCCATTACCCATTACTGCATTCCGGATATTTTTATCCGTAGGTGATTAGTGGCTTCCGAATTTTTTTATCCGTAAGTAAGTTGTGACTTGCGGATATTTTTATCCATAAGTGAGTTGTGACTTGCGGATATTTTTATCCGTAAGTGAGTTGTGAGGTTTTTTTGCAGCTCAAAGCAAAGCTTCACACATCCTCTTTTGCAGCTCAAACATCCATGAACTTCCTCTTCCTCACCATTCAATGTTTTCATAAGTGAAGAAGACAAGGGCATCGTAGGATTTTTAAAAATATGTCGGGTGCGAGTCACAATTGATCAGGTGCAGAAAGCAATTGCCAACAAATCAATATGGTGATGGGCTTTAAGAGTCATG
The DNA here is from genome assembly GCF_051622355.1 of Phaseolus vulgaris. Lineage (NCBI taxonomy): Eukaryota > Viridiplantae > Streptophyta > Magnoliopsida > Fabales > Fabaceae > Phaseolus > Phaseolus vulgaris. The sequence goes on along the minus strand of NC_143500.1, from coordinate 43,466,030 downwards.
ATTCTCAAGATTGTGATGTTTATGTAATTGCTTTCTGCACCCAATATTTTTGAATATGCATTCAATTAATTTTTGAAAATTCAAAATTTTTCTTATTCTGAAATTAAAATTCCAAAATAAAAAATTATATTCTATTTTTTTAAAAATAAATTTGTTATATTCCAAAAATAGAATTCTATAAAACAAGATCTGAAAACATCTTCCCTCAATCCTTATTCCTTATGTAATAAAAATTTTAAAAATGCATTATAAAAATTAGTCAATTTAAAAATGTATTATAAATTTTACAATCCAAAATATATTTTTAAAATTTAAAAATGTATTATAAATTACACAATTTATAATATATTTTATATTATATAATCTAAAATATGTTTCAAAATTATATAATTCAACATACATGAATTTTACAATTCAAAAATATATTTTTGAATAAAATCATCTATAAATATATTTTAAATTATAAAATTTATAATACATTTTGAGATTAGTCAATCTCAAAAGCATTCCAAATTAACTACTCTAAAAATATATATGGATTAAATAATAGTAAAAAACAAAAATTATTCCAAATCACTTAATATAGAAATTTGGAAATGTATTTAAAATATATATATATATATATATATATATATTTAGATTATAAAATCTAAAATTGTATCAATGATTATATAATAGGAAAATAACAAATTACAAAACCTGAAAATATAAAAATATGTTCTAAATTGTCTATATTATGTAATTTAAAAATCTGAAAGTATACACTAAACTAAAAATACTTTTGGGATTATAGTATTCAAAACATATTTTCAAATTTCACATAGAAATTTAAATCTAAGGTGTAGTAGACCTTTTAACCCTTTCTAACACTAGCACAAGATTACAAGAAGAAAGCATAGGGCAAAAAGTGATTGCCCAACAGTGGTTTAGAATAAAAAGAAAAGGAGGAGATTATCTAGGAGGAAAAGGAGAGAAATCCAAATGTATTAGTAGTGGAATCATAAGATTGTTGTAATTAAAAACAGCAAATCCTATAAAGGTGCAGAATCGGAAACCTAAAAATCTTGTTGTATTATTGGTATTAAGAATATAATGCCTACTTTAAAAGGCAATAATAAAATAAAATATGAAGGTGAATGGATCACGAAAGCAGATATGCGCATGTTAGGTTTCATGTCAATTAAAGTTAACGTGTGTTTGGTTTCACGTTTAGAGCTTTCAATCCACGTTTTAATTATAACACAGAAGTTAATAAAAATGCTTCAGCTTGGCTTCTTAACATCAAACAAACAACACGAAAATTCACCTATTATAGCAGCTGAGTAAGTGAGTTTATCACTTTCTTAAAAGAAATAAGTAAAATGCTGAATTGAAAATTGAGAAAATAGTGGGGCACACACAAGTTTTCAATTTCACAATGTGGCATACGAGAATTATTAGTTTACATTAATTGGGTTAAATATCAATTTGTTTGTAGTTTAAAAAAATATATTGAAAAGAAAAAAGAAAAAAAATAATGTTTTGCCTTTCTATTAATTAGTAAAGTGGAATGAGAAAATAAATATGTATATAAAGGTCATAAATAGTTATAACGAAAAAATATATATTTATTTAGATATTTGAAAATGAATTAGTTAGAAAAATCAATCTAGACATCTGCATAATCCAATTTACAAAAACTAATATGCCAAGTGATTAAAACTTTCTAATTACTCGCCTCGTTATTATGATATTCAATCCAATGCAAGATTATTTTGACTGAGAACAGTTTAGTTAGTTAGGTTAATCATTTATATAATATACACGTAACTTACTATATCTCACCATGATTCATTCTTATACACAAGTAGCACACGTCTTCCATAATGAATTATGTTTTTCTACGTAAGTTTAAATTGTAAATAACAAATTACATGAATTTGTACTAAAAACATATTTACATCAATTATTTTATAAAAGTTTGTATAAGAAAAAATATAAAAAAAATCAAAGTTTTCACGAGCTATAATTAATTTGTGTATAAATAAACTGGTAGAGATTATTTTATAATTTGATGTTTTTTAACCTGTATAAGTTTTAGTTTATAAAAAAAAAATCATTAATTTTCCTAAAAGTTTTCGTAAAGAACCAAAAAACAAAAAGAAACACAACACAAGGACGCAATGTCAAAAATTGCAAAAAAAGGGAACGATTCAAGATTCTCACGCAAATTAGATTTGAAAATCGTATCTCGCCAAAAAAAATTAATTAATTTTACACTATCATACAAAATGAAAAAAGGAAAAATGTTATCCATGAGCTCTTTCATCCTCTTTTTCCCTTTCATGTTGTTTTTTTACCCAACAAAGACAAATTTAGGTTAGATTGTTTTCTTTTTATGGTGGAGAAGGACGAAGTCAAGACAAATTATGAAGGCATCAACTATAAAAAAAAAAGTTATCTCCTTCTTCCATAAAATGCGCTAAAAATAATGCATTTATTTTTTTGATAAATTAAAATTATTTTAACAGCATCGGTAACTAATTATCATTCTTAATCAACTACGGAAACAAAGGATTATTACGCTTGTATATCTGTAATTTTTAATATATTATTATTGTATTCTAAATTTAAAATAGTTTTTTTAATTAATATAAGGTAGATTTACAAATGTCAATATATAAATTGTAATATATATTTTATTATACATATTGTCTAAAGATGAAAATCCTCTTTAAATATGATGATATATGCTTTGAATTTAATAGAAAAATATTGATGTAAATTAATTATAAATATTTGAATTTAACCGTTATATTATAAAATAATTAATAATAAAATAGAAATATAAATATATATTCTCTTTATGTATACCATAAAAAAACATGAATATAAGCACGTGTGTCCATATGCTAATAAAAACATATTAAAAATATATTTTATAAATGTTCGTCTTAAAAAATTACTAGGTTAATCATATCATTTGTACACTCTAATAACATTTATGTGAGTATATGAGAGGGTTTAACATTGGTAAAAAATAGTATTTTGTTTGTTTTCAGTTACAATTTGTAAGATAGAAAACAAAACAATTTTTTTTTTTCATTTTTAAAAAGTCTCAAACATCTTACTTTTTTCATTAAGTTTTAAAAACAATTTTTTTCATTTCCTCTTTTAGAACACATGGTTTAGATCAATGATTTTATACGAGTAATTTTTCCTTTATACTCTAGTATCGAGTTCTCTATTTCGATATTCGTTGCATGCATCTCACAAGTGATCTAATAAGTATATGCCAATTTAAGTCTGTAGTGATATCTTACTTTTTATAATAATGTTTTTTTTGGAAGAAATTATAATATTCCTAGCCCTTGTCTATTAAGAGGGATTTTTTTAAGAATAATAAAATTATAGTTAATGAAAACTATAATATGATTTATTTTACTGAGATAATTAGAAAATGTACTTGATAATTAAATTATTATTGTTGATCTATTTTTAAGTTGATAAAGGTATTATTATTATTGATATGTTTTTGTTTGATAAAGTATTGTACAACATGGATAAAACTGTTAATAATATTGAGTTGATAAAGATGGAAGAATTTAAATGGACAGGTGAGGTTTATTTAGTCCATTATACTTTATGATTCAAATGATTTGAGATGTAATATTTTGTTTTGGATCGCTTAGTTATTTTCAATTATCTGTTAGGTTTGGCATTGAATAATGATATGGCTAGAAACACCGTAAAAAAATTATTAAATAAAAATTAAATTTGAAAAAAATAATAATTAGTTGTTATATTAATTAAATTAAATACTATTTTAGATATTAAAAAAATTATTGGTCTGTAAATTAATTTTTATTATTGATAAATAAATTTTAAATTGCTATATAATTAGCTACTAATTACCAAATTTAGAATCTAAATAATTGGTAGTTAGATAACAATTTATAAATTATTTATCAATAATAGAAACTAATTTACAAATCATTAATTTTGCAGTCTTTAAAATAGTAACTAATTTAGTCAATATAACAACTAATTATTTTTAGTCTCTAAAATTAGCATATATTTAATAATTTTTTAATAGTGAAAGTCTAAGTATTGAAATCCATTTGAATAAAAAAGTTACTATCTTACAACATTGTAAATAAATGTTTTGACTTGGAAGAAAATAATTTTGGTTCAACTTGAAAGAAAAATATACTTACTAATACTTATTAATCTCGTACAAGAGATGGTAGTAGTGATATCTATTGTTATTTTAGATATTCATATACGAAGAATGAATATTTATTGGTTATATCTATTGTTATTTTAGATATTCATATACGAAGAATGAATATCTATTGGTTAAGAAATAGAATTATAGTGTTGAACAAGAGAGAAAATATTAGTTATCTTTCTTTTAATATAATAGTATAAATGATCAAATGTGTCTCTTATAAATTATTTGATTCAATGAAATTGGTGTTTGTTTTCTTAAATATAATACAACATCGAAAACGAGAACAACACAAAGAACAAAATATAGTGGTAAAAGGAAAAATACATTGGGGACATAAGTGAACTTTGTGAATTTTGAACAAGTTAAACAATTGAGATAAAATTTTTAAAAAATTGTGAAGCGAAAGAAAGCAAGAACGGTTACAAAACTAAGGACTAAAACGAAGAGTATATATAAGTTTTTAGGTTACATAATAAATTATGAGTATTATTGTAATTTAAAACAATAGTGAGTATCCGAACTGAGACAAGTATGAGAAGGGCTAATATCACTTAATCATTGAGTCATTATTTCATGTGCCGCTTAATGTCACATAAGGATTAACATTAATAATCAAATGACAAATTATATTGTTCGATTAGAGATTTCAGCAAAAAAGACACCAAAATTATTATATCTCTTAAGACCAAGTGACAAAAGATCGTTCAAGCATTAAGGTGGTATATAAAATTATAAAATATATAAAGATCACACAACTACATTATATTGCTCAAATAACAATATAATTATTGAAAAAAAAATAAGATTATAATAGTTTTTGAGAAGGAAATATATTTGATGTTTATTGAAATTAATAGATTCTACAACAAGTTGCATCATACTCGTTCAAGCTTGAGAAACGAATACATTTGATGTTTCTTGAAATTAATAGATTTTACAACAAGTTGCATCATTTATTAAACATGGATTCTGAACACTTATCACTAAATTAATTTTTAGTTAATAATAAATCTTCAACCCAACCAACAATTGATATTTAAATATACTACACCTTCATTATAATTATTATCTAACTATGTTTTGAGAAAGTTTAGGAAGATTGACTTTTTTTTATAGATTAATGAATATATAGATTTTTATTATAAATAACAGTCTAAAAAATGATTTTTCTAATGACACAAGAGAAATCTATTAAAAAAAATTTTATCCTTTATTATTTGATTTTATTTTTTACTAAAATTTGAGTAGAATCTGTTTAATTAAAAGTGAATTATTACGCCTGGAAGATACATGCAGGGAGAAGTGTGATAGGCATTGCGAAGTCAAAACTTGGCATTGAGAAGGCGCGGGAAGTACAGAAAGAGAGTGGTGGAGGCAAAGAAGATACGGTTGGCCTCCTCTGAGAGTGACCAAGGTTAATATTATTAATTAATTCAATAATGAAAAGAAAAAATGTAATAATAAAAGTAAGATTTTGATACTGACGTGAGAAGAGAAGGGACAAGTGGAGGTGGCATAATCGCTTCTCATGGATTTCCAAAGATCTCTCAGATTTCGATCCTCCCAATCCATCTTCTTTAATTATTATTATTATTATTTTCTTTTACTTTTCATCCATTTTATTATTTAATATATTCATCATTCTCTCTCCAACTAAATATATATAAATAAAATCCACCCATTTTCCTCCTTACTTTCTTTTCTCACAGCACCCACTGCTCTTCAACTTTTCACACTCATGGCGATCGTCGGCGATTTTTTCCGCCACAACTTAACGGAATTTCTCCAGGAATCCCCTTCTGCTGCTCCCGAGCTTCACGTTCTTGCCGTCGATGACAGCCTCGTTGATCGCAAGGTCATTGAACGGTTACTCAAGATTTCTTCCTGCAAAGGTGACCCGGCGTTGCGTATAACCAGTTTTTTATTTTTTCGTTTGCCAAATTGAGATTGGTTCTGAAGTTGTGTGTGTGTTTGGAATGGCTGTTTTTCAGTGACGGTTGTGGAGAGTGGAACGCGTGCTCTTCAGTATTTGGGCTTGGACGGAGAGACCAGTTCTCTCGGGTTCGATGTAAGCGAATTCAGCTATTTAGTTTTTGGAGTTTTTTTATATGTTGATTGTTGAAATAGGTTGGTGCTAACGTTTTCTTTTTTGTTTATTGGTTGTGGGGACAGAGTGTGAAGGTTAATCTCATAATGACGGATTATTCCATGCCGGGGATGACAGGATATGAATTACTCAAGAAAATCAAGGTGTGTAGTCTGTTCGATTTTTATTCTCTGAAGGGTGTTTTGTTTGGTGTTATTAGGTTAACTTCTTTTTTTAAGGATTGATAACTGCTACTACTGGTGTTTATTTTGTTAGTTGGACACAAATTGTATTGTGTATTTGTGCTTTTGGGTTGGGTTTAAAGTTGGTCGTTAGATTGTAAACAGGGGAGCGTTGATTCTTAATTACACTTCCCTTCTGTTAATTTTAACAGGAGTCTTCCGTGTTTAGAGAGATTCCAGTGGTGATCATGTCATCGGAGAATGTTTTGACTCGAATTGATAGGTAAGCATCCTCCATTAGCTTACACGTATTTTGGATCAACAATGGAATTGTAGGTGGCATCTAGTTTTTTTTATCAATGAACTCTTCAAACAATTTATGTATTTCGGTAACTTTACAATTTCGATGGTGTTTGTTGATTTGTCTATGAATTGGCGAGGTGGAGCGTAAAATGTATCGCAAACGTTGAGATCTACTTCATATTGCATCTACAGTATGATATTTTTTTACTGAAAAAATACGACTATTTGGATTTTATTGTCGAATCCTTTCCATTAGTTGAATTCCAATTTATATCAACGTTTTTCTAATTCTAGCCTGATACTTACAAGGATATTACTGACTTAGTACCTCAAAACGTTTAGTTACCTATCCTTGTGTAGATCTGACATATTGAATAGTAATTAAAGTTCCCTACAAATCTTTAATAGCCAATAGGTCATATGGTGGCTCAGTGATTGGTTATGCCATGATTAGCTTAGCACTCACTAACTATGCTGGAAGCCACCGACTCATAAGAAATCATAATAGGGGTTGATATGTGCTTTGCAAATATTAAATAGTTACCAAATTTCTTATCAGAACCTTCTGGTAATGTACCAAATTGTATAAAAACATTGCATTATATCCTTCAGCTAGCAATAATGCATACATGTAATGGGTGACAAGTATTTATAGGCATGTTTCTTAACAGTTAATTCCTACTAATTGACAGTTGCCTGGAGGAAGGAGCAGAGGAGTTTCTTTTGAAACCTGTCAAATTGTCAGATGTAAGACGCTTAAAAGATTTCATCATGAAAGGGAAAGTGAAGGAGGTTGAGAAAAAATCTCTCAAAAGAATGCTATCAATTGATTGCAGTCCACCTCTGTCTGCAACATGCTCACCCATCTCTCTTCCATGCGATCCATCACCATCATTGCTCTCACCATTGTCCTCAAAGAAGGCTAGATTGTGATCACAGATTGACTAGTGTCTGTCTCCAATTTTGTCGACACCTGGTGGTGTTGATATCAAAGCATGCACTGTGTTTTGCAACCTTAGGAATCAATCAGAAAAGCAAATGTCAGAGTCGTTGATTTTTTGGCCTCTTGTTTGTCATTTGGTCTTGCTCATGTACAGTGGAAAATTACCAATATATACACAAATAGAGAGCTATTCTGCAACATTTTTTTACATAAAGTGCTCCGTTCTATTTATTCGTTGTTCACTTATCATGGTTTCTTTAACTTTATAAAGTGCATGAATCTTTAAAGTTTAGGAAAAATCACAAGGAAAACGATACAATCTTGAATATAAATTAAAAGATTTTATCATCGCTCTCCTTCCACCCTCAATTTTCCTTCTGGTTCTTTATTGTACTTAGATTTGCTTGAGAAAAGGGGTCGTGGAAAAGTTTTCCTTGTAATTTTGCTGTTTCCTATTGTTAGTAGGGCAAAACTTTTCGACATTGAATGGTCTTTTCTTGACTATTAGGACCTGATTGTCAATCTTTAATAGCGAAGAATAGAGAATGCACAGAAGGTTAGAAAAACGAAAAGAAAAAAAAGTTAAAACATGAAAAAATATGCAACTTTTTGCTTTAAAATTTTCTCATAATAAGATTTGCAGAGAAAGATGAGTTGGTACTATTTTTTTTTAAAATTAATAAATTATATATGATTATGTATGTAAATTATATATTTTAGTATATATATAACATTCATAATTTTTTTATTAATATTAATTTTAATTATTAATACATATTTTTATTTAATTTAATATTTAATTTTTTTTAAAATTATTTTAATTCTAATATATATTTTTTAATTTTTATAATAAATTCTTTAATAATTTTTTTTTAAAATATATTATTTATCAAATTTGTAAACTTATAATTTTAAAAATTAAAAAAATCTTTTTCAATATCACATTAATTACAAATTTCAATAAACTTTCATCATTCTAATATATCCCAATACAAACAATCTTATCTTACTTTTCTCCTAGATCATTCTAAATTCTCTTTCTCAAATCCTCTTCCCCATTCAAACATACTATTAATATTTTACAACCTACCAAAAAGACTTTAAGGACAGTACACGGTTTTTAGTGGAATCTTTGTTAGAATCAACCTTTTGTCAGCTCAACAAAACTTATTATTAGCCAACGCCGCAACAGCAGGTGCATTATTGACTTCCTAAAGCTTTATTTATTATAGTTGATGGAGATTAAATTGAGATCATAAATGAGAATTATCTGTATTTGGTTTGACGAATGTTTAAAGATTTTTGAGAACTTGTTGGATTTTGAAAGAGAGGATCAAGTAGGAGATAAGGAAAAAGTGGTGGAATTTGTGATAATTGTTTGGTAAATTAGTAACTTATTCTAAAATTTAATATTTCAGTTATTAAAGTAATTTCACTTATTGAATTTTTCCTTTAATTTTATATAAATTAATATTATTGTTAAGTTTTTTTTTTCTCAACTAATTTTTTTATAACAAAAAATGCTGTATTTTAAAAAAATACACCTTAAAACAATTTTAAAATTAGACTAAAAATAATTTGTCAACCTTTATTAATTCAATCAGATATACCAATAAATTTCTTACTAAAATCCATTACCATTCTATTAAATCAAACGACTCAATCAAGTTATAAGGGGTCAAATAGTAACTATACACACATTTAAAGTCATCTTCAATACCGAAACTCCACTTTACCACATATTTTTAAGACCTTGCAATTTTTTTCTCTAATGCAAGAGAGTTATAAGACTTACACTATTTAATAAATTTTATTTATACTTTCAATTTTCAAAATTTTCAAAATAATTTTGTATCCTTATGATCGAGGGAATTGGGATGAGATCTTATTTAAGACCTAAGAATCAAGTAGTCATCCTAACATAAGAAATTGAGTTGATTAATAGTGTTTTCAATAGGTCAAATGTTAATTTTTAGTAAGATATGTTTAACATTAGTAATTTAAAAGACATTAAATATAATAAATCATGTTGCATGATCATTGAGATGTGGGTGATGATTTCTTGATCTTAGTTAAAAATAATATAGTTGTAATTTGTTGAATATTTGATATGTTAATGATGTGATGTGATTGATATATGTGAAATATGTATGTATCATGTTGTATGATATTTAAAAAAAAATCAAATCACCCTTTTGTGTATATTTTTTAATAATAATTATAAAACTTGTTGTACATTTTTTTATATATATATATATACATATATTTACAATTTTTATTAAAATGTCTATTTTTTTCTACATTAATTGAACACATATTTTCAACAAAATTTTATTTAACCAGACAAAATTGGGTATTAACAAATCCGTATCACACGTAGGTTGTAGCGAGCTAATAAAATAAATTAAAAAAACTCAACTAGCTCAGTTTATATTTTCACATAAACATTTATCAAAATAATAATATTATTCTGATTTCATAACAATAATCACATGCATTATTACATTAGATAACCAACATAGAGGCATAGAGTGGATGAAAAGTGGATTAAAATGAGTCTGAAGAAATTTAGCATTTACAATGAGTAGAGTTTTGGTGTGTATAAAGGAAGTGAATATTTGATATAGTGAAAAATATAGAAGATGTATGTAAAAAAGATTATGAGTATGGAAATCTACAACTTGGGAGAGACGATGGAGCGCAAGTGAAGCTGCGAAGGGGGTTGGTTCCAGTAGAAACACCATGAAACGTAGCGTACAACGGTGGTAGGAGAAGAGTGTTCCACTGCAACAACGCGCCCATAATCATCAGCAAGAGTGGCCACACGCTGAACCACTCTTTCGGAGGAAAAACTACGTCCATCACACACCCAACTTTTTCTATCCTTCCACAGTAACCAAACCGTGGCAGTGAATAAAACAGCATCTTCATCATGGGAGTTAGCCCTGGACCAAGGGTGCTGAAGATAGGCGAAGATCCAGTTCCATAGGGAGGAAGAGAAGAATGCACGTTGGTGCTGGGGGGCAACAAGATGAACCCACACGGTTCTGGCTCGAGGGCAATCACGCAACACGTGAAGGAGAGTTTCGTGGCCGTGGCAAAAAGGGCATGGTGAAAAGGCAAAATCTGCAATGTGAGGAACTGATGTAGGGAGCCTCTCGTTCAATGCCAGCCATAGAAAGATCTTGCACCGATGTGGGATGTGCAACTGCCAAAGCCACCTCCACTGTGACCCATTTCCCATTTCTTTCTTTCTTTCTTTTCTTTCTTTTTCTCCTTATTTCTTTCCTGTGGCAGTGAAGAAACTCACAAGACTGGTGCATATGATGAACAGGGACGCCAAGAAGTGGTCAAAGCTTCTATAAACTTCCTCAATAAACGCATCAATTCAGGGTAAGTAAGTAACCATGCCATTTCTTTCTTTGCAATTATTCCAAACCACGTATGGTTCTCAATGCATCACTCTATCTTTAACTTAGTCTTTCATGTATTAAAAACTAATACAAAATTCCCTGATGTTTTAAAACATTAATTCATCCTATTAATTAATAATCCAGTGAATTAAATAATTTCAAATGTAATAATCTTTTTGGTTCGTTTTTATCCAGTTGTGAGGATCCTCCAAATCAAATGTAAATGACTTCTTTACATACAGATTCTGGCGGGAGGAATTGTGTTCTTGTTTAATACTCCAATTATTGATAAAAGTGTTAAAAATGAGTGAACTTAAAATAACTATATGTTTTTGGCAACCTTCTTTTCTTTTTTCTTAGTTTCGTTCTTATTTGTACTACTAGGTTAGGATTATCATCGCTTAAATCGTGTAAAAATGAAGAAATATGATCTTACAGGCTTATAAGGTAATCTATAAACAAAAAGCTAAACAATCATGCGATAGAGACATTTTTATTGGTACCTGAAATGAAATTTTCTAAATTTTGTCGATGGACAAAATTGTAAACCTTTTCTTTTTTAAAGTTTTCATGATGGCCTACATTAAAATTGCAGTGGATCGATTTAAAACTTGAAACAAAACAAACGTAGAATTTGTTGTTGAATTTGAGATATAGCTAAAGTTTCACACAAGAATCATAAAAATTTGGAATTATAAGATCAAGGAGAAATTGATTCCTAGGCAGGTTTAACATGTCAAGATGTCTTTAAGGGACTTTGAATGATTTAATTCATAAAAAAGGATTACTATGATTAAATTCTTAAAACATTGACGATTTTTACATTTAATGGGTATAACATTTTTTTTCTCATCCAGATCTTCATCGACGTCCGTATTTGCGCCCATATTTATTTTCTTTCTATTCTAATTATTAATTAATTAACATTTAAAAAAATCACAATAAAAAAAATAATATTATTAAGTATTCATTGTCAAAAAAATACATATTTTCCTTTCTCTTCTTTTCTCCAATGTTAAAAAAAAATGAAACAAGAGGTGCCAATAAGATGCTTATACATCACCTTTTTTTTCGCTGTTTAAGAAACAAGACCCTTTTTGCAGATTCTAGTGTCCACTTTAATTGACAATCCATTCGTTTTGACAAAAAAATGTCCTTTTAACAAATTTTTACATTCATTGTGCATAAACTATTTACTCAACTTATTGAAATAATAAGGGAAAAAATGAATTCGATTAATTCTTAATTTTCTCTGTAAGACACCCAGCTTCATTTAACAAAATCAAAAGATTCAATTCTCGGTCAAACGTAACGTATCGAAAAACCTAATTTAATTCTGATAACTAAATAGTCCCTTTCTTTTCTCCTTTCTGTAATACACAAAAGGGGCAAGACGCACCCATCAGAAACTTGACGGGAACAAAGTAAGTTGACAAATACTCACGAGAAGGGCATAACTACATGCTGTCACTTTGTCTCAAACAGTTGGAAACTACAAATCCAATACACTAGAGCAAATTCCATTTAAAAGACTCCATTTTACGCAATGTGTGAATGCAGAAAGAAAATCAACTACGAATAAGCAATCCAGTTTGTTTGCAGCACTTGCTTCGTATCCTAAAGAAACATGGCCCAACAAGGAACAGACTCGTTACGAGAAACTATTTTCATCATACAAATTGCAGATACGAGCTCGTCGATTGCGCCAAACCAAATAAACAACCAGTTGGTAGTAAATACACAAAGTCGGTAAAGTATATCATTTGACCCAGAAAAAAACTATTAAAAACAAACGATAATGTTAAATGCATAGATAAATAAGATTAAGGGAATTGAAAGCACAAGACCCTTTAATATTAAATGCACGTTCAGCTTATGGTTTTCACACCTCAAACTTTTTCAGGGGGAATGTAAACAGAATTCTATCCACAAACAACTGGTTTGAAAAATCACAGATGTGTTGCCAGTGTAAAAACAATTAATTTAATATTTGGGCCAAACCACGAGTTTACGAACTACAAAAACGAAACACTATTACAGGAAAAGCATGGCTAAGGACAGAAAATTATCTTTCGAGATATTAGTTGGCCATCCATTACAATCTTCAGTTTAAAAACCTATGTTTTGCCATAAAGCATACGCTTCAAAGCCGCGGCAAACGAGATACAGCATCATCAAGTCTTACCCACCTTCCTATTTTATAAAACTGAGCAAACTTACCGCAATAACTAATACCAATAACAATAAAGGGGTATATTATAATTGGTTTCTTAGTGTGTACAACATGTAATTTTTTCTTGAGATAAGAGGTTTCCTCATTTCTTCCACATCAACAACTTTATCAATACAGAACAGCCAGGCAACCATAAAGTTATAGTGATACTTCCCAAATCTAATTTACTCACATGCAGAGCATGTTCAATTACATTTACAAGAGTTAGTTTTTTTTGTGTGCATGTTTCCACTCCCAATGGCCCAAACGTCTTCTGTTTGCAAAGCGACATTCCAGCAACTGCTATTACTTTATCACTCTGGTTAAATAATCATCAGAATCATTCAAACTCTTATCCTAGTTTCCAAGGGATTCCTTCGAATTTGGCTGCTATTGGCTTCTAATGCATTTTTTATGCTATCTTTCTGTTCTAACTCCAAGTTACACCGATTTTAATATTTTAAAATATTTGTGTAATATTTAAAAATATTAAAAATAGTGGAACTTAGACAGCACAAAATAACCTGTATAGAAGCTGGACTCCATTCCTAATCTTTAGCTTATTTCTGAACGTCATCAAACAAAAAAAAGATAGACCTAACACTAACAGAGCAACCTGATTATCTATGTATTTGTATGTCTCATCATAGTTCTATTTCTCAAATACTCGAACAATGGTGTCATCTGTTTGGCATCAAATTTGTCAGAAAAAAACAACCAACAGGAGTATATCTGTAGCCCATAAATCAAAGAAATAATAATAATAATAACATAAGAAGAAGAAAAAGAAGAAGAACCTTTTATCTTTTCTAAGGTGAGAGTCAAAAGGTTTATATTTCTCATAAGACCATCCCTTCTCAAATGAAGCATTTAACATAATACAAGTACAAATTGTATAACCAGAGCTCACAAGGCATCGACAAATATTTATCAGTACCTTTCACGTGATCAGTTCCATTGTCTACACTACAACAAACCCCAAACCAGTAACTGCAGGAGAGACAGAGAAATTGGTTGTGAAAAGCAAGCTACCAAGTATAAAAACGACCACAAATGAGAATATTATGACAAGTACGAGAGAAGCAAAAAACATGCAACTGTCAGCCAATTAAATTTCCTGATTTCTCATTCCTTTATTATCATACCAAGCAAATGAAATAATTTTCATTCTAAAATCTCAATCTTTCTTACACTGCATCTTCTCGAAAGTCATTCATTATCATATAAGTAGCCTACTGATCTTACAAAAAATTATTGTTTTAAATAAACTAACTCACTTTTCACATTATAGAACCAACTACTCATGTTGAAAGAATTTTCGACAAGCCAGTTCTATAAACATTTACATAGTTATACATATAATCCAATTTCTCTATTAAAATTATGCTAGTTTATTCTGTGGGTCTCTTGATCATGGGTGGAACGAGAAGGAAAGAGCAAAATATAAAAGGAACTATATATCAATGTAAAATGACTCAGCAGTTGTTGTATACACAGTAAATGGTTGTTTTGCACAAATTATTAGTAAAAACAAAATTTAAATTAAGTACCAATTTGAAAGAATACAAGGAGTCAAGTTGATGTTCGGATGGTAGTTGATTGGAATCAATGGTAAACCAGTCATATACCACTTATCTGAACCCCAAGGAAGCAGGAAGGAGAAATCATTCTTTGACGAAACTGAATCAAACCTATAAGATTAATGCATAACAATGCCATAAGGATATTCCCATACCTTGAAAAACTGGAAAACACTATTGACCTGTCTTCGTACTTACACTTAACACCAGTATATTGTTGGGTTCCTAAAAGAGAATCAATGGGAAACAATACAAAAAAATGTTCAAATGTCATGAAAAAAGCTGTATTTACAATTTTAACTCACATCAAAACTGGATGTCCAAGATCCCTTTCATGTGAGGAGAGAATTGGTTGTAGGAAAAAGAAGGACCAAGCTATAATAATGGCATGTATCTTATTTGTGCAAGATGGTCCAGCAACAAAATGTTGCAGCCATATTAAACAAATTCTAATTTTGCATAAAAGATTTGTTAAATGTAGTGAAAGGCTAGACACAAAGTAGCATACAACATAAACTAAAAGTATTTTTGTACCATCTTTCGTGGACAGAAATTCACAAGCCAGTAAAATGATTACAAATTTGCTTTTGAAAAACTGTAGTGACCTATAAGCAGAGACAAGGTAATATTAATATTGGTTGGTGGGGAGTGGAGGAAAGGAAAATGAGAAGAACATATCCCCTTCAAATGCCCTCCAATATTTGGGTGGATTTTATTTTCCCATGCTTCCCCCCTCCTCCGATTTCGTCCTCGCTCCTCCCTTCCCACTCATAAATCAAAAGATCACTCAGATGATAAAAACTATACGAAAACAATATAGAGTATGACTTGGCTAATGATCATTATTAACATATACCTTCAATTCATTAATACATAGCAACAAATATCTTAAGGGAGAGAGGTCATGACACATGACAGCATCATAAGTATCTCAGAGTGCAATAAATACAAATGCAATTACGTAAGAGAGAGAAAGAAAGATAGAAAATAAACATTACACATTCCAACACCACCAAAAAAGTTTACATCATCAGAAATTAAGTTTTTCAATTAAACATGACGTTCTAAATAGAAATAATAGACTTCAGAGAAGAGAAACTATATCAAAACATGAATAAAATAAATAGAAGCTTAAAGGAAATAACCCGCATGATTTAACCATTTTAAATGTATTGAATTTCTATACCACCTTATGTATTCACATACCAACATGAGTACTCTACATTACCACATGCACCATAAGATCAAACGAGAAACAACTTGATTTCAAGGTGCTCAAAAACTCATAACACTAGGCCAGCTAGATCTATGAAAATTAGATATCCCCTAAAATACAGACGATGATAAAAAAAAAAACAGAAAAGGACAGACCGCGGGCTCAAGATCTCTCGATCATGCTGCAGGAACGTGCCAACCGAAGAGTGAGGCTGCCTCCATGCACACTCGCCTCTGTCTCAACAGGTTCACATTCATAAGGCTTCCTACACCCGGGACAACGCCCATCCTCCTCCAGAATCCTCTTGTGGCAAAAGAGGCAAAGCCGAAACCCACAGAAACATGGCAAGAAATTCGTGTCCGTCAAATCCAGATCCTCACAGCAAATAGGACACGGGGACGGCGTGGAGACACGACCCCAGGGGACCCCTCCTACGCAGCGCCGATCAGGGTTCGGCATACTGTGCTGCTTAGACAAATTGGGCAAACTCTGAGGGCGAAAGGCGTCATCTGCCCTCCACGCTCGGTTACTACCAGAGCCCCAAGGGACCAATCTACTACTCTCGGGTTTTGAATTCGGAGACCCTAAATTGGACCCTTCACGAGGCAAAACCACAGGGGGTGAATCAGAACAAGGGTTTTCGTGCTTGTCATCGGCGGCTAAAGCATCTGCCATGGCCTCCCAATCATCCAAGCAACCATCATCATCGTCCTCACCTTCTTCTTCTTCTTCCTCCTCCTCGGTAATGTTCCCAGAACAGCACCCGCCGCTGCTTGAACTGCTGCTGCTGCTGCTCCCGCCGCTACTGCTGCCGGTGAAATTCGTCCCCGAATCGTTGCCGCACAACACGCCGGCGGGACAGTTGGTAGGAGACTCCGAATCGCTGTCATGATGGACCAATCCATCGTCCTCTTCGCCTTCGCGCCTCGTGTTAAGAGGCTCCAACGAGAGCTTGCCGTGATTTACAGCCGGCGGCGGCGCGCGAACGATGTCATCTTCCACACCGTCCTTGCATCCCTTACTCTTCACCGCACCTGAAACTCTCGGATGCAAATCGACAATACATACCAGAATCAAGGTGTGATGTGAATGAATCAATGGAGACAAAAGTGCGCACGTGCGCTCGTAACGTACCTTGCGATAGCCACTGTTCGCGGCGCGCATCGATTTTATATTGCTTCAATTTCGCAGACCTGTTAGTCTGGAACACACAGGCAATTGTAATCGATGAGATTGATGAGAATGAAAAATCTAATGCATGTATCATTAGAAAATTAAAAAACGAAAATAAATCGAACCCTCTTCTTCTTCCCGGGGTTCTTAGTGTTTGCGGCGGAGGGAATCGGCACGGCAGAGATTGAATCGGAAACCATGGCTTCGATTCGATTACAGACAAACAAGAGATTCGCAAAAACCCTAATTTGTGAGGGAGAACGAGCAGATAGAAAATTCTAGAGAGAGAAATAAAAACTTAGATAGAGAACAACAATGGATCACGGTAACTCCTCTGATCCTCTTGCCTTTTTTTGCAACAGAAGAGGTCCAGGTTTGAATCTTTATAGCTTGTTCAATTACCTAACTATCCCTTGTCATTTATTAAATTCTTGCAACTCAGAGTGACAATTCTCGTGGAGATTAAGACAGACAAGGTTATATATGTAAAAATCAGTATGTGCGATGCAACACGACGTCGTTGATATAGTTGCTACGTAAGCATATACTTACCCTATATTTATTATCATTGAAATAAACTCTTTAAATAAGTGCAACAATAATTCCCACTTGATTGTTTCTTGGAATATATATATATATTATAAATTTAATTTATCTTTGTAATAAATAATTTAATTATAATATAAATCATGTTTATAAAAAATATTAAATCAATTTACAAATAAGGATAAAAAGTATCTATTAAATAATTAAGAAAAAATATCTTTTATCGTTAAATACACCTCTAAATAGAAAAATAAATTTAATTATAATTTCAATTCTCTATTTAAGTTATGACATTGGTGTCATTATTATATTTCTTGATTTTACTATTTATATTATAGAAAAATCGTAAATATGATTTAATTAATTTTTGTGCACATGTTTATTCTCTCTATTTTAATTATTTGAATTGTTTTTAATTTTATTTTAATCTAATGAGTTTAGGATTTAAAATTTGTTAAAAAAATATGCAAATGTGATAATTACACCATTTTTGTGGATTTTCTAAAATTTGGAAACTAAAACTATAGAAAGACAAAGAAATGTACCAATATCACGAATTAAAGACGAATTTAAAGTATAACAAAAAAATTATTAAGAGTACAATATATTAATATATATATATATATATTAATAAAGAGAATGAAGAAAATAAAAATTTCATATTTCATATTAAGTGTAACAGATGTTTAAAAATAGAAAATTAATATGACGCCTTCATATTTAATACAATCTCAATGATTTCTGTGTGATAAAGATATTAGGGAATAAATAATATTTTAATACTATAAGAAACAAGATATGTTAGTTTAAAAGTTATTATATATTGAATATGAAAAAACACAAAATCATGTTGGATGAAAGAGGTTTTAAGATATACATGGTATATGGAAGGATACCGGTCATAAAGCTATGGAGACATTTATTAGTTTTAATATTATGAATAATAGGCTTAAAAAATTATGAAGATGGTTAAGAGAATTTAAGATTGTGGATGTTGATAATGATTTTTATGATTGAATTAAATTTGGAAGGGGAGAAGATAAAGGTATTATTAGGTAAAATTTAAATTATTTTGTTGTTATTCAAGACCTATAAATGTTAAGGAAAATATTTGAAATTCGAATATAAAAAGTTTATATTAATTTTTGTAAAAAAAAATTATAATATTTTGAAAAAAATATTTGGCTGGATAAATTTATGTATAAAGTTAAGTATCAGAATTTTCTCCTCATATAATATTCTAGATTTATGTTCATCTTGTCATAAATTGTTACACATGTCATCTTCTTATGGATATACAAATTTAAATCATTTCTATAAAAAAAAATATTGTGCTAAAATAATCATATTGAATAGTTAATTGTGTGTCTATCATATAAGATATTAATAACTCAATGATATAGGGAGCAAAATCATGAGACTCTTAAACACATCAATGAAAGTAAAGTTAAAGGGGAGTTATCCATGTAATTTGTTAGTTTAAATAGAATCGTGTAAGTAAACATATCATATATAATAAATTAAATCATATGTTTTTGTCTAACTTAATATAAAATGTATTGTTTCCATTACTAGTATTGAGATAGACTATATGTTTATAATAATCAATAATGAAAACTCAATTATGTTATGCGAGTTCTCAGAATATGAACTTATTGTAAAAAAACAAACAATGATTAATGACAAATGTTAGACATTCTCAAGTTGAAGGGAGAGAGAGATAAATTTAATCATATTTTTCTGTCTAACTTAATATTAAATGTATTGTTTCCATTATTAGTAATGAGATGGACTATATGTTTATTATAATCAATAATGAAAAGTTAATTATGATATGCGAGTTCTCATTATCGTAAAAAAAACAAAGAATGGTTAAGAACAAATGTTAAACATTCATAAGTTGAAGAGGGGGGTGGGGGGGGGGGGGGGGGAGAGAGAAATAAACTAACTGGGATATGAACTTATCGTAAAAAAAACAAAGAATGGTTAAGAACAAATGTTAGACATTCCTAAGTTGAAGGGAGAGAGAGAAAAAAAAAACTAACTGGCATACTTCAACTACTAATAATACTTGGTGCGATCTAACTAATTAAGCTAGATCGATGAACAAAAATATTTCCTCTACCTACGTAAAATAATCATTATTCTTTTTCTTGACTCCAAATGAAGACAACAATGAATATTGTTGAGGTGGATAACAATAATTTGGAGGTGCTTTGTCATCTCTACTTGAATCATAATATGTTATTTTTATGATGTAGGATTCTTTCTTGTACTTGAGGATCCCAACTTTTAGATTTGAAAAAGTTTGAATTATTCATGACAACTTTTACAAGAAAATGAAAATGAAAATTGAAGGTTGAATGGTATCCAAGAGTCAATTGTTATCCTTGAATGAATTAATTCCCCCCATACGTAATACAAGAACTCAACATTTGTAGTGTCCTACAATCCTTTAGGTAGACACATTCTATTCGTTCCATCTAAATGGTTCCTCATTGGGTGAAAGGTGGCATCCTTTTCTTTGTAAAACATGTCAACAAGTATGAAGTCTCCAAATGCCTATAACCTATGCATCTCTCTACAAGGTCTGTGGATCTAATTCTTTTTATGGTAATTTTTTTTGCAAATATTGGTTTATCAATTGAAATTAATGATTTTTTAATCCAACTTTATGAAACTTTATTTCTCTCACCCCTGGAATAGTTGTTTCTAGTAATTTTAAGGAGTTAATATCTATCAACTTTTGTAAGACTATATGCAAAACTAATTAATAAAATTTAGTCTCTCTTGATAAATTTCACCGAAATTCGTCAAAGAAATTTCTAGCCCAAGAGATATATTATGAGTGTTATGCAATTATTCTCCAAGGTTTATTCACGAGATGCTTAAATAAAATAAAAAATACACTCTTGTTGGCTTTAGGAAACACTTAAATTGTCTACGAATATATAATAATTGTCTAAACATAATTTGAAAAGCATAATTCACATTATATATTTTTTTGCCTTACCTTGATTTTTGTCGGCAACTATTACCACAACATAAGAGGCAATGAATAAAAAAATAGTAGTCACCTTAAGAGCACAACTCATAAGTGGTTAATGCTTTATGCAATAATTTTCAAAAGTTGTATTTAGAATTCAAATAAGTTGTAATGAAAAGGGAGACTAAACTAATAAAATGATTATAGTTTATCCGAAAGAGACTCACTCATTACCTTCAACATTTGACATAAAATTTGATTTATTTTCTCCCTTCATTTTTTAAGTCTCCACTTTCTTTAAATTAGTGACTAAGGTTTCAAAATAAATCATTCTCCAATTTATAATTTCTCATTCGTAAATCCTAGACCCAACACCTCCTCTTCAAGCATCCAAGTGATGCTCGCTATATGCTTTTAGCCATCTTGCTTGATAGTTTGTTGCTTTTTTTGTTCTTAATTTTCTGTGTTAAAGGATTTTGTGTCATTTTGGAACATTTGTGTGTTGAAGTTGCAGGACTGTGACTTATAATTAGGGTACAACTTTTTGTACTTGACTCGCATGACTTATGCCAAAAGCATGCCATATTTAGTGTTTATTAAGCATAATTTAAGAAGGTTGGTACAACTTGTTACTCCAATGAGTTTGCCACACATACCACTTTATTATATGAAATTTTTTAATTTAATTTTAATGTTTATCACTTTTATTTTTTGAACTTTATAAACTCAATTTCAATTATTAGAGTATTTGGATAGTACATTTAATCTTATACTTTGTAGAAGATAAAGATGAGACATGGAGTTCTCAAAGGAAATTCCTATAAAATCTTATTATGTGGTACATGTTCTTACATCTTATTATGTGAAAAGTTTGAGAACACATTTTGAAATAATGTCTTTAATAATCTAAATTAAACAAATTTAACCCTTTAGCGATTTTTAAATTACCCTAAGAAATAATATGGTGATATGTGTATCATATAATAGTAAGGCTTATACCTCGTGAGAGTGAAGTGACATAGGTAAAATAATCATGTATCATATTGAAGGTGTGATAACAATGGTAAGATATAATAAAAACAAACAATGGAAGCATACATTCCTATTAGAGTCAATGATGGAAACAAAATACAAGTTCAAGGACAATGTAATTTTAAAAAATAATGGTTAAAAAGATTGCATCAAATTGTTTTGCTTTCAATAATGTTTCAGTTTTGCTATATTATGAGTTTGATATGAATTTTATTTGGGTTTGTCAGGTTAATAAAAGAAAAATAGAGTTTTAATAAAGATTACAAAGTTATTATTTTTACGATTTTATAATTTTAAGCAAACTCGTCAACTCATTATTTCTTTGTGTTTATTAAAATATTTCATTTGAAAATAAAATTGTTAACTTTTCTTTCTCTTGACATGTCTTAGCTGGTTAGTTTCACTTTCTTTTTGTCCTGTTTTCCTTAAAGTTGTTACACCCCCTTATACATACAAGTTTTAAATTTACCTAGGATATGTTAATGTTCTTTTTCTCTAACATCCTTCTTCTTTAAGCCTACTATCTATTACACACTTAATAATTTTAATTTAGTTGTCAAACATTTGTTTATTTAGTTTTGTTAATAGTGAAGATATATCCCTATAACAATTCTCAAGAGATACAACCTATGATGCATAAACTTAGTGCGAAAATTCACCTCACAAGATGTAACAAAGTATTCACAAAAGTTTAGAATGACATCACCTACACTAACAAATATCCAAATATTTAAATTAGGAGTAAAGAGAATAACTTCACCAAAAGGCCTTGATTAAAGATATTATCAAAGATATGTAATTAGAATGATTTTCAACTTAGAGTTTTTAAAAAAAATGTAATTAGTAATATCAAAAGTGTACTTGTATAGACTAAAAGGGGCCTAGATAGAAATAATGGCCTAGATAGTACCTGGAACTGTTGGGAGTAACAATTGTCTTTATCCCTTGGTCGCTCCTCCTTCATCTTTCTCATACTCGCTCCTTTGTGTTTGGTTCGATGTTAACCTACAAAAGGTTTTCCAACGAAAGTAAGTACTATGTATAATAGTATATGATGTATTAGATAAAAGCGAATCTTACTCCTTTGTAGAGAATTTGTTTATAGTATTTAGTCATGGACCCTCTGTTATGATGGGTCAGATCTATCAAATATCAATGTTAACTTATTTTTGGGGAGGTTCCATAATTTCTGGGACATTACCAAAATTTGGTGGGATGTACCCCTGATTCTTAGGGAATCTCTATTGCCTTAATTGCTATTTATTATAATAACTTTAAATGTATTCTAACTCGGTCGGTCATCGAGGCCGAGTGACATGACTTGTCCGGTACCGACCGATACACTTGCCCCCAGACTCGAGGAACCTTTATTTCAGAAGAGTCTAAATGTGACGGTTGGGTGCTTCGAGGTATGAAGTGACTTCTTGTTTTTGATTGCTGACCTAACGAATTTATTGCTTTTGATCTTTTCAGTAGTTGTTTGAATGCCTCTATTGACACTTGTATAGTTTTAAACAATAACGATTGTTAAGATTAAGATCCTTTGGACGTCGTTCAGGCTTTTGAATTGCTTGACAATTTTGAATGTTAAGCATTAGATCAATCTGATTTAAATAAGTTGTGTCGAGCTTCAGAGAGGTCGAGCCGACGGGTATAAATTGAGGATATCAGTAGGGATTGTTGTTTTAAGGCAAAACTTCCTTAACCGTATCGACACATTACGCATTCGTTCGGGAAGGGATGTTAATTGTTAAGCAAGCTGCGTTGGCCGAAGAGTTGTTTGGAAAGGGCTGCTAATTGTTAAGCAAGCTACTTTGGTCAAAGAGTTAGTTCAGAAAGGATTGCAAATTGTTAAGCAAGTTGTCTTGGCCTAAGAGTCACACGTAGTGCCGCGTTCGTTCGGCAAGGGATGCTTATATATGTGGAAGTCATAGTGAGATGAGGGGCTTTACTTGTTGACAATACTCCAACGATCATGGGTAAGAGCATAAAATATATCAGTGCATTGTGTATTGCATAGAATAATACTTATCTTATTTTTGTGATGATTTTCTATTTATAGAGTTTTGGTTGATCTCCTATCATTAGTCTTTTCTCAAGAGAATAATATCACAATATATTTAAATATTAACAATTGTATCTATTATCTTCAAAATAATATGATAAGAGATTTCAATAATAACAATCATATATGTTATCTTAATAATAATATGATAACAGATTTAAATAATAACAAACATATATGTTATCTTCAGAATAATATGATAACAAATTTAAATAATAACAAACATATCTTTTATGTTCAGAATAATATCATAACATATTTAAATAATAACGAACCTATATTTTATGTTTAGAATAATATCACAAAATATTTAAATAACAACAATCATATACTTTTTATCTTTAGAATAATATCACAACAAATTTAAATGATAACAATCATTTTCCCGATTACCTCACATTGGGTTTATATTCGAAAATCATATCAGACAATGTTCAAACCTTTCCAATTATAAGGAAGTTGTGCTTCCATGATTTGACTAGTAAAGGAATGTCCTTTAGGTTCCTCCTCCAAAATAATAGTGTGTTCTGATTGGTTTATTTTATCATTTTATTCTCGAAGGATTCGTATTTGCCTTTTTGATATTATTTGTTGCTCTTTAATACTATTTCGACCTCACAGTGGGTGTCAATTGTACTTGTATAGACTAAAAGGAGCCTAGATAGTCCCTAGAACTGAAACTGGCAGTAACAATGGTCTTTGATCCCTTGGTCGCTCCTCCTTCGTCTTTCTCGTACTTGCTCCTTCGTGTCCGGTTGAGAGTTAACTTGCAAAAGGTTATCTGATGATCAAGTAAGTATTTTACATAAAAGTATATGATATATTTGATAAAAACATATCTTACTCCTTTGAAGAGACTTTATTTATAGTATTTGGTCATGGACCATTTGTTATGATGGACTGAATCTATCAAATATTAGTGTTAACTTATTTTTGGGGAGGTTTCCTGATTTCCCAAAACGTTACCCAAATTTAGTAGGATGTGTCCCTGATTTTTCAGGGAGTCTCTACAACTGCATTAACTACTATTTATTATAACTGCTTTAAATGTATTCTAACACGGTCAGTTGGTCATCGAGATCAAATAATATAACTTATTTGGTACCAACCGGTAAAAAAAGTAATTGTTGTTCATAAATAAAACATAGAATACAATTTATAAAAAAAAACAATTTGATAAAACTTAATCAATTATGATTAAGAAATCTATTATTTTTTCATTCGCTGTATATAGAAACAGAATATGAACTTAATCTATTATTCTATCAATTAATTGATTAAATGTGTATTACAAAAGTGAACTAGTTTATAATAGATAATCAATTAATTGCACACATGTATGTTTTGAAAATAATTAAATATACTATATTAATATTTAAAGATTGTATAAAGAATGGTATTATTTAAAGAAATATGATCTAAATGCATAACAAGAAAAAAGTGACTTATTATAATATTTTAAAGGAGTAGTTTTTAAAAGTTGTAACCTAAAAAAAAATTACGTCAAATTGGTTGTGAAATTTTTGTATAAAGTGTAGATCACGTCTTTTAACTTTAAGGTAACATTTTTAACTATTATTTAATCACGTTTTAATGTAATGAAAGAGTAAAAAGGAACGTTTTCTATAAATTTAATATGAAAAATGCATAAGATTGTGTGAACATAAAATTTCCTAATGGGTATTTTTAAGTTTTGGTTATCATTTATCACAACCAAATTAATCACATTCTCTATTATATTTATATCTTTTGTTGAGAGGAGACGAGGTTATCCAACTTCAACTTCTTAAGTTGTTTAAAGAATTTTTTCTTTACATTTTTCTTATTTGAAAGGAGAATTTATCCCTTATAATAATAATTTATATGGTTTTTGAAGAATCATGCAAATATGCAAAAAAAGATGTTTCACAATATCTCGTTTATTTTATGTTGATGATGTTCTCCTTTTGTTGAGTATGTGGTATTTAATTTGGTAAGTTTGACACATTCTTTACCAAAGGGTTATTTAAAAAAAAGGAGCTCACATCCACTACCTATGTTAGGTACATTAATATTTTGGTTAGATATATGTGGACTTCTGAAATATAATGTAGGATAATTTAATGTTTATAACAGATAAGATAGAAGATCGTTTAACATTATGGAAATATAAATTACTTAAAAATAGAATTATATAAGTATATTAATAAATGAAATTATTAAATAATAGACTTTAAGTTTAAATAAAATCAACTTATAGGGTGTGTTTGGATTGGGGAGAGGATTCGAGGGAGTGGATTTAGAGTGATTTGAGAGAAAAGTGTAAAGAAGATGATGTTGTTTGGATTAGGGTATATTAGAGTTTTTGTGAGAAAAGTTTATTGAAGTTTGTGCGTGATAAGATGGTTGTAAGAAGATTTTTATTTTTTTAAAATTGTATAAAATGTAAGTTTACAAATTTATCCTTTTCTTAAAAAAAATATTTTCACAAATCAAAATTAAAATTAATTTTTATTATTATTGATATTATTATTTAATAGATTTATTTTAATTATTATTAAACTTGTAATTTATTTTTATATTTTTTATAATTTATTATTATTGTTGTAATATATATATATATAATGTTATTTTATATATATAAAGTTAAGGGTAATTTTGACTTTTTAGTAATGTTATTTAAATTTTTTGTTGGTTTCGTTGCTTTTCTTCGCTGCACATTGAAGATTGTTTTTTCTGCTCTCCCGCAACCAATTGCTTTTCTTTCCTCACCATTACGCAGATACAAACACATATTTTATTTGCTTTTCAATCCGAGTGAATAGTACTCGGATGCAAACAGACCCATAAGGTGAGATTTGCACTCACTTATATATTATGAAATGTTATGATCACACTCTTTCACGTCAAGACTGTCAACTAGTGCACAAAACTATATATTTATATATTTATGGGCGATCTCATAGCAGGTGGCCTAATAAACTTTTATGGAAAAATTCTCCCTCCATCTCTATACCTTCTTCCTCACCTTCATATTAATGGTAAAAAGTCGATTTAAACCTTTTTAAAAAATGTAAATAACTAGAAATGAAGCATAACATAACCTTTTTAAATACTCTCAAGTGCATGCCATACCTCCCTTCCAACCACATCACTTTCATTCTTTTCCAATGGCAAGCAATTTCATCATTTGAACGTGTATGAAATGGTTGACGAGAATATTCGTTTGTATTCGACATTCTCTAGTGCGAAGATAAATTTTATAAAATGTTTTGTACTTTATTTTTGCATCTCACTGTTTTTTTTCTTGGGTTTTGTGACTTCCAAAAAAATGAAAAAAATAAGCGAACGAAAAATTTACTACTAGTAAAAACTTCACAAAACTTACTTCAACCACCAACGTTCACCACCAGCCACCACAAGAAACCACCACCACTTAAAAGTGAAAAAGAAAACATCACACTTTTCACCATACTCAAAAGGGTATTGTTGAAATTAAAAGAATATATAGAGGTGCAGGGAGAATTTGTCATGACTCTGATAGCATATTAGAAAATGAACTTAACTTTAACTCAACCTTATAAAATCAACTTATAAAGTGATGTTTGCACCCAATTATATACTATGAAATGTCATAAAGATGTTCAACAATTTATAAATAAAAATTACAATATAAAATACAACCATAATCACTAAAAATATATGAAAGTAAAAGAGTTATCTTATCTCTACTTATATAGAATGAAAATATGTTTTTATTGTATTAGTAGTCCACTCTCCACATATCATGAAAACATGTTTATGTTATGTATTGTAGAAACACGTTTTCTTTATATATGGAGTGCTCTTTAATAACGGAAACACATTTTTTCATCATAAACACAATAATACATAACAATTTTTTATTTTTTTTTTGTAATAAAAGTATGGATATATCATGAAAACACGTTTATGTTACATATTTTGGAATAATGACAGCAAAAACGTTGTATTATAAAATTGAATAAAAAAATAAATAAAGATGAGAACATAAATAATAAATTTGTTAGGCCACCAATGTTATAAATTTGGGACCATTTTATAATTATTTGTTAGGTTCTTAAAAGACCACTCTCAACCATTCATCTCTTTATGTTTATATATGGTTAAATTATAAGAAACATCTACGCCCCTTATTTCAAAACAAGATGAATTTGAATCCATTAATTTGAAGATCTAAATTTTTTAATTGTTTAATCAGGACTTAACTTAGATTATTGTAAGATCCTAAGTTCGTTTATCACGAATACAAAAAAATAAAATAAAATTAGGAGAACAGGTTTATCAATCTTCTTATTTTGTTTTTCGAATTTGGATTTGAAATATGATAAAAATGTTTTTAGATATATTTCAAACGAGAGAAATCAAAAGACTTACGTACGAGAGGAGTAATTATAATCGTACTTCAAGAGTCAACCTGACTCAACCACACGCATCTAGGGTAAGGGTTTGTTTGAGTAAAATTTTCTATCGACAATTATAAAAGATATGAAATAATTCTTTTACATAAATTAATTTGTACATTAATTAATTTTAACTTAAAGATATTTTATTTTTTTATATTATCTTTTCGTAAAACTAATTAAAAAAGAAGAAGTTCCAAACATATCCGTAATGCTCTGCTACCTTGTTTATATGTTTTCAACAGAGATGAAGTTATTAACAGGCAAGGTAGAGTACTCTTGTAATATGTATCACAATAATACCATAGTTTTGACTTTTGAACATGCAACTGGTTGGACCAAAATTGGAATACCATTGAATGGAAAGAATAGGGTACTTAATTAGCACACTTTACACAACATTTATGTGAAAAACACAATTATAAATATTTTTTTTATGTTTTTATTCTCTAAACATTGTGGAAAAAGTAAATCCAAACTCATGGCCCATCATCAACCCAAACAACAAAGTTGCTAACTAAACCTTTTAGCCGATTTCTTCCTGCACCTCCATGCTTTCTTCTTGCACCTCTATAAAAGATATGAAATGACAACTTTGCCATTTTCTTCATCTTCTTCATTGACACCCCTCATCCTCTTCTTCTAAATTTGAAACCACCTTCCAAGAATTTTGAATATAATTTTATATTTCTAAGTTCTAGAATTCATAATATAAAATTGTATTCTAAATTACAGAGTTCGAAAGGTCTATGGATTTTATAATTTGAAAATAAATAAAAAAACTACACCTTGAATGGTAGTTTTAGAATTAAAATATTTATGAAAGTGCAGGAAGAAGTGGAGGAAGATATTAACACCTTTTATGTGTCCATTTCCAGGACAAAATGTTCTTGAGTTTGGTACTGGTGGAAACATAGTTGGGCTGAATTTATACGAGATTGATGACCCAATGGAATCAATTTGAGGTATTGCTATCAGCACCCCAATTGACTATTTAGACCTCTCTTTTTCATATTTATGTTTTTTGACAAAAATATTCGGTTCTTCGGAACTTGTTTCTCTTGTATATAATTTTTTGTAGCATTGATTTTTCTGAGAAAAAAAATAATATGAAGGAACTTGTTAATATTTTCAAAAAATAACACAAAATTAAATTTAATTCATTTTAGAATAATCAAAATGCAAATATATATGAACAAGAACATGCGCAGTGGATATATATTTTTATTGTGTTATGGGATATCCGAGGCATTTCCATTAAAAATAATAGTTTTTTAGTGGGGAGATCTTAAGACTCTTTCTTCCTACATCTCCATACCTTATTCTTATTGTGACACCCCATACTAAATATGAAAATACCATTTTATCCTTTTTTTTTCACCCCCTTGGATTTGAAATAATAAGCCTATGGATTATGTAATCCGGATATATTCTGGATTACATAATCCGGAAGTCAATTTCATATTTAGAAAAGACTTCCGGATTATGTAATCCGGAAGCTAATCATAAAAGACTTCCGGATTACATAATCCATAAGCTAATTCTGAATCTAGAAAAAAAACTTCCAGATTATGTAATCCAGAATATTGAAAAGGGTATTTTTGAAATACGAAAAATTTATGGGGTGACACAAGAAGGTATGGAGGTGCAGGAAGAAGCAGCCAGATCTTAATAGTGTAGCCCCTTTCGCTACCCAAAAGGTAAATAACAACCTGCTACTTTTTAATTTAATAGAGTTTGTAGACTTACTTTTCAATAGTTCAATCAAATAGAAGTATTTTTGGTTAAATCGAGTTAATGTGAATAATATATTTAAAATATTTATAAAAAAATAACTAAACATAAATATTTCACATGAAAAAAATTACTTTAGTTTTAATTATGTGTATTTTTAAAGAACAAATATAATTATGAGAAATATCAATCAAACATGATAATCTTTTATTGAATAAGATTCGTGGTTTACAAAAGTAGCGTTGAGGAGCACAAACATTATCTAAACACGATGAAATTTTACTTCCAAGATACATTGAATTGTTTTGGCTCATTTTGTTTACATGTTTAAAGTTATTTTTAAATTGAAGTTCAAAATAAGAATCTTTAAATTAAAATACGGCAAATTTATAATTTTTTTAAATTAAAATAAGGTAATTTCATAAATTTTTAGAAAAAAAGTTGTTAGATGATAATATAGAGTGTTTTAAACTCTGAGTAAACACTCGTACCAAAAAGTTCACAAAATAACATCTAAAAGCGTTTTCTTGTTAAAAATAATTTTAAAAAGTTTTTTAATGAAAATAATATATATTAATTTGAATTATCTTTGAATAACTTTTTCATGCAAATGAGTCTTTAAAATTTGTATTCATCATTAATCTAAGTTATTTATTTACAATAACTCTCAACAAAAATACAAAAAAATTATATGAACACTTATGTTAAAATTGTTTCTGATTGGGCTTATTAGTTGTTTTTAGCTTTGGGCTTTTCTGGCTTGGCCCATTTCCTTTTTGTTCCGTTATTCATTTTTTTTATATAAGATCTTTTTACTCTTTGTAACACCATGCTGTATTAACCACTACAATTTATGCTTTAAGTGGCTTGGTGTATCTTTTGTGTCTCACATTGATCCGAAGTCAAACTTTCATCAATTCAGGATGACTCTATCTTATGATTCGGTTAATATCATGTGGAGCACAATTTGGGTTGGGGTGATGAGTGAAATATGGAACCACAGGAATTTTATCATTTTTAAAAAAGGTGTGGCTGACGCGTCTGAAGTATTTGTTTTGGTGCAAGTAAAGGTTTGGTATTTGATTTCTGTTAAAATTTGCTTTGCTTCGTTTTCCTATTCTAATTGGTGTTTGGAACCTTTGGTATGTATGAGGTTGGTCTCTTGAAGCTGTTTTTTCTAGGTGTAGTACGGGTAGGATTTTTTAGTTAGTTTGGTGGTTTTTGTTTGAAGTTGACTTTTGTGTAGCATGCATAAGGGTTAAACCACCTCTGAAGTGGTTCCCATTTATTTATGTTTTATTGTTGATAAAAAAAAATACTACAAGAAAATCATGAAATAAAAACCAATTTTAGAGATAAAAAACAATTAGTTGTTATAGTGACTAAATTAAAGATCATTTTAGAAACTTAAAAAACTTTTGGTTTCTAAATTAGTTTATATCATTGTTAAATGGTTTCTAAATTGGTATTTAATTAGCTACAAAGGTTTTTACTATCAAATTTAGAATTTAAATAATTGGTAGTTAAAATATTGGTAGCTAATTAGATCTCAATTTAAAAATTATTTAACAATAATAGAAATTAATTTAGAAACTAAAAGTTTTTTTAGTCTCTAAAATAATCTCTAATTTAATCACCATATCAACTAATTATATTTTATTTTTAAAATTGATTTTTATTTAATGATTTTTTTTTAATTTTTTTTTATACGGTGAAACTTTATTCTCTCTTTCTAAGTGCTCTATTTTTTTGACTCTTCTACAACTCTCTTTTTCAGATTCTTTCATTTACTGTGCAGTTATTGTTTGTGTTTACTCTTCATAAGCTTACTTTAAATCCTGTGAGATAAATATAAAAAACATTAGTAAATATTTTGAGTGTTACACTACTTAATCATATAATTTAAATATAAATATAATCAGTTACATAACTATAATGTTGATTTATATAATATGTAATATTATATTATTTAGAGATATAGTGTAATATTTAGAGATAAAAATATAGGATAATTTAAGAGAGAGAAAATAATTTATTATTACTTATTATGATGTTATAATTATTTAAGAACTTAAAATATTATATTATGTATGTTCTATTTACCTATAATTTGAATTAGAGCATAAATTCAAGTGTGTTTTAAAGTTCTAAATTAGAGACTAATGGTAAATTAATAATCATAAACATTTTTTATAAAGTATAAATACCTGGATCGCATCTGAGATATTGTCCGCTTTGGAGGTCGCTGCTCCATCACGGTTTTGTTCTTAAAAGGCGTCTCAAAGGGTGAAGGGAGGAGAGAGTATATAAACTGCCATTGACCTCGATTTCTGAGCGATGTGGGACTGTATTGGCATACGGGAACATTTATAATACATTATTTGAAATAATCATTATCAGAAAATATTAATTGTTTTATTTAATTTAAAACTTGCAGATCTAGACGGGCATTTGCAATGTAAAAATTATTGATAGGATCTGAAGTTTAGATTGTCATAAGAAATTTTGATTTTGTTTTTGTGTATGCGCTTCACATTTGGTAGTTAGAGAGAGTAAATAGTGTGTGTCCCGAAGGAGACAAATCCATGAGTAAGGTGAAGAATGTGTATCTGGAGTAGAGAATTGCGCAGATTTTGGCTCCCACTTCATGTTACGTGTCCTTTCGCTTCTTCCCAAACTGCACGTGCCTTGATGGGTTCAACTTTGGAACAACCATGAATAATATTTTTTTTATGGAAGGGGGATGAAAATAGACACATAGGGGTTTATCAGTTTTGTTTCTTTCTCGTTTCTTTGTTTTTTTGTTACAAATTCTCAGTCGTTTATTTCATTCCCATGTGAGTGGGACACTTTTGTTTTCCTTTGAGATCAATGATTTTGGTCAGAAGGCATGTTAAGATCAGCATACTCATTGTACAAAGCTAACTAAACGTGAATCATGGCTAGTTGCCAAAGCTACACTTCATTCTCTTAGGTCAAACTCTCTACAATAAAATAGTGAAAAAACTATGTCAGTGCAAACACTATATGCCAGTATCATTGGTCGAAGATTCCAAGTTTATTATGGACGAGGGTTAGATTAGAAGGATTAATTTATGAACTAATTCTTAAAATTTATTATCTAATATGATCTTTTTGGTGTTAATAAAATCTTTTCCATAATTATTTGTTGGATTAATTCAAATAGGAATTCAATACAAATTATTATGTGTGGTACAACAGTTACTTCTGTAATAATTATTTCAAAATTTATACTTACAGTAGTTATAATTGATGATATAAAAAGTTTTTAGGCTGAAATATAAAAAAATAAAATCTTTAAGATGCTTATTATGTGTTTTAATATTATTACTTTTGTGAGACCACAGTGAAAATAAGAAGTGATTCCATACTTTACATTATAAAAGTATATCATAATACGAATTTAATTGACATATGCTTTGTTAGACCGTTTATATATATATATGTGTGTATTTTATTTTTTTACATTTTGATATAAACAATGAACTAGATTTCAAATTTTATGGATATCATTATTTGGCCCAAGACCTTAACTCAATTCTAAACCCTAACATGGCCTAAACAATAAAAAGAAATATAAACTTAAATTATCAAATAAATGATGTGTTTGATTTAAGCGTATTGAAGTGAAAAAGCTAAGAACTATTAAGATGATCGCGTTTTGTCTTTAGAAATTGGCATGACTATGGTTGCAGATTTTTTTAAATGTCTTCTATATATTAAAGGAATAGAGTGTTACAAGTTATCTTTAACTTTAAATTCTAACCTATATAAATGTACGAAAACAATATGAATAAATGATATACATGGCGTAAATATGCAATTTCTTAAGGCAAAGAAATCCACAGTATCAATAAATGAATATGCTTAAAAAATATCGATTAGCATAGGAGAAACAATGATTAACTTTTTTTTTTATCATAAAAGAAATATATTTCTTCGAAAACCACGTACATCTGTTGATAAATACATTATTGTTGTTAAGAGTGACGAGATTTAATATAAGAAACAGTTAGCAAAACCCTCGTTTTCCGGTGGTTAAGGAGCACAAAAACTATATATGTGTTAAGTATAGATCAATTATAGACTCACTTATGCATAAGAAAAAAAGTAGAAGGTACAATTATGAAGGACAAAATAATTTTTCTGGTGTTTCTTAATTAATTATGAATGGACGAGGGTATAATTTATGTAGATATGTATTTGAAGAGACAATAATGCAAAGATGACTTCTCACCAATTAAAGAGAGATTAGTCCTTTTCCATCAATGTTTTATGCATGATTTTGAATAACATCAGTGGCTAAGAAGATTGGTGATACAAAGGATCTTTGGCGCGAAAGGACCTTGGTACAACACAGCTTTCAAGAACAAAACAAACAAACAAAAAGGATATCAAGTGTGTTGAAAATCACAAGGTTTGTTCTAATGATTATCAAGTTGAGTTTTTACGCCACTAAATATATGCCCAACTATCATATTATTACTGTTTTTTTTAGTTTTTATTGATCCCTTTGACTGATCATTGAATCGTACGTGCTAAACCTGTACTATTTTGTTTGATTAACGTACCTAAATTAAAACTATTGGAGACTAATTTTGAATAGTTCACCAACTTGATTCCGGTCACTGAATCTTCTTATCTAGCGTGGCAAGGTTTTGATGGTGTAATGAAGTGTTTGGTGAGAAGTTGATGGTATTCAAGATCCACATTTGGTTACACTCTAAAAGTTTTTCACTCCCATTCTACAACTCATTTTTAAGCAGAGTGTTTGTCTTTTTTTATCAGTAATAAACAATAAATTAATGAGAACCACTTCAGGGGTGGTTCAACTCTTATATAAAGTTACTTCTAAACTAAGATCGTCAACCTAACCAACATAAGCATAACCTAAAACACAATCCAGAAATCATCAAGAGACCATCCTCATGCACGAAAACCAAGACCAAACATTTACTTGCATCAACGCAAAACACATCAGCCACACCCCTTTTGAAAATGATAAAATTCCTGTGGTTTCAGATTTCACTCACAATCCCCGCCCAAATTGTACTTCACACACTATTAACCGAATCAGAAGTCTGACTCATCTTGAACTGAGCAAAATTGGACTTGGGATCAATGTGAAATACAAACAACACACCAAGCGATTTAAAGCACAAACACCAAATACGCCAAGCAAAACTGCAACCGAAGAACAAATGGTAGTGAAACTCTTCCTCCTTCCCACACAGACAACACAAAGCATTTTCAACTATTATCCCTCGCCTTTCCAGATTGACCCTAGTAGCGATCTTATTCTCCAAAATCCTTCAAGCAGTAACTAAAACAGAAGGTACGACTTTACACCTCCACAACTTACTAAAAACACACCTCCACAACTTACTAAAAACCGGAGAACCTTCCACCATGCTATTTTTTTTTATCAGCAATACCATGCTATCCCTCCTAATTGGTGAACTCATTGTGGAACCTCATTGTGGCTGATTAAAATCTCATTGTGAAACCTCAATTAAAATTACAAGTCATTTTTCTCAAAATCGATAAGAATTTCTTGAATAAAATAATGTATATTTTACCTTGTTGAAGCTCTAAGAATAGTGTGAAGAAAAGGCTAAGTTATTTATTTCTCTTGTATGTAAAAAGAAGAAAGGTAGGTGTGGAGGTTGAGACCCACGCTGCGAGTAGGTTCGACATTGATTCATCTTTGCACCTTGATAACAATTTAATGCTGAGCTATAGCATTATACTTTCATTATATTATTATGATTTTATTAGATATGGTTATATTAGGAACTACTTATGACAAATAAAGAACATGGGTCCTACCTTCTGCAACTTCTCACACTTCTTCAACCACAGTAACGTACCCAATGAGTAATGGTCATGACTATCATAACCATATAAACCTCTCTGTTTTAATTGCGATACAAATTCATAACATTTACTTAGTTGCAACTTTCATGCTTGATTAATGACTCTGAAACTAATTAAGATGGCTATAATCCCATCAGATTTTTACTATGAACCATAACTCATTGTCATATATAAATGCTATTCTTCTACCATCACATGAATCACTTGAATCAAAGTAATTCAATCTGGTAGTGTGATGATGAATATATATGAAGAAACATTGGTTTTGAGCAAGTGGATTAAGTAGGAGGAGAGTAAGTGTTGAATGATAATGGCGTGGCACCATCATACGAGAATCTGACACCTTAATAACAATGTTGGAGCTGAACGTCATCACTGATCACCCATGATTGATTATTCCCTTTAACACATAATTGATCTCTTCATCTTTGGGATTGGAGTGTGCCTTTTCTGTGGCAATACACAATCCTCATTACCACACTCTCTTTACGTCATTGACGTTTTCTGCGACTCCATTTTATTGTGTGTGATTTGTAGTGTGGTGTTAGGTCACTATAATAATTCTGCCAACATTTCATATCTACACGTGGAGGCCTTTAACAAGGCCTTCTTCAATGGTTGAGTAAAATTCGGATGTCTTTAACACTACATTAGCTACAAAGCACATTTTAATTGAGAGGCCAAGAAAAAAAAAGCTACCATTTTATATTTCAAATTATACAAATGTCCTTTCCATAAAATATAACGTTTTATGATTTATTAATTTAGCCTTACAGTTGAAAAAAAAAAGAGCAGATTATGAGGGAAAACGTGAGATTATTCGTAGACTTATGATGTGATGATATAAAATAATTGAAACCCACTCCCACATGGAAGCAAGGATTATAATAGTAATTTAAATAAGAGAATGAGTTTAGGAAAAAATTAGGAATTTCAAGTTGGGTAATTATAAATTGGCAATTCCAATCTTTTATACAAACATATTATAATTCTTAATATTATTATTTTTATATTTTTTAATTTTAATTTTAATTTTTATTATATATATTAATTTTTTAAATCCATTAACATTCATTGACATATTAGGACATAAGAAGTAAGCAGCATGGAAACAACCAACCCGACCAGCCTTTGAGTAGAGTGAAAAAAAGGAGAACATAATAAAAGAAATTAAAAATAAAAAACTGACAAACCAAACCCGGTCTCCGTCAACAAAACGACACCGTAGTTCAGCAGCTGTTCTCGCTTAAGTAACCAGAAAACGACACGCGGTTTATGTCTTCAGCTTCACCTTTACTATCGGCAACTGGACATCAATAAAACCGTTTCTCCCATTCCACTCCCTCGCAAAACCAACTAAACTCACCTGCGATGTTACCGGAAATTCCACCGGCTCTACCACCGGAAAATTAACAGATCATTCTCCGGAACCGTCACCGTAACCACAATGTCGTCATCACCGCAGAGCGTAAAGCAGAGCGTCTTCGGATGCTTGACCAAACTCTCCGACCGCGACACGCAGTCTCTTGCCGCCGCAGAACTCGAGTCTATCGCTCGGTGTCTCGATGCAGCCACCTTGCCGGCGTTTCTATCGTGCATGTACTCCACTGACGCCTCCGACAAGCCACCGGTCCGCAAGCAATGTGTGCAGCTCCTAGGGTTACTCGCGGAGACGCACGGCAATATGCTTGCGCCGTACCTGTCTAAAATTATCGGCAGCATTGTACGCCGCCTCCGCGACGCGGACTCGTCCGTGCGATCCACGTGCGTGAGTTCGGTTGCGGCATTGTCGCGGCACGTCAGCAGGCAGCCGTTGCATTCGTTCGTGAAGCCGTTGGCGGAGGCGCTTTTCACGGAGCAGGACCAGAACGCGCAGGCCGCCGCGGCGCTGTGTCTCGCCGCCGCTATTGATGGTGCTCCGGATCCGGACCCGGGCAGGCTGTCGAAGCTCCTGCCGCGTTTCGAAAAGCTTCTGAAGCGCGATGGATTCAAGGCGAAGCCCGGGCTGTTGACGCTCGTGGGAAGCGTAATTGCGTCCGGCGGCGCGTCCGGTCACGCGCCGTTGAAGAGCTTGGTTCCGTGCTTGGTAGAGGCGTTGAGCAACGACGATTGGGCCACGCGGAAGGCCGCGGCGGAGACTCTCGTGGTGGTTGCCAACGTAGAGAGGGATTTCTTGTCGGAGTTCAAGACCGAGTGTTTGACAGTTTTTGAGAATCGACGGTTTGATAAGGTTTGTGTGAACTGTAAAGGGATCCTATAAAAAAAAATTGCGTTGATGTTCATTTATGGTAATTTGAAAGTGAATTGAGAATGTGTGGTGTTTTGTTTAGGTAAAGTTAGTTCGGGACGTAATGAATCAGATGTTGGAAGCGTGGAAGCAGATTCCTGATGTTTCGGATGAAGTTACGCCACCTGCTAAATCACAATCTTCTTCTAAAGGTAATTTGATTTTGCAGTTTTGGATTTTAGTGTTTATTGGAGAATTCGTGATAGTTGAGAATCAGTAACGAAATAGCTGATCATGTTATGTTCGCTGTTGTGGGTTTAAATAGAAAACATGATTAGATGAAAGTACGGGTAAGGGGTAACAGGGGATGATCAATATACGGTTTTCGATCTTTAGATAAACTAAGAATTTTGTCTCCTGTAATTTAGTGCATATTTGGGAACTAAAATAAGAAACCACGTCTCAGATGTCGAAGCTATGACCATTAGCTTTTATGTGAATCACAATTGGGTCTGGAACCAAACGTGCTATAATTAGGGACACCATTTTGGCAACTTGCTCATTTGGTTGTATGATTAATTTGTTGTGTTGCATTGTCTTTGAGTGTTTTTCATACCTGTTTTCTTTCTGGACTCATTATTGATTCAGAGAATGCAAGTGATGGACGCTATCCTGCTGTCTCTCAAAATTCATGTAGTCCTGGTTCAGTGATGGCCAATCTGCGGAAGAAAACTACACCTTTTAGCAGATTCAGTCAAACAGATAGTTCTTCTGCTAGTGGTGCCAAGAATAGGAGTGCTTCAAGTGGCAACAACAACAAGAGAACGAGTTCGATTGTTTCCCGAAAACTAAATCATAACAATTGGGATACTCAAGTTGCTGTGGCTGATCAGGGAGATCTTCAGGAGATGGATGGAATTGCTTTGGAAAGGATCAAAATGGATCAAAGCAGATTTACAATGCCAGAAATGAAGGGGGCACTGCTATATAGAGGTTCTGACGATAGAATACACAAGTATGGTGGGTCCAAAGCTGGATCTCGTGTGGTTCCATATCACGAAGAAAGTGAAGACTCAGTTCCTGCCAGTGGTGTCTCTAAAGATCTCCGTAGGAATGACAAAGAGATTGAAGATTTATCGCTGATCCGTGATCAGCTACATCAGATTGAGAAGCAGCAGTCAAGTCTACTCGATCTTCTGCAGGTTTGTTCCTAATGCTTAACACCAAGTTCCCTAAATAAATTCTTTTATACTGTCATTGTGTCAATTCTATAATGACAAACATCTCCAACATGCTCCTCCATATTGTCACAGAAATTTATGGGAAGCTCACAAAATGGAATGCGTTCTTTAGAGACTCGTGTGCATGGCCTTGAGTTGGCATTGGATGAGATCTCTTATGATTTGGCTATATCAAGTGGAAGGATGACGAAATCTGATGTTCATGGCAACACATGTTGCATGCTACCTGGAGCAGAATTTTTAAGCTCCAAATTCTGGAGGAAAACACATGGCCGGCATTCGATCCCACGGATCTCTAGATCAGGTGGCACTCCATCTCTTCCTGCCATGAGCTACCAAGCCGACAAGAATGGTGAAACCAAGTTGACGAGCCATAGATTTAGGCCTGATGGAGGTTTCATCACTAATCCACTGGCAGAGATTCATGCAGATTCGAGGAATTTTGCTACATCGGAGCTAGCTTAAAAGTAAGTTAGCTTTCTAAATGCCTCTAAACAAGGCACCCAACTTTCTCGCTGCTACTGTCACCTTTCAGCATGCAATTTTAGATTCTTGAGATGCCATTTTTCCTAATTCCCGTATTTCTTATTTCCTTGCAGATGACTGGACAATCTAGAATGCAAGTTTGATTCTCTCTCAATGTGGAAGAACCCCCTTTATTGGTATTAAAATTCGATCAGAATATCTAAATTTTTGCCACTCGCGAGTATTCCATCTAGTCTTCGTTCCAGGTGAAGAAGGCCTGTGCGGGCTAGACCATATATTCTACGTCGCAGCGCAGAATTTCATTTGCATATTCATGATAAATCTTTGGACAAGAACAGCATATTGGAGTGAGTTCGCGACTAAATACCACACTATCTTAAATAAGGGTGAATTTGTATATGTACAGAGAAGTGATAGGCTGCTTTTTTTTTTTTTTTGTATTTTATGATTAAGTATTGTGTCTTCGAGTTATGTTAAAAGGTTCTCTACACTGGCATGCTATCGGCATTTCATCATTGGATAACAATGTTCTATTCTAGTGTATTATTCTTCATGTGTGCTCTCTATTATCCATTTTTGTTTAGCATCTTATTGGAAAGGATCCAACAATAACATTCTCATGTGCAAACCCTCATCCCCAGCACTTTCTAGGTTGTCTATTCGATTGTTGTTGGACTAAATTATTCTACTTATTTAAAAAAACAAACTTAGGCCAAAAAATCCCATTACTATTAGTTAAAAGTATTTTTTAACTTGTATATTCCTATTTGTCACAAAATATCTCTTAAATAGGAATTAATTTTCTAAATATGAAACACATTATTTACATTTATAAATAGATAACGGTTTATATCTTGTTTTGTATATTAATAGAAAGTAAGTTTAGTTCTACTTAAATCCTACAAAATTAGTTTACAAGTGAAGATTTATAATTATTTATATACTCTTTTTAATTATATTTTTAGATGATCTTACATCACTTAAACTAAAGACATTTTTAATCTTGAAATTAGATATTTATGGTTAATTTATTTACAAGATTAACATGATAGACCTACTAAACCTTCCTACTATAAATTTTGTTTTAGTTATATCTCTAATTAATATGGTATCTTCAACTTGTGTTACAATCATTTCATGGAGCGTTGTGCAACACGAGATGACAACCAACTCCTATCCAATCATTAAGCTAACGTTCTTACAAATTTCAAGCTTCTGCGAAAAAAATAATAATTCAATCTGCATCGAAAGTAGAAGAAAATGTGCCAAGCGTGTGCATTAGAATACCAGTGCTTCAATTAGAAGATGGTGACGATATTGCTTCAATGATGGATTAGCATGTACAATATCCTTACTTGAATTCAGTGGAACTGCATATCAAGGCAGGAGCAAGTGATAATATGCGAATGTTGAAGTTTGTTTCTTCTACTCCACCTGAATCGTGATCCTTGCTCCAACCTAAGAAAATATTCTGACACCCTAAACCTTTTCACACTTATTACATTGCTTTAGTTATTCAGGTTGCATCTTTTAGCTTGAATACTTAAAAGAAAGGAACTTCAATAATGTTGGTAGTGATTATGCTTAAATTCTAATCATTGTGATCCTGAGTTTTTAATTCTTTCAATCGTATGAGAGAATTCTCCCTTCACGTAAACTGGAGTTGGAATTTCTAACCAAAGTTGCTATGAAGTTCACTCTATGAGAAACAGAAACCATCTTAAACCATTATTTGAATAAAAGAGGAGTACATATCAAAACACATTCTGGAATCACTTTTTGTGAAATATGTTTGGAGATAGTTCAATACAGGCCCAATACGACAATATACTCGATAACTTGTGTCGCGGTCTCTTTCGTCCACTCAGTAACTACAAATACCATTTATAAATTACTTATAATATAAGATAAGATGCGAGTTATAATTTGATTAAATAATCAACTGTTAAAAATTATAAAATCAAGATGTGTAAATACAATTATGAAAGGATCACATTCTTAACAGCTAATATTTTAATAAACTTTTATACTTTTATGCCTCTCGCTCAAGCATCCAGAAACATTATTCACTTCATATTACTTTTATTTGCTTAAATTCTTAAACTTGAAAGAAAACTAGAATAAATATCGATTAATATCAAATTGAAAAAAAAAAAGAAAAAAATCGAGAGCTATTACCATTCAGATGAATTATAAGTTACAACAGATTTATTTACACAACCCTTATGTTCAACAAAATGTATGAAAAAAAATTATTGAAATCTAGATGCTGCCAGGTAAAGCTATTACAGGCAGAGTAGATAAACGGTGATAGAAGGCAATATGAGAAATATCTAAAAAATGGAATAATAAAACTTCAACTTAATAGGAAAAAAACGTTTGAACAAAACATAAATCAAATTCGTGTTCAAATAGTAATATATAGACCTTTTCAATAATATATAACTATCACTAAACAAAAGTACCAGAATTTTGAATAAAAATCATGTCACTACATATAATCACACAACTTTATGCAAATTCTTTCAAAATAATTTAACGCAATAAAATATAAGAAAGAAAACCTCGAGCTTCATATTGAAGATGAAAGGTGTTATTCATCTCCACTAAACTATACAGCAAAATGGCCAATCAACATTCTTAACACTAGGTGTTGGATCTTAATTAAGCTGGTATTAAAGAAGTGTTAATCATATAAATATTTAAAAATTCAGTTGTTTCTAAAATTAAAAATAAATTAAATTATCTTCACGCAAGTAGTAAATTATTAAAATAAGATTTAAAAAGCTTATTGATATATCACTAGCTATTTTTACAAACTCGCCAAAATAATAGTGTTTGTTTAAAACTCGAATGACTTATAAATAAGTTCTTTTAGACATTCTCTTAATGAATCAAGCAAGACAGTTATTCAAGCTTGACCGCTAAAAGAAATACTCAAATACGACTTAATGCTGATAAAAAAAAAATGACTCGACTATTTAACCAGACAACTGAGATTCACTCAATTCTAACTTGTTTACGACTTTACTTTTGTGTAAAAATATATATTTCTTTGTGTAAATAGAGGACTTCTTTGAAGAAAATGTAAACAGATTTATTTAGAATACTCCTAAAAATTAACATTAAAAGAATTGTATATATATCTTCGATGACAATAAACACTAAATAATGTTTCAAATAAAAATACAACCATCCAAGTGACATTATAGACATTCAAAATCGTGTTAAGTGAGAACCAT
Organism: Phaseolus vulgaris; assembly: GCF_051622355.1. NCBI lineage: Eukaryota > Viridiplantae > Streptophyta > Magnoliopsida > Fabales > Fabaceae > Phaseolus > Phaseolus vulgaris. The sequence goes on along the minus strand of NC_143500.1, from coordinate 43,422,831 downwards.
TATTGCTGTATGAAATGAAAAGTATAAATATAAGTCATACAACAATATATAAATTATCAAAATTAAAAATTAGTTACTAGTTAAATAATCAATTAAAAATTCACATGAATTTTTCCCTCAATCTTGACCATTCAAATATGACATAATAGATCTAATAGACTATAACTGACTTCTTATATATGTTATGTATGTGATACGTTTATCTTTCTATATATGTATGCGAGAGTTAAGGTGAGACTCGTTCAAACTATCAAGCCTAATTATATGTTTTAATTTATTTGTTTATAGTGAGTATTTATTGAGATGAACTCAAATAATTCACCAACATTTAAGGTGATTTTCACCCCTACTCAATATAACTCCATTATCTACCATCGTATGTCATCGTATATGACCAGAAGTAGATTCCAGGAAGTCGTCAGACACATTAACACGTAAACAAAGAATTATGTATGAGCACAATCTATAAAAAATGAGTATCTACCTTTGTTAATTAAGCGGGTTATTACTCATCATTTGCCACTCAATTATTGATCAATTAAGTGAAAAAATATGAGAAAGAAACTCACATTACATTTCTACACAACAAGATTTGAAATTTAAGAAGGAGGGCTTGTGAGATCAAATCACGGTGCCTGCTCATCAGCATCCTGTTTGACAAGTTTCTGCAGAAAAGTACCAAAGTGACCAACATTAGGCAAAGTGGTAAAGATATATCTGCTTGAGTACAATTGACTGTAAAACCATGGCATCATAACAAAATCCATAATATCAGTCCAACACAGAAATTAAAACTACGTATTGCCAGCATTCAATGACACGAGATTCAAAATTTCAACCAAAATAATCATTAAGCAATGCATTGCAGAGACAAATTTGGAAGACCGAATAATCAGAACAGACAACAGCATCATATAATACGAAGCAACAAAATAAATCACGCTCCTCACTCAAAATGCTGCAATATTACGTCTCAGAATTTGAAGAAACGAGATTTGCACGAAACAGGAACGATCGAGGAAAAGCGACACACAAAACGATGCTAGATTATAGGCAGCAGAGAGTTCAAGCAGGAAAGGTTAATTGATTGGACATAACAATCGATTGAATTGAAAGACATAATCATAGTTCACAGTCACAAACCATAAAACCTAGATCGATCGAAGCAAGTAATGCAAAATACCGATTCTAAATAAGCAAAATAACACAGAAATAACGAAAAATAGTAGAGAGAGAAGTACGGTTTGAGCATTGTGCCATGACAGGCCTCTGTAAACGTTGACGGAAAAGGTTGCGGTGAGGTAAATGGTGGTGAATCCGAGAGTGGCGGTGAAAGCCTTGAAAGCATAATCCCCAACCTTACCTGCTATTCCCATTCTCACCCAATTCCACTAACTAGGGTTTACTCAGTTCCCGCACTATTATTATCTGCTTCTTCTATTTCTATACCTTTTTGGTGAAAAATATAACAATACAAATCTTTCCAGACAGAAAAAAAAAAGGTAATATTTTTATAATTATTAATAAAAATGTTTTCAAAATTAAAATTCCCATTGACATATTTAATTTGGGTTTTTTAGACCATAAATATTAGTTTAGTTTTAACAAATATTTTAAATATTTAGGAATAAGTATTTCTTTAAAATAAACTAATTCAAATGGCTTCTAATAGTTGTCTTTAAAATAGCCAATTTCTTTATTCTCGAGCTGATTGAACGAATGATAAATATTTTGAACTTTTATTCTAACAATTGATATTTTAATGTGTCAACTTTATTATAATATTTATTTCAGGGAGGACTCGTAATATACTCTTTCTAAAATTTTATTATCTATGATTTTAAATGTTTTAATTCCTCTAAAAAGATGCAAAAATATAAAATAATGAAAACTAACCATTTAAATAATATTTAATTAATCATTTAGTTTAGATGCATTAACTTATTGTTTTAATTCTTATAAATATATAAAAAGATAAATGTCTCTTGCATTTATTTTTTATATTGGCGGAAACACATCTATTCTTCCCTATGTGTATTTACATTTTTTTTAATTTAAATAATATAATTTAAAAAAATTAAAAATATTTATTACTTAAAATAGAAAAAAAAAGTTAGAAAATTATATTTAAGGATAATAGAGGTAGTTACAAAAAATGTTTCTTTTTAATAAATGATAAAATTATCAAATAAAAAAAAATCTACAAAGATAGTTAAAAAAGTGTATTCTTATATATAATAGAAACTAAAGCCTAATAATTATTTAAATATAATTTTTTTAATGAAGTGAATGTAAAAACTAAATGATTGATTAAACATTTGAATAATATCCTCTTTTTATTATATTCCACATAAATGTTTAAACTATACAACTACATTTAACGTTTTCAACAATATCCTTTTTATAAAATTTTATTGTTTATTATTTTAAAACTTAGAAAATAATTTTAAAGTAGAATAATATAAGTAAAATGACACATAAATATTTTATTATTAAAATAATATATATATATATATAGATAAATATTTTAAAATAAACACCATATCTCTATAAAATATTTTTCTTTACTCCTATTTTTTCTTTATAAATTTCTGACTCTATATATAAGGACATAGAAATTAATTTCAGAATTGAAGTTGGATGTTTGAGCTAAATTTGAATTGAATCTGGTTTAAAATTTGTGATTTTGAGCAAGGTAGGTCATATTGATTTTATGCGTGTTACAAAATGCAAATTTGAGTATTGAGTTTGGATGAAAATTTTGAAATTTAATTAAGTTAACATGAAAAATTCACTTTGCTCTCAAACCTATTTTTGTTTAAGAGAAAATGGAGTGAAATTTTGGCTTAAACTCTTGGGTTTATTTTGTTTCTTGGAAATGTAACATTACATATGATTGTTATTTTCATGTGTTAAGAAATTGCAGGGAAAGTAAAGGAAAAACTCCCAATAATTGATGTTGCAATTCCTGATACACTTTTCTCAATCAACATAATCAAATGATTGAGTATGGAAAGGGGTTTTATACGAGACCAATCTTGATACCTAAAGTCATGAATTTACCCTTCCTTGCACCGTCAGGGTTTTACATTATTTGCATTTCCAAACTTTGGATCAATTTTTTTATGTTGCAAGCTCCATACTTTGAATATTTTATTTAAATGTGAAGATCACAGAAGTTGGTAACCTCAATACTAAGGTTAACAAAAGAGAAGAAGATTAAAATCACACATTCAGATTGGTTGACTTTGACTCATTTGAAGTACCAATGTCAGAAATTGAGGTCTTCAAACATCCTTGAGGAGTTGAACAACAATCATGACATGACACTTACATCCATTATCATACCACATATGCACGATCAAAATGTTATGAATGTATGTAGTTTGAATATTAATGACTGACTGCATTACACCTTAATGCACATATTGAGTTTGTAGACTAACCATTTTGCTCAATTGTTGCATGAAGACATTTTTATGTTATGAGTCATGAAAAATAATATATTGGTTAATTGACCTTACTACATCATGCAACACATGATTGAGACAACATGTTTATTCCATACGACATTGTCATCACATAGATCATGGATCACTACGACATGAACTTATTTCGAAGAAGAAAAATTGTTGACCAAGTTGAATATCTTTCAAGTTAACGATTATGACAACATGGTAGGGATAACAATGATGAGGAACACCCATCAATACCTAATGACTATGTTGAATGCATTGCACATCATCCCCCAATTTCTCGTGATCGTCAAATACTTTCACAAATTTAAGATGATGTATAAGTTGAAGCAATAATGATTAAATAATTTGACAAATGTTAATAGAGGTTTTGAGATTGTTCATCTTGGCATGAATTTTATTTTATTTTATGTAGTTATTGTATTTTTACCGTTTTTTTTTCATCATTATATTGTACATTCAATATTAATTAGACACTAAATATTGATCACAATTTCCGTATATTTTATTAAGTTTTACTGCATTCACAAATTTCAATTAAATCTATAATGTTACTTTTTTTATCTATTAAAAAAATATCTTCCAGTCAAATCCATATTTTTCGTCTCCCTCAACTCCAAACAAAGCATAAAGACTATGCTGCCCACTACTCGAAAACAAAGCTAAAAAAACAACGTGCAAGAGTCAGCAATTTTACACGAGTCACGCAAATCTTTTCAACTTTTCCTCGAGTGTCATCTTCATGTTACTTTCACAACTTGAGTAAATATTTGAGACCCCGTTCTCTGCCTTGTTATTGATTTGCTTGTTGCATAGGCAACGGTCAGCACATCAAGGCCTCACTCTACAGTGCTACTTCAAAGCAAAATAGCCAAGCAAACAACACCTACTCTGGTATTGAAAAACAAATAATGAAAAGCAATAGCATCATTGACGGCAATATAAAATATATCATTACCAAAATTTGTATTGCAAACAGAACCCCTACAAAAGGGTAGCAATAGTATATATTTATATATAACTTTATGTTTTAAATAATATGCTAGAGATTTCTAAGCTAAGGATGAAAGAGTAGTAGCTGATATATAGTTATAATATAATATTAACACATTCCACAGCTTTATCAAGGTTAATCATCCTTCAAAAACGCCACCTTCGGAAACAATTGCGCATTGGACTGTGCTTGAGTCTCTTCCCACCCATCTAACCAACACATCATAAATAGATGGATCTACTGCCACCATTTCTTCTCAGACAAAGATATGAGCTGCAAACCAAATTCAAGTGTGTTAGCTTCCTCCCTTTAGTTTTTAGATGACAAACATCTTTCTACTACTACCAAGGAAAACTTGTGATGACAACATCCAATGCTCAAAACAAGTGCACTTTCTATAAAAATAAATACAGTTCAAATATATCTATATTTGCTATTCCGTTTGTTTACAAAGGGTCATAAGCCTTTCTAGAAGAATAAAATAAGAAACAATGAGATTAGTTTTTCCATAAACTAAAATTAGTTCTTTATAAGCAAATTTGTAAACATTTTCTCATTCATTTCTCTAAAAGCTTATTCTAAAGTAATAAACAAGAACCTTGCTTCAACAAACAGATATAGAACCAGAGGCAAGCATTTGATGTTTGATATGAAACTTTGCAAGTAGAATAAACAACACATGCAATAACAAAATCTAACCAGATAAGGGGTTTCTATTTTAATTGCAATTATACGGGAATAAAATGAAGACTCGAGTGTCAATGTCTTTTTGGGGAAGAAAATGCATAATACGTAAAGTAAAGATTTCAAGTCTACCACTTTAGCTATAAAGAAGGTTAGTGCATATGGTGTTCCATGCTTCACACAAAAGTAATATTAAAAAAATGGAAGTTGTACTAGAAAGTAGAAACATAAAATGAACCCAAATCATTGCTAGCATTTCATTCAAACAGTGCTGGCAATTTAAAGCAAAATGGGGGACAGTTTTTTTTTGTAATAAACAAAGGAGAGATACAAATGGTAGATGATGAAATCCTTAAAAACTAATCAAAGAATGGACGGGGAAAAACAAAGGATAAAGAACATGTTATACAGGTAATGTAACAGCACCCCAATCTCTGTAAGACCTACCAGAGAAGACAGCTAAAAAGGTCATTAACAGAAAAACACATAGAATCTAAGTGAACTACTCAATCTAAAATTAACTCGAGCAGTAATACCATAGTGTGGACTACAGTAGCATTTCTTTCCAACCATTTAGCCCAAACAACCGCTAATAGAGAATAAAGCAAAAGTCTATAAAATTAACAAAGAAATTCTGGAGATACTTGGGGAAACCCAGTCTTCACTAACAAATAATGAAGACCAAGATGCGAAGGTCGGTTTACAGAAGACAACGCAGTATATGAAGTGAAAAATTCAAGTCAGCATATTCATTCTAGTAGATGTATGACTACTTTTCTGTATGAAAAAGAAAGCATATCTTTTACTCCATTTGAAATAAAAATAGTGAAAAATAAAATAAAATTGCCAACATCATAGAATCAAGAAAGAGCTAGCAGTTTTTCAATGTGACAGACTAATACAGAACTAAGGAAACAGGCTATTTAAGATGAGCGAGAAGTCAAGAACCAATTGGAAATAGTCAACTTGCATTTGACAAAGTAAATTTCTGAGCAACGAGAAACACATAACTGCTAAATTATTTATGAGAGATTGAAGTTTATGAATAAGCATCAGTTAGCATGGGTCATATTTCGAGACAACAATATTGTGTTTACTGAGTCAAACTTGTGTTTTCAACACTGATAATTGCCTGGGCAGAATAAGTGAACCATATATGCCTGATGGGTAAAGTAGGCTACTAACAGTCAAAATTTATCTATTCTAGGATCAATAACACTAGGGGTGTACATAATAGGCTAATGTGAAATAACATAAAATAGACATACAAGACATGTATACATTGCAAAACTCAGTATGTAGCATGTATAGAAACAAATACAATTAGAGGAAACATCACCAGAATAAATAATCATAGTCCAGACAACTGGATTTCCATAAAGAGGAAGTGTTTTTCAATAACCAGAGACATACGTCAATCCCAGATATGGTTAGAGAGATGGATGTTGTCATACTAAAGTTACCGGTATAATAAAAATACTTATACGTACATAGAAAAAAAGTAAAGACATTCACCATTAACAATTAAAAGTCATAGTCCAGAGAGACTCTAGACAGGCAATCACCCCCACCAATCTAAGGCATAGTTGACAAAACAATAACAACAAAAGTCAAGGAACATGAAAAAAGTTAAGCACTGAGTCCTACACAAGCCTCTAAAAGCTTAAAGTAACTCAACTTTTCAATAGGCTTACCTTAATTGGAATCATCATCTCCAAGATGATGCCATGGCTGAGAAAGAGCAATGATAACAGAGGAAAGAAGTCAAAACAAAAGGAAGATGGTGCTATGAAATCAATAGAAAAATAGCAATATCTTGTAGCAGAAAAATAAAAAATTGAGCTGTGAAGTAGACAACACAAAAAAATGGAGGATTAAAGACTCTTAATGCAGACAAGCTTGGCTAGAAAATTGCTCTGGTAAAAGGGGTTTGATTGGACACTAGACAGTTTTTGAACCTCAAACCAAAGGGAGGCAAATGTTTTTGGTTGTCTCTATTACCAGACCATAACCCTGGAGTCAAGAAAGAATCTCTATATGAGATTTGTCTACAGCCAGGTTCAAATGATTCAATGATCAAATTTCATAAGCATTTGGAACTATACATGCCATCATAAGTACAAGTTTTTCATAAGAAAATTCTTTGACTGTGCATTGGAATGCCACAGTAATTGTATAAAATGAGATCAGTGGCTAGTGAAAGGGGGAATGGAAAGGACTTGAGGAATAATTGAGGATTTCAAAAGAAGTTCAATAAGAACTTGAATAAAGTGAAGATCATCAATCATCAGCTCTAGTGTTTTCTTCACCAAACAAGAAAGTATGATAAGAGTATAACAAAATTACCAGTTAGTCAAAACAATTTGCCCATTTCTAATTAGGTATGTTTAAAATTAGCTAAATATTAGTCAAAGTGAACCGTTGTCAGCAGCTAACAACATATCTCCTATAATGCTATGACCATGTTTGAAAAAAAGAGTAGTTTATTTAACACTGGTACACAATCACATAGTATGTGCAGACATATGCATGCTAAAAACAGTGAAAGATGGAAACTAACATTCACAAATCACCAACCTGACGAGCAACCTGTGCTAGTCGTCGGCTGTCCCGAGATGATTCAGTCATCGTGCAAGACTTCTGAGGATCAACATTATGATCTTGCTTCTCTCCACACTTTTTCTTTGAATTGATATTATCTTGAGAGCAATCTTCATCACAGCTAACTGCCTCCTTCTTACGCTTTCTACAGAATGTGTACTTAAGAAACTTATCACTTGTAGGTCGATTAGAAACCTTTGCATCTACATCAGATAATTTTGGGTTAATTTTATCCAGTGACCCGTTAGATGCTTCAATACTTTTACAAGCTGGAATCTCCACACTTTCAGTTGTTAAATCTGATGTATCCATTGGTTCCTTGTCCGCTTTAGTGTTGCCCTGAGCACTACAGGCTTTAAGAAATACTTCCCCATTTTGAGAATTGCTATGAGATCTTGATTGCTCATTCGTTGCAGTTGTGTCTGTGGGTACATCAGCAACAGGAGACACTATTTCCTTCTGAGTTTCATTTTCATATGCCATAGAAGAACTTGCCCTTAAGGGGTTATTGTTATCCAATACAAGGGGAGAATGTTTTGCACAAGACAGATGTGATTCTTTATTTGTTTCCTTAACCTGGTTAGAATGTAATCTAGATTTAATAGCCTTCCTTTTCCCAAATCTTCTCTTTTTTCTATGAACTGGAACTTTGACAAGGTCAGCAATATCTGCTTTTACCACTTCAAGTTCATCCTGTTTCTCCTTTTCACAAATAATATCATCATTGGCATTAGTTGATACAGTCATTGCTTTACCTTCTTCATGCACACTCACTAAAGTTTCATCCTGTACATTATCTAAGTTTCCTGAAACAGACACATTGCCATCAAAAAGGCTCCTTTCAAATGCATGTATTCTCTGAGTGCATCCATTTCTGTAGAGCTTGGGCTCTTTCCTCCTAATGACTATGGATGCAAAGTCTGGGTTATGAATGTAGCAGTTGTTTGAATGATCATGTGACCCACAAAACTTACTGCTATCAATGGATCCATTTACAGTTGGATTCCTGGGTTCAGAAATAGAGACTGATTCAAACTGTAAACCAGGAGCAGAATAAATAGATCCATCATGATGATCAAGTTTGTTGTCTTGCAGAAAATTTTCCTGAGCTAAAATTTCACCCTCTATGCTTTGCTCGACAGGGGGTTGCATTTGGTGTTTCATCCTAGTCTCCAGCTCAGCCTGGGTTTCTCTCAACTCTGCTCTTAAGTCTCTAACTATTTCCTCAGCTTCCTGGAGCTGAGCTTCAAGCTCCTCAATTTTCTTCCGCTGATTCAATGACATCAGCTCTGCTTCACTGACCTGCAAAGTTGTCTGTCATTCATTAGACACAACAGGAGATGAAACAACACAAAAATTATTTAAGATAGAGGACACAATTGGTTGGCTTCAGCTATATTAGCAGCTACGTTAGTATATTAAATTCCTCTTATGTTAGCATGTCGCATGTGCTATAATGGTAGTAATCTCTCACTGTTGAAAAATCACCGCACTTGCTACGAGTTGAACTTACTTTAAAAATCTGAAAAACAATAATACAATGTATATTTCTTTACATGATTCCCCAGTAATAGAACAAGTTTATCACGCAAAAAAATACAAGCATGAAAAGTATCCAGTAATAGTTTTGTGCCTACATTCACAATAAAGTTCGCTTCGTCCTAAAACTAGATGTACAGTACATTGATGGACAGTTAGCAATTACAAAAGTACCAGTGGATTCCTCTGATACCATGTCACGACTATATCACATACTTCATCAAATGAACATTGATTGCAATCCTTTGATGACCACGACAAAATGTCACAAAAAAAAATAGCCAATCCCTTTTATTTTTAGGAAGAGTTTTCCAACAAACAACCCTGTTTTTCTAAAAATAAAGTGAGAATCAATGATCCAAATCTTAAAAGAAAACAACAATGTGACAATTCCGAAGAACTCTTACCCCAGGTTTAAAATAATGGTATCACAGGATGAACTGAAATAATACTGTCATTCAAGCATAACCATTACAAAGCAACCAACATTTAAGCAATTGAAGATATTTCAAGAACTCCACGAAGAAGCAACCTTTTACAATCATCTAGAATGTCCTTTCTTCTCCCATCCCACATACTAAGAATTTTTACATTGAACTCATCAAACTGATTCAAGCAATCAGCCGGCAATCCAAACCAACATGGCAAAACGGGAATCTCGAAACATTACCAATCGAGAACAAACAATACACAAAAAACCAGCATCACGAAGCATGAGTAGGGTAATAAACTCCAAATCAAACACAGACCAATTTAAAGAAAAACAAAAACGAAGTGTAAAAGGGCAAAGAAAGAATCTTTTAATAACAAAAAGACCCCTTTGCAAGAGCGTGAATGTCAAACCTTAGAATCGAACATTTGTTTGAGCCTAAGCAGCATTCGAAGTGCTTCATCCTTGGTGGAAACAAGTTCCTGCTGAAAGCGTGAGGCTTTCCGCTCCGACACCATGATACGCGCCGCCGCCTCCTTCGCCGTGTTAAGGATGATATCGGCGTAAGCCTTCTTCAACGCCGTCAATTTCTGATCAAAACGCAAAACACCCAATTAAAACCCAAAACACCAAACGCGCCACAAATCAAAAACGACCGTCCCCATTCCCGTGAACCCTGAGAATAATGAAAGCGAACCGATTTTCCTCGTACAAAACAAAACAAAAAAACAGAAAAAGAAATAACCGCGGTAGGCGGCGGGAGAAGCAGTTGAAAAAGATGGTGCGGACCAATGGAAGTTAAAACTATACCTCGGAATCCTCCATTGTTGTCTAATGCATCCAAGAGTGGGTGTTAGGTGATTCGGTTGAGTTGAGACCAAACCGAAGAACAGGAACACCAACAACAACAGAAAGAAGTGAATGATGATGGGATGGGAGTTTGTTTCTGTTTTTCTTTCTTCCCCTCTTCACAGTGGGAGCTGTGTCTGTTAGGAAGTGAGAAAGGAAATGACAAGATTGTCCTCCGCGTAATAACATTACATTTACCACGTCGCAATCACAAACCGTAACACGGGAGCGGGGCCCGTTGATCTCTTCGCCTCTCCCGTTTTATATTTTTCCAGTGTGGGCCCCTTCTCTGCTCCACCACCTCCATCTCACAATGCTGACGTGGACCGCTTCATGAAACTGCACCCACTAAACCCCTTAAACGCCCTCGTTTTTAGTTTTCGTCTTTTAGGTTTCCCTTCAACTCAAAATCCACGTTTTTTTTTAATCTTTCAACTAGTTTTACTTAAATCGGGAATACTATTGTTAAGTGAAAAAACGTTTTGTCATGTTCTTTTTTTTCAATCATAAAAAAAACTAACACAATTTAAAAATAATAATTATGAGTCGAAGATGGTGTTTTCATGTTTACATTTTTTATGATAATAAAAATTAATTAATAGAATTAAAAAAATTCTGACAATTAAAAAATAACTATCAAACATAAAGATTAAAATCAATAAAATATATAAAAATAATCTATTTTTGTTAACTTTTATAATTGCGTGATCAAAATGTTTTCAATCTTTATTTAAGAAGTTGTTTAAAGAAGATAAAAATACAAACAATAAGACGGTTACACATTAAACAAGTAAAATTCTAATCTTATATTTAATTGTTATAAACTATAGATAATATTTCTTATAATAAAAATAAATTGTCATAAATTATAGATAGGATGAAAAGAAAATGGGCACATAAATAAATATTTAAAAATATATTATGTTTATTAATTATTATAGATTATAAATGTTTTTTTCTAATTATATTTTTGTTGGAACATTATTTTAAGTTATCTTTTACCGTTTTTTAAATATAAAAGAGGATGTTTATTTTCATTTTTTCGGGATACTGTAAAACTATTTTTAAATACATTTTATTTTTAAGAAAATTATGTTTTCATATTCAACTAATTTTTTTTTCACGCGATAAGGAAGGTGTGTAAACTAAATCATATGTGTGAAATGTATTGATTTAATAAACTCTTAAAAATAAGAAATTTGACTGGACATCTATATGGTTAAATTAATATATGTAGAGAAATTTTATTTTATGAAATGGATTTTGTAATATTAAGTTGAATTTAAAGTTATTTTTTAATCGTGAAAGCAATAATTTAACTCATGAAAATTTTACTTCTCCTTTCTCACCAAGATAATTCATTAGATTCAACCGAAGAATACCACCTTTTAATTACTATGTTCCTTTCTTATTGTACTTTATTGCCTTCCAATTTAATACAGCACAACATATTGGGTGCAACAAAGGTGTCTACAAAATTATTTAAAGACTCTAATCAAATATCATAATGTATATGCATGGTAAGTTTTGGAGGAAACATGAAGTGAATTATTCATCTTATTTTGCATATGAGGTACATATATTAGAGTTTTCTGAGATAGTATTTTTGGAAAACAAAATATCTGTTGTTTGGGAATGTAATTTCATTTCACACTATATATCTAACAAATAATATTCCATGTTTTTTGCACCATTTACTGGAGTAGGAGAATCTGTTACATATGAAGCAACCCAAATGTTACCGTAATGATCAAGATGTATACACACTACAATAAAATTATTAAATAAAAATAATTTTAAAAATAAAAAATAATTAGTTACTGTATTAATTAAATTATATAATATTTTAGAGACTAAAAAAAATGTGATGCGTGCCGGTTACAGTGTGTGTAATCTTAACAACATAGCTGTGTAGAATTCTATCTCCTTAGAGTGCATCAAACTCTAACAGAATGATTGTCTGGGTACCAATTAAGGTAACCACTCTCGGGGTTCAATCTGTTTTCAAGTACATTTAAATGCTTTTACGTATCACTGTACCATGCATATGTCATTACGTATCATGCATGTGTCCTCGTGTATCATGCATGCCAACTGTTCTGTCAAACCCTAGCGCACTTGGGCTTAGGCTGACAGAGACCGTTTTACCAATGATAGACCCAAATGCACCCTAGGCCCATTAACATATGCGTTGTTGACCTACCAGACCCCTGTACGCAAACAATTATGTCAAATACATGTATGAAAAACATTATGCACATACTTGAGTCCAATCAAATGGCTCATGAACTCGACCCAAAAGCCGAGCTGACTTGCTCCTGCAGACACTGATGTCCGACCACCGAGCATATGATATAAGTCACATATACTAAGATATCAAGTGGTGAGAAGTTGGCGATGGAGTTCAAGCATACCGTGACATATGTATACAACTTGAGTTGTATTGAACTTACCATGATATAATTGCATTGTTTTATAAATTTAAATACTAGATCATATCAGATGTTAGTCTCTGGTAAGACTTACTTAACACATGTTCCAGAAGAAGTTAGTTGGATATCTTTAATGTATGAATCCATATGACTATTGATGATAATATTTGAATGAAGTTGGATTATGGTAATTAGTATTACATATGATATAATTATGGTTGATGGAAAAATGAAATGATATAAATCGTTAATCTAAAAGATTATTTTTACTTATATTTTTATATTTTAAAAATTTGATTTCGATAGAGACTTTGGGAAAAGAAGTAAAGAATGGTTTTCTTTTATTCCATTTTGTATTTTATTTTTTTTACATTTCAGTGTGTTACATATGCGGTGAATATTGATTATACGTTATTTTGCAGGTATAGCTAAATCTTAAAGGGGAATCAAAATGGTTAAACAAAAACTTGTTGCCTCTTAAAATGGTGACTATACATTAGTCGTTATATTGGTTTTCCTGCATCATGAATATTCTTGACAGCACCCTCTTACTATTATCTTAACATTATTTAATTACAGTCAGAGTCAAACAGATGCGTGGAAGATATTTAAAATGTTAAAACATGGTTGCTATTTGAAACTAATTTACACCATGTATGATGATGAGTTAAGACAAAACCCTAATACTTATATAACTTATATTTCTCAAAAATTGAAATTACTTGTATTTTGGGAATATATATTCATATTACTCGTGGATCAATTTATTTTCTTCGTATTTTTCACATGTACTATGAATTAAATTACTATTGATAAAATAATACACTACAAAACAAACAGACATAACAAATAAATAATCATTTATCAAACTATTGCCATTAATACTAATTTAATGGATCCTTCCTTAAAGCAATGTTTTTCTTAAAAAGTTAAGAAAATTGTTGATAACTAATAAAAATAATAAGTATTTACATACTACAGTTGGGTTTTTTAAAACTTTTTTGGACATGAAAGAGACTCAACATTAATGAATGATGAACAAATTCATACGAGAAACTTAGATATTATTTCTAATTTAACTTCTTAACTTTTAAATTTTAAAATAAAGAGACTGTTGTTATTTCTATTTATATATTGTTATTTTTATTCACATTTAAATAATTAATTTGATATTTTATAAATTAAAATTTAATTGTTTTAAAACAAGTTGTTTGTAAATATATCATCTTGCTTAACTAAAACAGAATAAGAGAAAGAAGGAAAAAGTCATAGATGAACAACATAAAACTACTGGAAGAGAAACAAGTGAAAATCTGTACTTGACTAGTTTAAAGTGATTTTTAACACGGATGACAACTTTAGGAAACAAGTTGTTCAGTTTGATTTTTTTTTTAATTAAAAATAAAATAAATTAAAAGATTATCTTTATTGTATTATTCTAAAAGATATGTAATAATATTATAATTTAATCAATTTGAATTATTATTAATTATAATAAAATAATTTAACATGTAAATGTAAGAAAAATAGTTAAAAATATAAATTAATTAATTAAAAAATGTATATATTAGATAAAATAATAATAAAATTATAAAGTATAAGTATGAAGCAAAATATAATTATTTAAAATAAAAATACTATAAATAAAAATATGAATAACAAAGTAAAAAAAATGGATTTATCTTATTTATATTAAATAATAAATATATTACTTTATTGAACTGTATATCTCAAAAGCTATAATTATATTAATTTAAAATATATTTATTACTTTAATTATGTTGATTAATGTTTTTATTTTTTTATGATTAAGATTAACGAGACGGTTGGAAGTTATAAATTTACAATTAAATAGTATTTTTTAAGAGCTAAGAAGCTAAAAAAACCATATTTGTAAGTATTTTAAAATAAACAAGCAATAAAAAGATGTTAAAAGAAAAAGTATTAAATCACTCTACAAAAGTTTACCAGTGGTGATATCAAAGTTAAACCTTTTCTGTAATATGCTGTTCTACCTGTATCTTCTTCATTACATCGACTTTCCATAAACAATTAATTTCATCTCTCTTTTTGATAAATATTTTTCTGTTAAAACAAATTGTAAATTCAAATAATGTACGCAAATAAAATAATAATGAGTTTTTTTAATATCAATCATACTTACATACTATTATATTTTTCTAACCGTTATTTTGCCATTTTTTAATTTTTAGAATATTTTTACCAATAATTTTTATTTAACAAAAATATAAATTAGTAACTACACAATAAACCTCTCCCCTGAAAATTAAATAATTCAAAAATGAGCACGATTTCCCCACAATATATTCTTTCAAGAGCATTTGTATAAATTATTCATTTTTTAAAATTAAATATTTTAATATGATAAAAAATTCAGACACACTATTGTTTATATTCCATTACGTGTAATCAAAGTTGTGGGTATAAAGAAAAACTATATGCTTATTCTGTTTAAAATTATATTACCTAACATTAATATTTCTTTTTAAATCGTGTGCGAAGTATGCCTTTAGATTAACTCTTTTTTTTTTTTCTAAAAATTGTGCTAGCAGATTTTTGGATTTTTTAAAATCATCTATTTTGCAAATTTACTAGTTTTTAATCAATGCTTTTGTTTATTTAATGACTTGCTTTTGTTTTTTATTTATTTGATTGAACATTTTTAAATGAACATATTGATTTAATTTTAAGTTAATATTTATATTTAATCTGTAAGCTCGTGTATTTTTTTCTGTAAATGTGGTTGATTGACTAAATTAGTGATGTTAATTTAATATAATTTAGAAAATTAAAATAATAAATAAATCACTAATTTGATAACAAATAAGAAGATGAATAATTTAAATAAATAAAAAATTGAAAATAAAAGTTTTGTATTGTTTACATGGATCATTGTTCCTGTTGTGATATTTGTTTTGATAATAAGAATGTTTTCTTTTATTTATTAATAGTAGTTGGTATTTTTATTGTTTACCGTACACGCAAGTATCATAAATGAAAATCGGTTTCCATAATATAACTAATTCCGTAAATGTTATGTAGGTGGTAAATTAAGTCAACAAATGTTAATAGTTAAATGACAAGAAACAAATGATAATAATGTGAACACAAAATAGTTGAAGAGTTTGAAACTTTCTCTAACTACATTATTAATCATTTGACGTTCAGATTAAGGAGTTGTTATCTCTTTAAATTTATAATTTTTTCAATTATAACTTTAGGCATAACACATGATTGATATTTATTCATTTTTTTCGAGTAAGGTAATGATTTCTTTTGGATATTGATGTCCTGCTTGCAGTATGTACTCTCTCTTAATGCCTCGTCCAACTAAACCGATATTTTGTTATTTTAAAGGTTGACTTAATCAGGATAAAGATTGGTGAGGAATGTGCTTCCTTTAAAACAAAATCTATGCATATCACATCAACAACAATATCCCGCTGATGTAAGTTTAATTTTAATACATTAAATCAAGTTTTTTTATTCACGCTAAGTTAACATTTATTTTTTCAACAATATGTCACATTGCATGACACATAACAACTTCAATCACAACTTTCTTATCAACATTTAGATTTTCTTCCAATATTCATTGGTCTCCATAATAATATATTGGTCAATTTAATTTGTAGTCACCTTCAGTATTTTCATATGTGGATCATCATTGTAACATGCATGCTCAATTTTCATTCAACAAGTTCATATTTGCAACCTCTGCGATGATGACACCACTTTTGATATACAATTCAATGTCATCCATGAATTATGTTTTCCTATTGTGAAACTAAAAGTGAGAAAAAAACAATTATAATAATAATAAATATGATAACATACAAACTCAAATTGATACATGAATTGAATAACACTATTGAAGACCTATAAGAAAAACTAGAAGACTAACTATGACCAACTTTCACAAATAAATATTTGTTTACCTTACCTTAAATGTTAAAATGAATTATAACTTTGTTAAATTATTATTTTTTTGAGGTGTTCATTATTTTTATTTATTTTATAATATAATCTTATTGGTTTTAATTTCACAAATTACATCAAATATAAATATTAATTTAAAATTAAATCAATATATTCATTTATATTTTTAAAAAACAACAAAGTATTTAAATAAATAAAAACAAAAACAATTATTAAATGAA
This sequence comes from Phaseolus vulgaris, assembly GCF_051622355.1. Classification (NCBI taxonomy): domain Eukaryota; kingdom Viridiplantae; phylum Streptophyta; class Magnoliopsida; order Fabales; family Fabaceae; genus Phaseolus; species Phaseolus vulgaris. Next base: position 43,405,645 of record NC_143500.1, on the reverse strand, counting down.
AAAGCATTGATTAAAACGCTTTTTTTTTTGCAAAATAAATTATTTAAAAAAAAAATGTTTCATAACATAACACATTTAAAAAAAAAAATTAAAACATACAATTAACTTAAGGTGTGCTATACGATTTCACAAAAAATATAAATATAAAAATATCAACGTTGTGCCTATGACACGATTTTAAACTAAATTTTCTATATCATACATTTAAACTAAATTTTTCTAAAACTTGAAAATGTACTTAAAAATATGATTTTAATTTAAAAAATAATAAATTCATACTTTCGAATACGATTTATTTATATCTATAAAAAAATAAATTTTTACCATTTTAGTAAAATAAGGAAGGAATTAAACTATTTTGGTAAATTCCGTTTATCATCATGTTTATAGTAGACGTTCAATCCAACGGATGTTAGGTCTTTCTCAAGTACCCAACTACATATATCTTCTGCACCATTTAAACATTAATTACATTTAATTTAATTAATGTAAACAGCGTGGCATAGCGTAAGCAAAACGCAGAGAGCTTGAGTACATTTCTCCCGCTTGAAGGTCGTTTGAAAATCCGTTACCGCGAATTGCCCCGGGGTAAAAGGATCCGATTGAATTTGAACCGTTGTCCAGAATTGGGCTTATCGGGTCAAATAACCCGATTACTTTCCCATTTTTACCATCCTCTGACCGTTATCCACGAAAAACACCACGTGGCGTTTCCTCAATTCTGTTACCATCGTCAACCTCAGTCTCCTCACTCCAACTTCTTCCACCTCCATTTTCCATTTACTCTACATTGCTCTTGTTGATATGAACACGCCACTAGGTAACTGTTTTCCCAACTAGGTTCGCAAAACGACCGCGTCGCATAAAATGACCCTTTCTCTTTCATCTCCTATCTCTGTACCCAACCCTTCACCTTTCTCCCCCACGCTCCTCAACCCAACCACCGCCCTCCGCCAACTCTTCTTCGCAACCTCCCCCAAACGAATTTTCAAGTTCCAATCACGCGCCACCAAGTTCAAGGAGCTCATCCCCATAAACCCCTCCGTGACGGTGGAGAAGGGAAAGTACAGCTACGATGTGGAAACCCTAATCAACCGCCTCACCGCGCTTCCGCCTCGTGGAAGCATCGCGCGGTGCCTTGACCCCTTCAAAAACAAGCTCTCCCTCAACGACTTCGCCCTCGTGTTCAAGGAGTTCGCGCAGCGCGGGGATTGGCAGCGCTCGCTGCGTCTCTTCAAGTACATGCAGCGCCAGCTGTGGTGCAAGCCCAACGAGCACATATGCACCATCATGATCACGCTCTTGGGTCGCGAAAGCTTGCTCGACAAGTGTCGCGAGGTGTTCGACGAAATGCCAAGCAACGGCGTGGCGCGCACCGTCTACGCTTACACCGCCATCATCAACGCTTATGGCCGTAACGGCCAGTTCCAGGCCTCGCTTGAACTCCTCGATGCAATGAAGCAGGAGAGGGTTTCGCCGAGTATTTTGACTTACAACACTGTGATTAATGCTTGTGCTAGGGGTGGGTTGGATTGGGAGGGGTTGTTAGGATTGTTTGCTGAAATGAGACATGAGGGGATTCAGCCTGATGTTATCACTTATAATACTTTGCTTTGTGCTTGTGCTCATAGAGGGTTAGGTGATGAGGCTGAAATGGTGTTTAGGACCATGAATGAAAGTGGGATAGTTCCTGATATCAATACTTATAGTTATCTTGTTCAGACGTTTGGGAAGTTGAATAGGTTAGAGAAGGTTTCGGATCTTCTTAGGGAGATGGAATCTGGGGGTAATTTGCCGGATATTACTTCTTATAATGTGTTATTAGAGGCTCATGCTGAATTAGGATCTATCAAAGATGCGATGGGCGTGTTTAGGCAGATGCAGGCTGCAGGGTGTGTGCCGAATGCGGACACGTATAGTATTTTGTTGAATTTGTATGGGAAGCACGGGAGGTATGATGATGTTCGTGAACTTTTTCTTGAGATGAAAGTAAGTAACACGGATCCTGATGTGGGTACCTATAACATTCTCATACAGGTCTTTGGGGAGGGAGGGTACTTCAAGGAGGTGGTCACTTTGTTTCATGACATGGTGGAGGAAAATATTGAGCCCAACATGGAGACTTACGAGGGCTTGATATTTGCTTGTGGGAAGGGAGGGCTTTATGAAGATGCCAAGAAAATTTTAATGCATATGAAAGAGAAAGGAATAGTGCCGACTTCCAAGGCGTACACTGGGGTGATTGAAGCGTTTGGGCAGGCTGCACTGTATGAAGAGGCTCTTGTTGCATTTAACACTATGAAAGAAGTTGGAAGCAACGCAACCCTTGAGACCTACAATTCGTTTGTTCATGCATACGCAAGAGGGGGATTGTACAAAGAAGCGGAAGCAATTTTATCCAGGATGAATGAGTCAGGTTTAAAACGGGATGTGAATTCATTCAACGGTGAGATTGAAGCTTTTAGGCAAGCAGGTCAGTATGAAGAGGCTGTTAAAGCTCATGTTGAAATGGAAAAAGCAAATTGTGAACCTAATGAGCTGACACTTGAAGCAGTGTTAAGTGTATACTGCACTGCTGGGCTTGTTGACGAGAGTGAGGAGCAGTTCCAAGAAATCAAAGCTTCAGGACTACTTCCCAGTGTCATGTGCTACTGCATGATGCTAGCTCTTTATGCAAAGAATGACAGGTTAGCATTCTTTAATAATATTGCAGTGTTTTTTCTATTAATTTAGCTTTGCTACTTTCTGATCTAAGTTTGAAGTTATAATAATTTGGTGGTTACAAATACCAATTGATGATCTCAAGCATATTACAGTGATAGTATTGTGTAAATAATTGAATTTCAATATTTTGGACAAAATAGCAGTTGAGTTATGATGATTCCAATTCCTGTACGTTATCTTATTTGTTTGTGAAATTGAACTAAAAACAAACAAATTACAGTGCAAGGATTTTTGGCTCATCATCAGAGCATTGAAGCATGAGTCCTTTTTCTCTTTTTTTGAATACAGGAATATTAAATAAGCCCATGAGACTAATACCAGATACAACTAACACGAAATCACACAATTGGATAGTATTAACCTTTACTAAATTATGAATTTCGGTCTTGAGGTTTTATTCCATACAGTTTTCTGATATGGTTAATTTATTTTTCCACACTCTTTTTAGATTTTTATTTAAATACAATCTGAATATTTTCTGATAGAAACTTCCAAACTTGATCAGCATTGTGATTTAGAATTCATGGGATTGATCAGGTCTCAAATACTTAAGTGTTTTCATTCAATAATTGTAGTCCCAAAATACTGATAATAGCTCTATTTCTCTAGAGTCAAACTCCAATTTGTAAGTGTGCTTGTTCTCTTCTGGTGCTCTGTCTCTGCTTTCCTTTTGGCCTTGAAATACAGTGTTAATGCCTCTGAAACTGTGCTGTTATCCTCTTTCTTTTGTTGGGTTAAAATTGTTTGACAAGAACGGAAAAATTAGCCTTTGCCAATTTCTCTTTGCCTCCATCTTTAAGACCCATTTCCTGTCTCTTCTTGTTGGACCTGTTTCATTAGTGGTGGGAGAGAGTTTGCTTTATCAGTCTTGGACTGATCCACTAGGTAAAAAAATTGAATAGCATTTTCATCTCACCTGCAATGTTTCTAATTTGAAGATTCAGACCTTTCATCTCATCAGGAACAATACTGTTTTTCATTCTTACCTCTAACTCCAACATAAAATTAGCCACCATCTGAGCACCAAGGTGTGATTCTGGTGGGGGAAGCTTAACCAAGATGATCCAGAATTTAGCCATTGTTGATGATCTACCTCTCTCCAGGCTCCAGGCAGAACCCAGACGTTGTGGCTATTCTATCAATGATGATGGCTTGATCATTAAACCCCTAAGCCTCCACTGCTGTCACTTGTTCTTCCCACCTTTGGTTGTTTATGCAGCCACCCACTTGGAATGTTTTCCCTTCCATTCGTCTCCACTGATTTTGCCCAATGACCTCTCCCATTTGTTTCTAGTTTGGTACCTCCTCCTTCCTTCACGATTCCCCTTCCTTTTATCCTCTTTCAACAAACATCCTTCATGTATGAGTTGCACTAAGTCCATCACTGCTGATAGCGACTCATTAGAGGGCAGCTTCCCTTTCCTCATCTCTTACCTGGTCAAACATATCTTGAATTGTTCCTTGAATTCTGGTTGGGAGCCCTCTTGCTTCAAATCCAACAAGATTTCATCAGTGGATCATGGATGGTTGAAACCTCCTGATTTAAACAATCTTGAATGCTGCCCATTTTGTCTTGCAGGTGTAGTAGGATTTGATTGTTAAAACCAATTCGAAGTGTGCCCCTCTGTATCTTCTTCCACCTGTTGCACTGTTTTTTCCTGGTCTACTCTTTCAACTCAAAATATCAAATATCTTTACGTTCTGGTGGGCCCACCCACAGGTGTTCTCACCTAAGAACAGAGGGATCTCCAATCTTGCTTCCAAGAAAGTCAATCTTGCTTCCATTTTTGACAATACCCTACTGCTCCCTCTGGATCAAGTTAGTTATGATACCAGTTGATATAAACTGAACAGAATCATAGAAAGAAAAGTTTCAATTAATAGAAAAGATCTAAAATGATTCCCAGGACTTTCGAGAGACCTGGACTCTTCCACAACTTAATGAATCTTCTCAATCCACAAGATGAAATCTCCCTCTGAACCCCTTTACACCTATTTATATAGGCCACATTTCTCTCATTGTCCTTGCTTGTGAGTGAATAACTTTCAGTTTTTTTTTCAGTCAGTTTATAACTGTCAGACAGTTATAAGTGTAGTTCTAGCTGTCACCGCTAGACAGTTCTAGCTGTCACTGTCAGATAGTTATAAATCAATAGAATATGTTGTTTGTCATCTATATATTTTTTGCCTTTTTGGTAGTAAATTTTTACACGTTCTATCAATGTGGTGTTAATTGTATACTGAATTTTGCTTTGCTTCATATAGATGATGTGACCTCCCAATAGGCAATTTTGAAATTAAATTGTGGTAGCTGGTCCCCTGAAAATGGTGGTACTGGAGAACTTCACAGAAAAAATATGGTTTTGAATTCAAGCTTTCAATTGATACATGTTATACTACTGTGTTTGCATATCACTGAACTCGTCTTAGGTATGTTTGGTAAAAAATTCAATTAAGCGCTTCATGGTAAAGCTTATTGAAATGAACTGAGAAAACTTATAGGAGTTTTAAGTACTTTTTATAAGCTTAACCAAAGCTTACGAAGTGATTATGAGTAAGACAAGCTCGGTAGACATACTTTCAAGCATGCCCTTAGTGAGTTTGCAAGAATTTGTTTTGACAATTTAAAATATAAAATGGCCTAAGAGCCTTACTCAGTGGCACCAATTTCCTTCTGAGGACTACTTGATCACGGGATGCATGCTAGCCAAGCCATTTTACCTTGACCTAAGGCTATAATCTCCATCTCCTTACTAGGTCACAGGCTACACCGGTAACCAAAACAAATAAATAAGGAAGCCAGATTAAATATGGATGTAAATCATATTCGAAGTCCAACTAAACATAAATGGTATGTGATGGAACTTTCAACAACTTCTTGGACATTTGCGTGTTGATTAGATACTACTCTTTCTCACTTTATGTTAAATGGGGGAAATTATTTTTTTATTTACTTAGCTTTTGCAATTTTCTATCTCATTGTTGTATCAAGTAAAGTCCAAACTCTAAAGCTTTGATTTGACTTCGATCACTTGTTAATTGCTTTTTACTTCTAATATATTTTAGCTTACCTCCTTAATTTTTGGATTCAGATCAAAGGATGCCTATAATTTAATTGATGAAATGATCAAAATAAGGGTGTCGGATGTCCATCAAGTGATTGGACAGATGATCAAGGGAGATTTTGACGACGAGTCTAATTGGCAGATTGTGGAATACATCTTTGACAAGCTCACTTCCGAAGGGTGTGGGTTGGGGATGAGGTTCTACAATGCACTGTTAGAAGCTCTTTGGTGGATGTTTCAGCGAGAAAGGGCTGCTAGAGTTCTCAATGAAGCATCAAAGCGAGGGCTGTTCCCTGAACTTTTTCGTAAAAGTAAACTAGTATGGTCTGTGGATGTACACAGGTATAGTGGCAATAAATTCTTTTTAAACGTTTGTTATTTAATAAATGAAAACATACTAAACCCCCCAGTATTGAGGCATTGGTGTGTAGAACCTCCAGCTTTCAATTCAGGCAATTCTGCAATTAGCCATTTTAGTTTCTGAGGTCTCCATAGCTAATTGTGTTCATGTAGACTGGTTAACTTTTGGAGATTTCAGTACTTCATTATGATATTTTCTAAATCACCAACTGACAAATTGGTAGTTTACGAAATTTAAGAGTGAGAATGATAATGAAATTGAAACGATAACAGAACAGATAAATGTGACCAGAAGCCTTTCTCAAATTTCCAGGGACAGTAATTAAAATTGAAAGTTGAGAACTCTATTTATTTTAGCCTCCCAAATTGAGGTTTTATGCATCTTTATATTCAACGGATTATGTAAAATCTAGGACTTCATTTTCTTGCAGGATGTCAGAAGGTGCTGCATTAACAGCACTATCAGTTTGGCTGAACAATATGCAGGAAATGTTCATGATTAGCGAGGATCTTCCTGTGCTTGCATCAGTTGTTGTGGTGTAAGTTGCTTGTCTCGAATAACTTATTATCTGCACAGCACACGAGTTAAACTCTTTTTTATCAGAAAAAAAAGTGCTATATGCGGTACCTTGAGTTTAGGTTACCGGTTTATTCTTTCTTCTAACGTGGATATGTTTTGTTTCCTTTTAATCAGTCGGGGTGAGATGGAGAAAACCATAGATGCCCAAGATTTCCCTATCGCAAAGGCTGCCATGTCATTCTTGCAGGATAATGTCCCATCATCATCCTTTACTTTCCCTGAATGGAACAAAGGTCGCATTGTTTGTCAACAGTCACAACTGAGACAAATTCTGAGTGGCACTGAATCATCTTCTAGTAGGAAAAAAATGGGTAAATTAATATCTTTGAGTAATTCCCCATTGACTACTGCAGGTGCTAAAGCATCCAAATCTGATCGTAAAGCTAACGATGTTGATTCTAGAACCGATAGTACGCGAACTGAGCTTCTAACCAGTGCAGTTTAGATTAGAGAATTAAGAATTTCCATTCATCACTTTCCCATGCTCTGTTTTGGTCGTTTTGAAATTAAGATAGACTGGGGACGTGTATTTGTTCCACTTCCACTAAATATTCCCTTAGTGGTCTGCATTCAGGTGGCCAAAATTTTGGTATATATAATATTCTCTAGCTATTCATCTCAGTACTTGTCTCTCGGCACCAGTATATACTTTGAAAGGATACAAAAATTTTAGGCAAGCGGGCCTGCAGGTTGAGTTTACATTTTTTTAGTTTCTATTGGTCACTCCTCTTTACCTGCCCACTCTACTAACAACCTGGGGGTCAAAGATGGAGTGGCCGCTGACCTTCTTTTCGATTAACAAAATTATAGATTATTTCAATTTTTTTTCTTCTATGGCGTTATTTGAATATATATGAAATAATATTTTAACTTAAATTATTAACACTTATAATATAAGTTTAGTTTAATTAAAAGTTCTAAAATATTTACATGATTTAATACATTTTTAATACGTATGTAAAATAAAAATTAAAACTTGTGGAATGGATTAAAACTTTCAGCACCATAGTGTATTCGTTCGGTTGTTGACCTATTTTGTCATCTTAGCAAATTTACATTTATGATTATTATGATAATTATGTTACATAAAAAATACTATTATATTTGATTTCTCAATTCTGCATAGGGGCAGCAAAAAAAACGAGTTTTCCTTTGGATGTTTTTATTTGCTCCAAAATACATTTGTGACAAACGATTTCTGATCTATTTGACACTAATGGCAAAGTAGATTTTGAATTTTTGATATTACGAAAGCATAGAATATTTTACAAATTTCTTCGTAATTCTGATTATATTAGTTTTCACGATTTCCATATTAGGAAGGGGGAACTCCCAGCTGTGACAACGTTCTTTTCAAACCAGACGTCCAAAAAACCTCATTCGGCCAGCAGCAAATCAACAACTTGAGCCTGAAATTTTTTGAACCTACTTTCGGCCAGCATGATCAACGAAGGTAATTATTCTTACAACTTTGTGTGGCACATCCAGTATATAATTATTTGCTTTAGAATGAGAAGAGTTTCGCTTAAAATGGTCAATTATAATATATAAATGAATGGACATTTTTGTTTCAAATGGTAAAATTAAATTAAATGGTAAATTTAAATTAAATTTAAATTTTTTATTATCAAATCTGAGATGTCTAACTTTGTTGGGAATATACTTGACAATTAAGATATATTTGACAAACAAAGTATTTATTTTAATAAATAAGATAAAAAAAATTACTCAAATAATTAAAAACTATATAAATACAAATTTTCCTTGGTCAAAAATCAGTTTCAAGTAAAATTTTCAAACCTTACCATAATCTTGGAAATAAAACTATGAAAGTTTACATCTGCTGTTGTTTTAACGTATGTTTCATGTATAGCACAGGAGAGATATCTAACATGAAAATGAAAATGAATAGTTAAGAAAAAATTTGTCGGGGTGATTTTAAAGTGAAGTAAGATCTGGTATGAGATTTATGATTGTATGAGAGAACATGTTTTAGTGAATGAGAAAACCCTGAGGTGAAGTAAATTTATACTGTGACACGTAGACTCGTGGGAAAATATTGGAACAAAAGCATTACTTTTTTTCAATCTTCATTTGCACAATTCAATATCTTGTGTTAAAGTGAGATTGGATTGGATGGCCCACGCTACACTTTTAACTTCCTCCGTTGCTTAATTTCTAAGTACATCATTTTTTTGGTGTTTTTGTTTGATTTTTAAATCAGAATTAAAAGCATGTTATATCTTTTATAGAATACCTAACACACAATTCATTTATATTTATATATATATATATATTTATTGTTAAAACTTTAGTTCTATCTTTTCGAAAAAAAGACTGAAATATTTTTTTAATATAATAAAAAAGATGTAAGGATCAAGAAAAATTTAGAAGTGATACAATTAAAATGACACATGAATATTTTATTATTAAAATTAAAAGAGTATATAAATAAAAATTCAAATTCAGTTATTCATGTTTTATTTTAAAAGAACCATCATCTCTATAAAAAAAACTCTTTTTTCCTTTCCTTTGTCTTCTCTTTAAGATTCTGACCTCTTCACTCAGACAATTAGAGTATGCCATTGGACTCCTGACAGTGAACTCTACAAAATTGCCCGATCAAAATCTTAGATAGAGTAAGTTCATTTTTTACTCCTTTTCCTTTGAGTTAGTTTTGATTTGGTCTGCCTTTTAGTTTAATCTTGCATGTGATGCTTTTATCTTTAGAAGTAGTCTCTGTTAGCTCAATATTCTAGTGGTATAGTTAGATTTGTGATCAGGACTCTTTGGTGCAAGTTAAGTGACCTTTAAGCTTTTGGTAGATTTGAAGCTCTTAGTTAGTATCTGGGGAAGTTAGTTTAAATTGTCAATAAAACTCTAGGGTAGAAGATCTGGATGTAGGGAGTGACGTGGTCACCAATTTCAACTTTTCTTGCAGGATTTCTTATTTTTGTGTAGATTGAAATTTGTTTGAGATTGAAATGTGAAATTTTAGATATAGTAGATGTTGTAGAATGTATATGAGTTTGGAATTAAATGAGTTAATGAATGTATTTGAATAGATTGTTGTATCAATTTAAATGAAATGTTTGATGAGAATTGGTTGTTTGATATAAAATGATTTTAATTTAGAAATCATATATAGATGTATATACTAACTCAATGACTCAATGACAGTGATTGTATAAATTTATCAATTGAATGAAATGTTGGTTTAGAATTTAACAGATATAACAGGTTTATGCAGAATTTCTCTGCATATCTCGCTCAAGCGAGAATAAGATGAAAAAATTGTTGAAGACGGTTGCTACCCCTTCAAGATTGTGTTTGATGAAGACTTCTATGTACATTTCATTTGTATTTTGCTTTGCTTTAAGTGTGTCTTAGGTAGTGCTTAGAGGTTGTCTAAGAATGGGCTTTTTGCTGAGTAACTCACCTCATAACCACTGACCATGTGATAAGAACAAACATAAGTTTTCTTAAACTGTTTTTCACATGTTTTACAAAAAACACGTTTATTGCATAAAAATAAATCTGTTCTTTTCTAAATAAACAGATTCATTTTTTTTAAACTGATGCCTTGGCTAAGTCTTGTGGAAATTAGATTTTGTGCATCAGGTATTTTGACTAAGTCTTCTTCTTTTCAAAACGACTGAGTTTTAAATAGTTAAACTTTCTCTGCTTTCGTTTTGTAAAATAAATCTGTTCATCTGTAAATGAATAGATTCTTTTTGTCTCTGGTGCCATGTCAAGCTTAAACGTTTTCAGTTTTATCTCTGCACCAGAATGGTTGACTAAGTCTCCTCACTTAACAAATTCTCTAACTGCCTTTTGAAAATAAATCTGTTCATTTTATTTTCAATCTGTTCATTTTATAACAGCTTTAACTGTTTTTCAAAAATCTGTTATAAGTTGGTTTTCTATAAAATGAAAACTTGTTTCTGAGTTTAAGAATCGTTCATACATTTGCAAAAACAAGTTTTGATAGCAGAGAATTAAGAGTTTACAAAGGATTAGCATTTGTTCTTCAAAGATTTCAAAAATCACAAAGTGCTTGTTCTTGGTTTGGTTCCAAAAGCTTGGTGTGAGGTACAGCTACTGTTCTAGCAATCTTGCCTACTGGTTTAAGGCAGATCTTTGTATCCTCAATCAGGTGTAGTCGTTTCACTTCTCATTTCTTGTAATAGTTTGGTTGAACACTCTTCTTGATAGGTTTTCTTGAAGAGTGGGTGTGTGCTGAAATAGGTTTTTTCAGCAAGAGTACCTAAGTTCTTGTAGGTTTTAAGAACAGTGGGAATTGTACTTGGTTGTACTGTGTTTTAGTGATTTCCACCTGGTTTTGGTGAAGACTGGATGTAGCTCAGTTGAGTGAACCAGTATAACTGCTTGTGTTCATTCTCTCCCACTCTCTGCAATTTCGTTTCCGTTTCTGCATAATTGATAAAAAGGCATCTCATGTAACCTGTTTTTATTGCATGAAAACTGGTCATACATCTAAGTCTTGCATTGCTAGAAAGCATCTTGTTCCTAAGAACTTAGCAAAATGGCTACCAAAGAGAAGACTTTAATCTGTGTTGGACCCTATACTGAAAAGGGTACCATTTGTATCATTTTTATTCTGTTTTGCAGATTGGCAGCAAGAAAAATCAGTGGTACTTGGACAGTGGTTGTTCCAAGCATATGACTGGAGATCTTACAAAGTTTACCAACTTGAAGCTCAAAGCAGAAGGACATGTAACCTATGGTGATAATAACCGAGGGAGGATTTTGGGCAGAGGCACTGTTGGAACAGGAAACTCAACAACCATTGAGAATGTGCTCTATGTAGAAGGACTCAAGCATAGTCTTCTCAGCATAAGTCAGCTTTGTGACAAAGGATACAAAGTGAATTTTGAGTCAAAAGGCTGCACAATATCAAGTAATTCATCTAGTAAGGTACTGTTTACTGGTAAGAGAGTGAATAACATATATCTGCTGAATATCATGGAAACTAACTCTTCAAATGAGTGTTTGCTGTCCAGAAGTGATGAGTGTTGGCTGTGGCACAGGAGGTTAGCTCACATACACACAAATCACTTGAATAAATTGAAATCTAAAGATTTAGTTTCTGGTTTGCCTAACATTAAATTTCAGGACAACAGGCTTTGTGATGCTTGTGTGAAAGGTAAACAAATCAAATCCTCTTTCAAGTTAAAGGATATTGTCTCTACAAAAAATCCATTGGATGTGTTACATATGGACTTATTTTGTCCATCTAGAGTTGCTAGCTTGGCTGGAAATTTGTATGCTTTAGTTGTTGTGGATGATTACTCTAGATTTACATGGACTTTATTTCTTGCACATAAACATGATGCATATTCTGCCTTTAAGAAATTAGCAAAGATTCTGCAAAATGAAAATGGTTGCTGCATAAAATCAATTCGAAGTGATCATGGGGGGAGTTTCAAAATGCTAAGTTTGAGAGGTTCTGTGAGAAGCATGGGATAGCACATACCTTTTCAGCCCCTAGGACACCCCAACAAAATGGTGTAGTTGAAAGGAAAAATAGATCATTAGAGGAACTAGCTAGAACTATGTTAAATGAATCTAAGCTTCCTAAGTATTTTTGGGCTGATGCAGTTTATACTGCAGCTTATGTGTTAAATAGGACCTTAATAAGACAAATTCTTAAGAAAACCCCATATGAATTGTATAAGGGCAGAAAACCTAGTGTAAGCCACCTTAGAGTATTTGGGTGTAAATGCTTTGTATTGAATAATGGCAAAAAAAATCTTGGTAAGTTTGATGTTAAATCTGATGAAGGTGTGCACATTGGTTATGCTTTGAATGGTCATGCATATAGAGTCTTCAATAAAAGGTTGCTTATAGTAGAAGAATCAATGCATGTTGTTTTTGATGAAACTGATCATAGCATATCTAAAACTGCTGTTGATGACCTTGACAGTAATGAATTTAAATGTTTTAAATCAAAATGAATCGATTCATTTTGATACTGCTGATACACATGTTATACAAGAATCTACTGCAGCTGCAGGTTTGCCAAAAGAGTGGAAAACCCCAAGAGATTTAACACTTGATAATGTCATTGGGAACATTGAGAAAGGAGTGTCAACTAGAAAATCCTTGACAAATTTCTGTGAAGCAATGGCCTTTGTATCTCAAGTTGAACCCAAGAATTTGAATGAAGCTCTCAAGGACAACAACTGGATTTTAGCTATGCAAGAGGAACTAAATCAGTTTGCTCTTAATGAGGTCTGGACTCTTGTTCCTATAATACCTGAGATGAATATAATTGGGACAAAATGGGTATTTAGAAACAAGATGGATGAGCATGGAGTGATCACCAGAAACAAGGCTAGGCTAGTAGCTAAAGGGTACAATCAAGAAGAAGAGATAGACTATGATAAGACATATGCACCAGTGGCTCGGTTAGAAGCTGTTAGACTGCTGCTTGCCTTCTCCTGCATCAAAGGGTTCAAGCTATTTCAAAGGGATGTGAAGAGTTCTTTCTAAATGGTTATATTAATGAAGAGGTATTTGTTTCACAACCACCAGGTTTTGAAGACCATCAACATCCAGAATATGTGTTCAAACTCCAAAAGGCTCTCTATGGACTCAAGCAAGCTCCTAGGCAATGGTATGAGAGGCTAAGTGATTTTCTCACCTCACAAGGCTATGACAGAGGCACATCAGATAAGACCTTGTTCATTAAGAAAAAAGGAGATGACTCAATTCTAGTCCAAGTATATGTGGATGACATGATTTTGGATCAAACAATGGAGAATTGTGTGAAGCTTTCGTGAAAGTCATGAAGAGTGAGTTTGAAATGTCAATGATAGGTGAGTTGAACTATTTTCTAGGCTTGCAGGTCAAACAACTCAAGGATGGCATTTTCTTAAGTCAAGCTAAGTATTGCAAGGATCTGCTGAAGAAATTTGAAATGGACAAGTGTAAACCAATCAGCACACCCTTCTCAACAAGCTGTCATTTGGATCATGATGAAGCTGAAATTTCTGTTGATGAAACCAAATACAGAGGACTCATAGGATCACTACTGTATCTCACTGCCAGCAGGCCAGATATAATGTTTGCAGTGTGCATGTGTGCAAGGTTTCAATCTGCTCCTAAAGAATCATACTACAATGCTGTCAAAAGAATTTTGAAGTATTTACAAGGAACTAAAGAAGTTGGCTTGTGGTATCCAGGTAATATTTCATTAAGCTTAACTGGATATTCTGATTCAGATTTTGCAGGTTGCAAAATTGATAGGAAGAGCACAGGTGGAACCTGTCATTTGCTAGGATCAAGCTTGATCTCATGGCAATGTAAAAAACAGGCTTGTGTAGCTCTCTCCATTGCTGAAGCAGAATACATTGCAGCAGGGAGTTGCCGTGCTCAAACTATATGGCTAAGACAACAATTGAATGATTTTGGTATCTTACTTAATCATATACCTCTGCTGTGTGATAATACAAGTGCAATCAACTTAACCAAAAATCCTGTCATGCATTCAAGAACCAAACACATTGAAATTATGCATCATTTTTTAAGGGAACACATATCTAATGGAACATGTGATATTAAGTTCATTGGTACTGATTTACAACTTGCTGATGTGTTCACAAAACCATTAGCCAAAGATAGGTTTAATTTTCTGCTTAATGAATTGGGTATTATAAATGTCAATTGTGCCTAGCAGTGAAAAATTAAATCTGTTTATTCGCAATTGAATGTGTTTATTTTCTGCACTGATATGCATTGATGACTAGGAAAGAGAAATTTTGATCTTTGACTGCTTGACTGACCTAGTGGGCATTAACCTCTGTACCTTTGACGGTTTTGGTCATGGTTATGTAACCGATTTGATGGTTTGGGTGCTCAATAAAGGCATGAGTATATGCATCGTGACCCTAAATATTTGCTGCATATTTTCAAAGATTCTCTGCACAAATTTAGAGCATAAAATCTTCATGCATATCCACTCATAACTGCCATATCAACCCATTCATTTCTATATAAATCTGTGTGAATACTTGCTACCCACATTGGCTATTCCTTTTCTGTTCTCACCATTTGAAACCAAGAAAAGAATTCAGGTTCAACCATGGCTTCTTCTTCCAAGAAACAGAAAAATAAGGGGAAGCAAACCACCTTTCAAGGTGTGCTAGAAGGTTGGTTCGCTGGAAATGAAGAAGGCTTCAATGCCTACATTCACGAGACAAGCAGAAAACAGATTAACATACCCAAAGTGCTGGATTTCAACTGGCTGAAATCTGAAAAACTGGTAGAAACAAGGGCTGTGTTGAAGCACCAGAAACTGAAAAAGATGTTGGAATTAACGGGTAATGTATATCCTGACTTGGTTAAGGTGTTTTACACTAACCTCACATTGGATGGAAAGAATGTTGTCTCTTATGTGAAAGGGACCAAGATGAAGATCACAAGTGAGGTGTGGAATTCTGTGGCTGGAATAAAATATGCTAGATTGAAAGTAGGAAAGGGAAACACTAGTGGAATCCAAGAATTCAACAAGCTGCAATATTATAAGAGTTGCATGAGGAATCCTACAGAGAGTATAAACAGGTTCCATGCAGGGCATTTGAACCTCACTCCACGCCTAGTTGCATACATCATAGCATGGCAACTTATTCCAAGAGGGACAAACCATGCTGTCTTACATGAAGAGGATCTCATTCTCCTATATTGCATCATGAACCAGATTAAGGTAAACTGGGTGTTCATTGTCAATGAACACATGCTCAAGTCAAAAAGGTTGGCCGATTACCGCTTTTCCTATGCTATTCTTGTTTCCAAATTAATTGATTACTTTGGTGTTGATGTTACAAATGAGAGAAACGACCCTATCAAAGCTGTAAGTGAGATTGATAATTCAACTCTCACCAAAATGGGTTTTCACAAAATTGAAGACAAGTGGATGGTTCTCATGGAGAAGGACCCTCAAGCAGAACATGAAGATGAGGATGAAGCTGTTCCTATGGATGATGACTCACCTGCTACCCAATCTGAACATGAGGAAGTTGCTGCAAATGCCATAGTTGCCTACCAAGCTCCAGAATACCGAGGAGAACCAATGTCTATGTTTGAAAGGCAAGTGTTGTATCGTCTTGATGTAATGTCTGCAAAACAAAGGTCATACTTTGAGACTACTCATGCAAGGTTTCAACACCTTGATGATCAGATTGAAGGGGTTCAGGCACAGCTTGCAGAGCTTTACTACAAGGATCAATAGTCTTCTGTTTTTAATGCTGTTTTTATCATTTTTCAAATGTCTGTAATGCTGAACAATATGGTTTTATTTTTCTGGACTATTATGGTTATGGTTTCTGTTTCATATTTGCTTTCCCTATGCTTATATGTTGTTTGATGAATCCAAAGGGGGAGAAAAATAGCTACTGAAAACTGAAACAGGGAGATTTTTCTGCACCTTAAAACCATGTCTTATGCTATGCAATATTGCTGTTGTTTTTCTGGTTTAAAATTTGGTGCAGTGCAGGTGCTTAAAGCAACAAAGATATGAGGTTAGCTATGGGGATTTGTCTCCATCAAACAGGGGGAGATTGTTGAAGACGGTTGCTGCCCCTTCAAGATTGTGTTTGATGAAGACTTCTATGTACATTTCATTTGTATTTTGCTTTGCTTTAAGTGTGTCTTAGGTAGTGCTTAGAGGTTGTCTAAGAGTGGGCTTTTTGTTGAGTAACTCACCTCATAACCACTGACCATGTGATAAGAACAAGCATAAGTTTTCTTAAACTGTTTTTTACATGTTTTACAAAAAACACGTTTACTGCATAAAAATAAATCTGTTCTTTTCTAAATAAACAGATTCATTTTTTTTAAACTGATGCCTTGGCTAAGTCTTGTGGAAATTAGATTTTGTGCATCAGGTATTTTGAATAAGTCTTCTTCTTTTCAAAATGACTGAGTTTTAAATAGTTAAACTTTCTCTGCTTTTGTTTTGAAAAATAAATCTGTTCATCTGTAAATGAATAGATTCTTTTTGTCTCTGGTGCCATGTCAAGCTTAAACGTTTTCAGTTTTATCTCTGCACCAGAATGGTTGACTAAGTCTCCTCACTTAACAAATTCTCTAACTGCCTTTTGAAAATAAATCTGTTCATTTTATTTTCAATCTGTTCATTTTATAACAGCTTTAACTGTTTTTCAAAAATCTGTTATAAGTTGGTTTTCTATAAAATGAAAACTTGTTTCTGAGTTTAAGAATCGTTCATACATTTGCAAAAACAAGTTTTGATAGCAGAGAATTAAGAGTTTACAAAGGATTAGCATTTGTTCTTCAAAGATTTCAAAAATCACAAAGTGCTTGTTCTTGGTTTGGTTCCAAAAGCTTGGTGTGAGGTGCAGCTACTGTTCTAGCAATCTTGCCTACTGGTTTAAGGCAGATCTTTGTATCCTCAATCAGGTGTAGTCGTTTCACTTCTCATTTCTTGTAATAGTTTGGTTGAACACTCTTCTTGATAGGTTTTCTTGAAGAGTGGGTGTGTGCTGAAATAGGTTTTTTCAGCAAGAGTACCTAAGTTCTTGTAGGTTTCAAGAACAGTGGGAATTGTGCTTGGTTGTACTGTGTTTTAGTGATTTCCACCTGGTTTTGGTGAAGACTGGATGTAGCTCAGTTGAGTGAACCAGTATAACTGCTTGTGTTCATTCTCTCTCACTCTCTGCAATTTCGTTTCTGCATAATTGATAAAACAACAAAGAAATAAATATGTTCAATTGAAAATAAATCTGTTCTTTCTGGGCACTGTGCATACTGTTCTTAATTTCTGAAAAAGTTGTTTGATTCTGATAAGAACATATAAAATCTGCTAAAAGCCACTGGAACAGATTGACTGTGATAGGTTGCTCAAGAAATTGTCAAAGCTATTAATTGAACCTTAAACAATTGCTTAAAAATTGAAGCTTGCTATTCTGTGATTCATTGCTCTTAATTTCTGGAAAACTGTTTGATATCAAGAAGAACACTCACAGTTTGTTAAAAGCCACTGGAATAGGTTGATTGTAAAGGTTACTCAATTAATTGGTATGCTATCAATTGAACCTTAATCACTTGCTTGAAATTGAAGTTTGTTGTTTTGTGTTTCACTGTTTTTTAATTTGATATCTGTGTGTGTGCATCTGGAAAATCTATCTGCATAATCTTGTGATTAACCTTGTTGTATAAACGCTTTTCAAACAAAAACAGTGCTGAAATAAATCTGTTCATTTTCACATAAATCGATTTATTTTATGTAAAACTGTGTTAAACACTGTTTCTGCGAGAAAGTTTTAAAAGGTCAATTCACCCCCCTTCTTGAACTTTGGCACTATTAAACCCAACAAAAATGAGGTGTTCTCAGGTTCTTTTTTCGCTCAAGAGAGACTTATAACGAAATTCTAGGTGCTCTCAGGTTGAATCTTACTCAAGCGAGAGAATTTTTGCTTGAGCGAGATCCATTCTCGCTCAGTAAATTCTTGCTCAAGCTAGACTCTCTGTAAAATAAACTTTTATTTTTGCTTTTGAAAGCCTAGTTTATTATTGCATATTGTTTTTAAGTGAAAATTCTAAATTTTATTTAAAAATATGATTAAAGGAAATTAGTTATATGTTTAACTGAATTTTGAGATGTGTTTGTTTTGTTTAGAAAAGTTTAAATTATGACGTGATTGAATGGTGTATTGATGTGCTACATGAAGTATGGAATGATGTGAAAGTGTGATCAAAACATAGTATTTTCAGGAAAGGAAATACCGTGTTGAGATTGTTACTAGGTTGTATTGATCTGTCGGGTCCCAACCCAATGAGACAATCCTAATTCTATTGATATAATGGAATCACATAGATGAAGTTATTCAGTTGGCGAGAGTCGATGGAGGTTCATATGACTTTGTCTGCAGTTTGAAATATAATCTGGTCTTTCAGGTCATATGAATTTACTCTGTCATACTAGGTGATGAAATGATGAGATATTGAGATGTTTATGCGCATGAATGTGTGGATTCAAGCGAGTAGTATGACAGGTGCAGGTCTCAGGATTCTAATTTCAATACACAAGTCTTCCAGAAGTAGAGTCAAGTGTCTATGTGTTGTGAGTCAGTAGAAGTCTGACATGTGAAAGATAAATTGTGAATTTTAATAGACACTTATACGAGACTTGAGGAATTATGTTTATTAATTTGAAATTAAAATTATATAGATTTTTTTTATAGCTAGTTTATGCTTTACTTTGTTTTGTGGTTGTTTTTTCTTAATCTGTGATGACCGTGTATTTACACGGAAGCAGATGATGTTATAGGTGATAGCATTTTTCAGTGAGAAGATGGATCATGTTTTTTTTTTAAATATTTATTTTAATTTTATGTATATATGAAAAGAAATCTATTTTGAAATACTATATTAAAAAATCATAGAAATATTTATATTTTGTTTATATATTTATTATGATATTTTAAGTAGATTATGATTATAGGATATGAGAAAAATATTGAAATGTTAAAAAGGTGTTGAATATGTTGCCTCTTTTCCAATTTGGCTATAGTTTTTACCCAACCAAAAGTAGCATTAGTTGGTTAGGCAATAAATGAGTTGTGCAGAGTAAATGTATGGTGATGATGGTGGTGGAAGAGAGGGTTTATAAATAATAGTTTAAAGAGTGAGGATCTGAGATTGTAGCTGTCAAAGACCCCCTTTATACCTTTTCTTCAACATCTTTACTTCAAACTCAAAAGGGAAACAAAGTGATTAAGGCTACGTGACACCCACCATTCTACAATTTTCTCTTTACCTTTTTTCTTTCAAACGTCAAACAAAAAGAATGAATGAATCAAAATCATCTAAAGACTTCACCACTACCTGCTACAATTACAACTTTTTCCTACAAATTAAATGTCAAATCTTAAACTACTTTTTTTCATCGGTCAAGTTATATGCTAAAAGAATTAATTAAATTGAAAAAAAAGGACGAATCATCATATAATATAAATGTTTTTATCCACATTCAAAATATGTACTAAAATAAATAGTATAAAAAATTATCACTTTTAATTTTGGAGTTTGTTTTTAAGATACACTTAATAAGATTAAAACGATAAATCAAAATAATTATAACTGCACTATTTGAAATTGTTTATAATATAACATGTTCCAGTAAAATTATTTCGTATTAGAAGTAAATCAAAATAAAGAACTCAACTTTTTTTTCTTAATTTTAATGGAATCAAATGCATCCAATTTCAAAATGAAGTTAAAGTTCTATATATTTATTTTTATTTGTTAAGAAGCTGATATTAATTTCGCCACTGTTTTATTATTTTATTATCTTTATTATTTTATTATCGTAATTATTGTAGAATCGCAATTATTTCGTAGCAGTGTCAATAATGAAATAAGTAAAATGGAATGAAAATAAATATTGTTTAATTGAAAAGAAGTAAAATGAAAATAAAAATTATTTAATTAAAGAAAAGTAAAACATAAATAAAATAAAAGTTCATTTTTAAAATTATATTATTAGTTATTGTAAAATCGAAAAAATTAGTCTTAAAATATAAGTGATACAATTAAAATAATATCGGAATATTTTATTATTAAAGTTAAAAGAGTATATAAATAGAAATCTAGTTATTCAAGTTTCATTTTAAAAAACAAAACTATCATTTTTCTAAAAACTCATTTTTTTTCTTTCATCTGCCTTTTCTCTAAGATTTTGACCTCTTCGCTCGTCATTTTGATGATCGGAGTCCGTCATCAGGCTCCTGCCAATGAATACTACAAGATTGCCCGATCAGAATCTTTAATAGAGTAAGTTCATTTTTGCTCTGATCTATGAGTCAAATTTTGAACTTGTTAGGTGTGTATTGCATGTGACTCTTCATGGTTAATCTATGTTAACTCAAGATCCTAATGATTTAGTTAGATTTTTTATCAAGACTTTGTAGTGCAGGTTAGGCTACCCTAGAGATTTTAGTAGATTTGGAGCCCTTAAGGAGCATTTGCTCAAGTAAAGGTAAGGGAGACTAGTTTAAATTGCCAATAGAATCCTAGGCTAGAAGATCTGAATGTGGGAGTGACGTGATTACCCGTTCCAAATTTTTGTTTGCATGATTTTCTTGTTTTGAGTTGATTTGAAATTGATTGAAATTGAAATGTGAAATAATACATATAGTAGATGTTGTAGAATGTATATATGAGTTTGGAATTGAATGAGTTAATGAATGTATTTGAATAGTTTAAAATTCAAAAGGTGCTCTCGGGTCCCTTCTTGCTCAAGCGAGTAAGTTTTCACTCAAGCGAGACCTATGATAAAATTTTGGGTGCTCTCAGGTTGAATCTCGCTCAAGCGAGAGAATTTTCGCTTGAGCGATACTCATTCTCGCTCAAGATAGACTGTAAAAAATAACTAATTTTTTTATATTTGCTTTTAAAAGGTTGGTTTATTTATTTTTGTAAAGTTTTACTTATAAATTATGTAAAATTTTATTTTATGTATATTTAATTGAAAATTTCTTTAATTAGATTTATATGATTAGTGAATGAATTGTTGTGTGTTTTGGGAATTCTAAACTTTGTTATGATTTGACTGTGTGATTTTGGATATTGTGATATTCAGAATATGAATTTTAATCAAGACATAATATTTTCAGGAAAGAAAATATTGTGTTAAGATTATTTAGAATGTGCATTGACTAAGGATTTGTCTATAAGGAGATATCATGACTCTCTTGAGATAATGAAATCATATAGATGAAGTTATTCAAGTAGTGAGAGTCGAAGGAAGTTCATACGAATGGATAAGTTGTTTGAAAGATAACTAACTTGACATGTTATATAAATTAACCATGTCATACTATGAAAGATGATATTGAGATTATTTATGCACATAGTTGTGAGATAGTATGATAAGTGCAGATCTCTGAGTCTAAGTGAACGCATGAGTATTATATAATGTCAAGTGTCTATGTGTTGTGAGTCAGTAGAAGTCTGACGTGTGAAAGATGAATTATGAAATTTGAATAGATACTTAATGGTTTGAGAAATTGTATGAGACTTGGTTAATTATTTTTATTAATTTAAAATTGAAATTATATAGAAGTTTTTTTTATATAGCTAACTTGTTCTGTGTTTGTGTTTGTTTTTTTTATTTATTTGTGATAATCGTGTTTTATACGGGAGTAGATGAGATTGCAAGTAATAAAGCTCTTCAATGAGCAACTGGAGGATGAGATAACTTTAATTTAAATGCTTTATTTTGTTTTTTTTTTTAAAAAAACTTTTGTGTATATATTAAAATTCTTATGAAAAACAATATTTTTTTAAGATACAATTATAAAATAGTTATATATATATATATTCATATGTTAATTAGATATTGTTTATTTTATTTCTATTTTATTATATAGGTAAAATTAAGGATATCACGGTTATTAATATTAAATTTAGTTATTTATATCAATATTATTGTTTTATTAAAGTAACATTATTTTAATTGTTTTTATTTATTTATTTATTTATCATTACTATTATTGTCGTGTAAAATATAAAAATCACAAAAAAATAATAGAAAATATAACAACAGATTAAAACTGACAACAAACGGACAGGTCTCTGAGTACTCACGGGTCTCAAACTAATATTTACAACAATATATAATAACAAAAATATTTATAGAGTACATATCTCATTTTTATTTTATTTTTAATTACATTTTAAAATTATAAAAAACATAAATATAAATTATTTATATTCTAAAATTAACTGTCCATCACTATTGTTATTATTTGACTGTACTTAATTTTTATTGAAAAATGATAGTTTGGAAAATGCTTGTTAATGATACTATTAAATCTTTCGTGCCGATGTAACTTCTCACAATACTTTTGTGTTAAAGTGAGAAAAAAAAGGAGTATGTAATTTTTTTTCTTCATTTCTTTCTTTTTCAATCAAACCACCATCTTTGATTCCTCTGTCTCCATCCAATTCTATACCAAACCCACTCTGAAAGAGAGAAAAAGGAAAAAGAAAAGATGAAGTTGCAAATTGCAAATTATGTTCATTCTATGTGACCTGTTTGGCTGGTTAGGAATGGGTAGCTTTTAAAACGCATTTTACGTCCATACTACAGCAGTCAAAATGTGAACG
Source organism: Phaseolus vulgaris (assembly GCF_051622355.1). NCBI lineage: Eukaryota > Viridiplantae > Streptophyta > Magnoliopsida > Fabales > Fabaceae > Phaseolus > Phaseolus vulgaris. Next base: position 43,382,761 of record NC_143500.1, on the reverse strand, counting down.
TAACTCATTTTCTTTGTATGAAAAAGTTGGTTTTGGTCCTTCAGATTTAAGAAACTTCCACAACAAGTTTTTATTCTTATATTAAGATTATGGAATTATTATTGTTTTAAAGAGAGAGGGAAAAATCAAAACGAAATTAGAAGAATAGATGAAAGAAGTTGTGATGTTACTGTAAGCAGAGAGAGTGAAGAATTGTGAGTGATGGAGGGAGAGAGAGAGATAATGGAAGGCCACAAACCCTTATCCTTTTCCCTGCACCCCACCACCAAACCTACCTATCACCATATCATAATAATATCTTTTATTATATATAGTTGCATCCACAGATAACAAAAAATCTTCCTTTTCGTCCCCTTTAACAATGCTACTCCTACTAATAATGGACATAATGCAATTCCTTTCAAACTCCATGATGAAAACCCAACATTACCAAATATAAAAGGGAGGCAACTCTTAATTATTGCATTTTTATAAGTGTGTGATGAGGTGGGTTTAGTTTAATATCCACTTAATAGTGTTAATTATGGACAAGTTGCGGAGAATAGTGTAAGTTTGACCATTGATATGATAGATGAAGATTTGAGATTTATAGATGCATGTGGCCCTCATCCTTTCTGCTTGTATTAAATTTTTGACAGGATAAAGGGAGGAGGAGCCCATGTGTCCCAGTTCCATTAGTGGAGATTACTGTGAATTTGTCAGCTACTTCCACACCTCCATTTTGGATAATATCTCTACTTCTTCTTCACTCTCTACATTCTATTCCTCCATACCCTCTCAAATCATATGCTTTCTCATTTCATATTAACCTATTTTTAATCCACACAACTTATTATCTCATCTCATTTTCTTAAATACTTTTATTCAAGATACAATGTTAACGTCAAAGTTCAAACTGGAATAAGATTTTAATTAGGTTAATAATTTTTATTTCAATATTTCTCATCAAACATACCACAAATAAATCTAGTGCAAAAATACTTATTTAGACAACTAATATATATTATTTCACTACCAAACGTTGTATATTAAAATATGGTGATATTTTTAAATTAAAAAAAATATATATAAACAACGATTGTAAGAGGAACCACTGTCTATTTATATCAGAGAGGGCTAAGAGAATGAAGTTTCATCTTTGGAACCACTTTACGATTACCACATATGACACCAATGTTTCGACCTTATGTTCATTGAGATAATATCGCTAAGGTCAACAACGCCGAGTGAAAATGCAAGGATTACAAGAGCAACTCGTAGCAGGAATAATGATCGTAAAAATGTCTAAATTCAAGAAAACCTATAAATAGGTGATAATTTTGGGAAGTATTGAACTGAACTGAACTCTTTATACTCTCTTATACTCACACTTATTTATACTCTTTTTTACATGAGCATTGAAGAGTCTTTTATAAGTGGACCTCTCTTCTTTCCCTGTGATCGATCAACACTACAAAACTCAATCCATAAGAAAATCTTCTCTTTTCCACCTCAAAACTTTTCAAATCCATTTCCAGTAAGAACAATTAACAACAATAATAATAGTACTCATTGTAATATATGAGTAGTCATTACAAGAAAATCATTGATTAGAAACCAATTTTAGAAATAAAAAATAATTAGTTGCTATAGTGACCAAATTAGAAACCATTGTGGAAACTAAAAAAATTGTTGGTTTCTAAATTAGTTTCTATTATAGTTAAATGGTTTCTAAATTGGTATCTAATTAGCTACCAAGGTTTTTGCTACCAAATTTTTAAACTAAATAATTGGTATGAAACTAAATAACCACTATAATTTTGGTTTTTGAAAAAGAAATAAAAAGAGAATAAAAACGCTAACAATATGGATATGGAAATTCAATTCAATTCCATAGTTCGTACAATACGTTTTGTTATAATATTGACACAATTGTTTGAGGTTGAAGGACTTAATGAGTGATTAGTCATAACTTCATAGTTACTCCATTTGTGGCCTGTAGCTTTTACATAAAATCCTTAAACTACAAAGTTCCTGATCCTAGGTTATTATGTGTAGCATAACTTGTGGATCTTTGAAAGAACATACTGGTCGATGAATTGCTTTATTTATTTTCATGTCACGACTTTTAATCTTCGTATCCAATGAGTTTACGACATTTGTGCTTGGGAATCGAACCCACAATTTACATTGTCGTCTCTTTTCATAGGATCGATGGTAGTAACAAGTTAGGATTGGCTGTAAAGTGTACTCTCTCCTCTTTTATTTGTACGATATCTTTAATATTAAATTTCATTATCAACATTGTTGACCAAATACTAATAATCAATTTTTGTATTATGTTATATATATACTCACATCACACCTGTGATTAAAATCAATTTATTAACATCTAAGATAAATGAAGGTTTACTTTATTTACCATCTTCGTCTATTTCATCAAACATATACTTGTTTGTACATGATGTTTCTAGGCATCATTAAATTATTACACAAATTTTACATTTTTTTTTAATATCATATAACTCTCCCAACATAGTTTATACATTCATTCAATCATTGCCATATAAATTTTATTAACTTTAGAACAATTAGTGGAAAGACAGTTCCAGGTGTGTTGTTTTTTTTTATGATGAAAAAATATTTGTAATTCAAAATTTAATTATTATAACAATTACCAAAATAAATAAAATAGTTACTAAATTGTATATTAAAATTATAAAAAATGTATATAAAAATCAAAAGTAATTATAAAAAAATATATTTTTTATTAATTCTTTCTAATGTTATAATTATATTGTTGGAGATCCTACTTTAAGGTGAACGAAACTAAATTATAATATATAAGTGAAATATCACACTTTGAAATAGTTTTATTATTAATAGTTATAAATTATCATAAAAATTATATTTAATATGATTTTTGGTTGTTGGCTATGTCCTTTTTTATATTATTAATTCATAGAAATTAATTTGTTTTTATTAAATACTTGTTTTTATTAAAAAAATTCATCACTTAATTTGTGATCTTTTAGAAAATCAGAGCTCAATTTTTTTGGTACATTGTATTATATGTTGTACGTGTATTAAAATATTATACTATGGAGCTAAAAAAAGTATATCCTGAATTTTAAAATGTAAATATTATTTGTTGTCTTGCAGCGCGGTGGTTGGATCTTTATCCTGTTAATAAAATTTAAAATAATTAATTATAAATAAATTAGAACCATTTGATTCATGAGGTCCTTTGTCGTCGTTCATTTAGATATGTGCAAAATATCCTCATTAATTATTTTGCTTAAGTTATTTGAATATAGAACCGTTTTGAGAGAATGGAAAAGACCAACTATAATAACTTTCTGCTTCATTTATATATTAATTAAAAATACAAAATATTTGAAGTTTGCTTCGACAACATTTTCATAAACATTTTTAGAAGAAAAATAAATATGGAATAAATTCATGTGAATTAAAATTAGTTTAGGTCATATTCGTTGTAAACTCATGGTATCATATTTTAATCTCTTGTAAGTTTTAATATATGACATCATTTTAAGATTTCCTTACATTACTCCATAAGACTTCCTTATACTTTTTACTTCATATAAAGGTTTTATATTTTAACAATTTATTATTTACTTGTTAGTAATAATTTTTTTTTATAAGAAAACAAAATTAATTTTATAATTCAGATTTTTTTTTAAATTTAGAGTTTTAAATTTTATGTTATATCAATATATAGACAAATATTCAAATTTTAAATTAATGATTATTGTATAACTCCACTAATATAGATATTTTAAATAATTTAATTTGTTATTAATTTTAAATTATAGAAAATTTCATTTAATTATTTTATTTTATTTTTCTCTCTTTGCATAATGACTGATCAGAAAAAAAAATTATGATTTACCTAGTTTTTTTTATCAGTAAAGAATAAATAAAATAAACAGAGACACTTCAGTGGTGTCTCAATCCTTATATAAAACTCCAAATTACATGATCCTATAACCCTACCAACTAAGGATCCGACAAACATTATACTACATATCAAGGTAAAAAACCAAACCAAGATATAGAAACCCACCAGATACAGTTGTCTCACCCCATCAAAGCGGTCACACCCTCAAATAAACACATGTATCCAGCAACAAAACAAGATCATTATCATCAAACTGAAAGACCTTACCCAAGATCCTATCCACTAGGATTTACCTAGTGAATAGGATATAGTTAAAAAAGAATTGATTAAGATTTGTTTATAAAGATATTTGTCTAAATATATTCTTAAATAATAACTCAAAATAGACACAAAATTTAACTTGAATAGATTAAAAAAAATCTAAGATTTATTCCTATATGCTTTTAATGATGGCCAAATAATTGCTATTGAAAATAAGCTAAATGCAAATATGATTTTAATAAACATCTCATGGAAATCTCTATATATATATATGCATTAGTATAATTTTTGCACTATAATTAATCTGAAATTTTATCATTTGGTCAAGTTACTTACTTTTTTTCTATAATTTTTTTTTTATTTGAGTATCAAGCTATTTACTTATCGTGTGCATTTATATAATATTTCATTTTACCAAATAATCATTTATTATCCTTTTAGTTCGAAAAATATTAAAATTTAAAAAAACTGTTGAAAGTACAATCATTTATTAACTAGTCTCATATGGTAAGAAAACTTATATTAAAATTAGTATTAATATTTTTTGTATGACAATACCTTCGAGTTTTTAACTTTCATTTCCCCTTTCATGTAAGTGTTTAGCACAAATATTATCATTTTCCCTTTAACTTTCATTTTTTTTAATTACCTCATTTTTTTTTTCATTTCTCGCAACCTTTGTAGTTTATATTGACACTCATATAAAATTAAAAAAAAAAATACAGTGAAATGTATGCCATGATATATAACGATGAATAATTAAATTTAAAGACTAAGTAAGAATAAACATATCATGAACACTTTAATAAAAGTTTTTAATTATATAATTAAAGTGAGAAACAAATTTTTCTTTGCAAATTTTAATACCTCATGAGACTTAAGTGATAATGAATGAACTCTTTGAGAATAAAAAATGACTGTGAATATTATTTATTTGCATGGTTATTGTAATATTAAAAATTAATGTCTTGCATTACTAATTTATAAGTTAAGCTTCTTTGGGTAATAATATATTAACTCTTGACACTTATTAGATATGAATTTAATGAGTCAAACTAACATGTTGATATTTAATGTTATAAAATAGTTTATAATTTTACTTTAAATATATCAATGAAATATTACTATTATTTAATCGCAAGTCTTAAAAAATTATAAAATGATTTAACTTTACAACAACTATATAAAATTTGTTCTAATGAGTTGATAAGTAATACCTAAAAAATGAACTCAGAATTATTAAAGAACTATAACAATGCAAAAAAAAGAATTTATTTATATGTTAGAATTAAGTTTTTAAAAATAATATTTAATTTAATTTTTAAAAAATATGCTCCACATGGTTGCCACCTCATTGCCGTCTGAAACTCTGTTGTATTAAACACCACGCACTCAACTTGGATCCTACCTTCTCTCTCTCATATATCCTTCATCTTCTCTCTTCCTCTCACCGACTCACAAAACTCGCCTTGTACGGACTCCGATTCTATCTGACTCACACTAACCGTAACCACCGTCCGATCCGACCATGTCTCCCTCCTGCGCCGCTACAGACTCCGTTGCCTCTGGCGAGATCATGCTGTTCGGGGTTCGAGTCGTCGTCGATTCCATGAGGAAGAGCGTCAGCATGAACAACCTCTCACAGTACGAGCATCCGCAAGACGGTAACAACAATAACAACACCAACAACATCAAAAAGGAAGTTCTCACCGCCGGTTATGCCTCAGCCGATGACGCTGTTCCTCATAACTCCGTCCGTCACCGCGAGCGGGAGCGGAAGCGAGGTTCGATCCGTTTATTCGATCGATTGTCATTTTTTAATTTTAATATAATCTCTGTCGTTTGATCGCATAACCGGTGTTTCCGATGTATTAATTGAAATTGCGTTGATGATTAGGAGTTCCGTGGACGGAGGAAGAGCACAAACTGTTTTTGGTTGGATTGCAGAAGGTAGGGAAAGGTGATTGGAGAGGAATCTCCAAAAACTACGTGAAAACACGCACTCCGACGCAGGTTGCGAGCCATGCTCAGAAGTACTTTCTCCGCAGAAGCAACCTCAATCGCCGTCGTCGTAGATCCAGCCTATTCGACATCACCACCGACACGGTAATTTCGTCACCGTGTTCCTCTCGCGCTCATCCTCTGTTACTTCTTGACGTTATTTTAAAATATTTGCTTCAAATTAATTTCTCAATCGGTCTCCGTACACAAAAAAATATTGAGATGCTTTTGGTGTTGTGTTATTCATGTTCAATTAGTTATACTCCTAATCAATAGAGCGTTACGGTCCTACAAAATGACATATTTTCTTAGGTATTTCTTAATGTTCTAGTCAATAGTCCTGTCTTGAATATTATTACTCCTTCCATTTTTAGGGATTGGAGAAAAAAGGAAAGAAGCTTCCGTCAGTCGTGTGTCTTGCTATGAAATTCCTTTGGTTGTGGAAGTGAATGTTTGCATGAGTGGTTATAAAAATGGATTTAGGCATTTTGTCTCCTGTGTTAAGAGTTGACCTGATTGGAGCTAAAACTTTTTTCAAACCTGGATTGGAATTTGGAGTGACAAAATATTCATGATTTTATCAATTTTTGTGCCAGGTCTCTGCAGTTCTAATGGAGGATGAACAGGTCCAGAATCAAGACTCCCTGTCTCATCCACAACCTGTGTGCCCTGCAATTCCTGAAACTAGCAAAAGTGGATTTCCAATGATGCCAGTTTATCAGTTTGGGGTTGGTTCTGGAGTGATTTCAGTCCAAGGTGGGAAACCATTAGAAGAACTCACTCTGGGACAAGGAAACATAGAACACAAGGTGCCAATCAATCTGGTCCGTGCAATTCCTGTTGTTGCAGATCCTAAAGCACCCACAGTGTCTGATATCATCACCCCAAGTTCTGGTTCTGCAGTTGACCTACCCACACTGTCCTTGGGGCTATCCTTCTCTTCTGACCAAAGGCAAACATCATCAAGACATCCTGCTTTACATGCCATACCATGTTTCAGCAATGGAGATAGCGTCATTAGTGTTGCTTGAGAAAGATGACCCGTGAATATGTCATGGTCCTTGTCTAGAGTATCTTGGATTCACCGATTAATCTGATATTTTCGTCTCTAGTTTCCTGTCCTTTTGGTGGGAGAAGAAGAGAGAGAGATGTTGAAGAAAAGGACGATGGATTTAAGAAGGCAAGTTTTAAGTGACTGAATTTGATCCTTCTGTTCCTTGTACAGATCCGGGAAAGGTCCTGTCCTGTTTCTTCTTGTTTGCTTATGTTAATTAATGTATGACTTTAGGTTGTGGTTTATTTGGTCATTTATGTTTGTAGTTGATGTAACTGAAAATAACAAAATCCTCTCTGTTCTTTATTGATAATGCATTAATAGTTGGATATGGACCTTACAGACGAGTGGTTTGTGACTCTTTTGGGGATAATATTATCTGGTTGGCTCTGAACTTTGAAGGTTGGTAGTGTGTGTCATTCCTGTTAGGTGTTATAGCAGTTTGGCACGTTTTTTCTTATCTCACCAATTTCTGTATTTACGCCTAGTCACCATGTTCCTCGTCCTTTCTATCCAAATACTACTACACACTTCTCTTATTTAGAAAATAATAATATTTTATTCAAATCTAATTAAAACCAAACTTTTCTTATAAATAAAATATTTTCATAATTTATTTTCTTTAAGTTTTAGTTAATATTTTATTTTAAATAACATAAAATAAGTGAGTATCGTTTTATTAGCATAAGAAAAATAGATGCTATATTACTAAAAGTATGAAATAAGTTTGTGTTTTAAAAAATATAAAATAATATCATTTCATTTTGTTATACATTTGATACAGATAATTTTCTACTTTAAAACTATAAAGATAATGGTATTTAGCTTGGGTATAGTTATTCCTTTGTATAAATTAGATTAATATTGAAAAGGACCAGTCACTTTGTATTTATTTGTTTTATCTGATAATAAAATTTAATTTGATATTTTTAGAAGTTTGATTCTATAAAAAAATTGTTTGAAACTTATTTTATATGAAGATTTATTAAATAAAAGTACATACCCTACCCATCCTCTCTCTTGTCTTTTTTTTTTTCTCTCTCTATATATATAGATAATTGCTAAGCGAATTTAAGTTTTTTTTATAAACAATAGTATTAGAAGACTGTATAAAATTCAATACAACATTATTTGCATTTATTAAATTTAAAAAATTCAAATGACTTAAACTTTGGCTTTTAAACATTTTTTTAAAGATTTGACCCTATTATAACAAATAGATCTAAATTGATTTAAACTTAAAGTAGAACTTGATGATAGGTTCTGACCAGCGGCCAAATTTATTTCTTAGTAATTTATTCCTTCCTTCTCATAGAATGTTTTAGGAATTTAACTAGACTCTGTGTAGTACAATTAATAAAATCAGTATTTTTTTAAGTTATTAATTGATAAAGTTAATAATTTAATAGACATACTTATAATAGAATAATTAAAAATTATAAAATCATTAGTCCTGTAATAACTATATCAAAAAGTTATCTAGAATAATTTCTAATGGATTGATAAGTATATTTTATACAGATACTGTACAAAAATATCTTTGGTAGTAATAATTTTTGTAATAGATGAAGTTCATTTAACATTTAGAGAATAAAATATGTTTGAACTTTTATTTAGTGAACAACACTGTTGATTGAGGTAGTATATGAATTCCAGTGGTGATGGTAGAATTTGTCTGGTTAGTGGTGGCTTGGCACATATGTCTTAAAAGGCAAAGGTTCTGAGCATAGCATAGATAAACAAAGCATAACCACGTTTTTAGAACAAAATCCATTCAAAAATTTGATGATCGATGGGATGTATTTTGTAGATTTAGTAGTATAGATTTTTTTTTCTCTCTCTAGAACAACCTTCTTCTTCTTCTTTAATTATTTTAACCTAAGATTCGGATGAGATATTTTAGTGAAGAGTCTGAACCACTCCTAACCACTCATTTCGGGTCCATTGCCACTCATAATTTATAGTTTTCTCCATTAAGTAGTGCCTCCTCCTCTTACCAAAATTTTATTTATTTACTACAAGTGCCCTTTTGACGTGTTTGGCAGGGGAAACAACAATTATGTTGATTTTAAGGAAAAATAACTTAATCTAATTGGACTAACTTAAGGCTCAAATTCACAACAAATCAAAATTTTATCAATTTAAATTGAATTTACTTTAATGAATATTCTCATTATTCTAACTGAAAATCTGGAAATGGATATAAAATAGATGATTTATCTGTGAAATGAATTCAGTTATAAGTCGCAATGAATCGAGTTAGGCTGGAAATTAATAAGACTGTTAAAAATATATAAAACTATAATAATATAAAATTAAGTGAATACATTTTGGTAATTATGTTGATAAAATATTTAAATATGTGACCGTTTGATCAGATAAAATATTTTTATTACTATATTATAATACTGAATGCATGGTCACCAGTAGAAAATATATTTTCTCTTTATTTCAGGTAGAAATACTATGTTACTCAAATCAATTCAAACCAATTAGCTTCATATAATAAAAAATACTTCTCTTTCTTTAAAAAAAAATACATGATTTCATAACAAATAATTTTTGTCATAGTTTTATTATTTTATTAGGTCTCATTCGTTGTGGTGTTTTATTTTATTTTATGGGAACATTATTAACCACCATTCCTTGATAAATCATCAATAATACAACAAAAATATATTTTAAAACACAAGAGTGAAAAGACACAATTTTGCATGTTAATTTTAGTCATAGATTATTTTTTTTAAATAAAATTTTTTATATTAGGTATCATTAGGCAACTTAAGATCTCACTGACACTTCAAATAACAACAATTATTTGTCAATCACATGAAAAAATATTATTAAAAAATAATAAAATAAAATAAAAAACAAAAATACGGGAGAACGATCAAAACTCATATGTTAACAAAACAATACATAAATCGATTATACATGTTTATAAAAAATTTTAAAAACAAACAAAGTGAAAAACTATTATACCAATGAAAAGATTCAAAAATAAATTGACTAATTTAGTCATATGAAATAATTCCTTTAGTCATGAAATAATTCCATTCCATTCCTTTGAAAATACAATTTATAAACAGCTCCTCAAAAGAATACTTTAAAATAAAGAAAAAGTGCATTAAAATTGCGAGCATAAATGAATAGTGTTTTTCTTGATTATTTAGTTGCGTGACACAGTGGTATTTACACTTACCCTTTCTTTGTTTGACTGGCATTTCCAATAATTGTAATTGGTACCTAACAACAACACTTTTTTGTGTCTCACTGTCAAATTTAGTTCATTATTGGATGATCTGAAAGGACACTGTCCGATATTATCGGGTGAAAATATGCAGAAGAAAAACAAAGAAAAATAAATTCTGGAAGGAGACGAATCTTTTTACTTCTTCTGGGGACCCACTCAAAGATTATGTTCTGTTCCACTGTTCCAACACTTGCTTGTCTTCAAGTAGTTGCTAATTCATTTTGTTGATTTGCATTTTTTTTTACATAAATGGATCATTTTTTTAAAAGTTATAAAAATGACAATTTTAATAATTTTTAAGAAAATTATTTCTCTATGTTAAAATGAAAAAATATTTACCTTAAATATGTAAATTTTTCAATTCATTCACTCTCTACATTCAATATTCAAATTATTTTTTAAAAAATTAATATTTCATTTTTAAAAAATTAAAATTATTTCTGAAATTGAGTTGAAATCACCTCATATAGATAGATAAGAGAAGTTATGAGAAAATCAAGTTTTGGCTCAATTGAATTCTTTTTAGTGCTGAAAATACCAAGTAAAGAATGAGATTGAGTAAGTAGTCACAATAAAACTATACTTATAAATTTATAAGTTTTTTATATTTAGGTTAACAATACCCAAATCCAACTAATATTAAAAGTTTATTCTGTTGTATTAAAATCAGTTTTATTTGTGTTATTTCGAGTTATTAGATTCATTGATGGTTTTATAGTGATCCTTGAAACTAATAATTATCTTTGAATTTATTTATTATATTTGTGCCTTAAGTAACGATATTATATTAGCATAATAGCATTTTAAGTTAAATCACCGTTTATGTTCTTTTCGGTACCTACTTTTTTTAGTTAACATTATTCTTTAACAATATTCTTCAATTAATTAAGACTTCATTTTTATTGACTTTTTCTTATTCCCAGTATTAATTTTCAACCAAAAAATACGAAAAATTATTCAAACAGAGTTAAATGCTATTAATTGAATTTTTTTATTAGCATAAGAATTGATTAGTAATCTCTCTCTTATATTTAAGCCTGAAAAAAAGTAGTTAGGTACGATTTGGTTGGGTTTATATGGAAAATAAGGCCCAAGAAAACAATGCGAGATGACCCACTATCTATGTTAAAACTCACTTTATTAATAGTGGCATTTTGTTTAGTAGAATTTATTAAATTCTGACCTATTCTTATACACTTTAAGTATATAAGCATTAATTTTATAAAATTACAGTTTTATTTAATCACAATGTAAAATGTTATCCACTATTCCTTTATATTGTATTTCCTACTTATACTAATGATTACAATGAAGGTTATTTTCATATTCTTAAATTCATATTTTCTCCTTAATAATTAACATTAAAAACGTTAATTTTCTGATGATTATGCCAAATACATTTTATTTCCAATGTATATTAATTGAGGTTATTGTTAATTGATGTCAATCAAGAATACTTTTCCAGCCAATATCAATTAAATTGTTTTTTATAGACAAGGTTGATGTTATTTCTCAATTAACACAAATTAGTATTTTTAATTTTTTTTAAAAGAACTACTTAGATTTTTATTATTGTTTTTAATAGTAACTATTATTATTTTTATTTACATAAGGGTTATATTTTGTTTTAAACCAATGTTAATGGACAAATCCTAACAAACTTTGAATAAAAAATAGTATATGTTTTGAATTATTAAAAATTATTTGCTATTTTTTTTTTAATTTAGTAGCAATTAAAATAATTTATCCAAATAAAAAATTAAAATTTAATAAGGTTTAATTATCCAATCCAAAAAATAAATAAATTAAAATTCAATTTTGAATGTTTTAAAATTATCTATTCCAATCCAAACAGAAGGTAAAATAAAAGATATTTTATGAAGTTACAAATTAAAGTGATATTTTTAAAAAATTGAAGACTAAAATTAAATACGCGTAAAGTTGAGATATGTAGATCTTGTAAAGAAATTTTAATTTGTCATTCTTAATTATCATATAATGATAAATTTATTATTTTTTGTATAACTATCTTAAAAATCACATCAACTTCTAATTTATTAACTATCTAAATATGTTTAGAGTTTATAATAATGATGCACTAGTAGTGAAAAACTTTTTACACTGCAATTTAATTACAGATTATTATTTTTCATATGATTTCAAAAATAATTAATGTAAAAGCCAGCAAACTTATCATAAAATTTATGATCACATGAGAAGGTAGAAGGTGAAGTCTTTCTTCTCATTTTTATGAATAAAACTTAAACTGTCTAAATTTTTAAGTCTAATAGGAGTTTACTCCTTTTGAAATTGTTATTCCCTAATCGTATGAAATGACTTACCGTGTGTTGTTGACATGAACCATGCATGGAATATAAATAAATTTCGTATATATTCTCGTAAAAATGGGTGTGAGTTGAAGAAATTGTTTACTTATTCCCACAATTCTCTCCAAAGAACAAGGGTGTAGATTAACTTTCATTTCCTTGTTTATCACGGTAAGAAAACTATTACAGAAAAAATAATTTTAGAGACTATAATAATTAAATTAGATTTTATTTTAAAGATAAAAAGTATTTATATTTAAAGTATTTTTTTATTATTAATAAATATTTTCTAAATTAATATTTAATTAGTTAATAAGATTTTAGTTATTAACTTTAAAAGTTGTTCTTGCTAGGAAGATGAGACCTAGAGAACTATTGAAATCTCCGTCTTCCTCCTTCGGTCGGGCTGGTTGTTGGGTGCTTGACTGGGGTCCTTCTCGTCTTTGTGCTTCTCCTTCAGCTCTCGGTCTTGGGTGAACACCGAATGGGGTACCTGCGGAAGGTACCCCGACGCTCAAGTCAGTAAAGCGGGTGATCAGTATTCGGGTAGGTGCACAGTAATAAATGACGTACATTTCTCTTTGGGATGTGTGCTATTTATATTATTTTAATGAGCTTACCTTACTGGGTCTGATTAGTGGAATGGATCACACTTATGGACGTATTACCTAATCCTTAATGACAGGTTAGTTTCACTAACCTTGGTTTGAGCATTAATAGATGTATGGGTTGGCCAGGTCGACCGTGACGATTTCTCTCGTCTCGGCCAAGTTCTCGCAGTCTCGGTCAGCAAGCCCGACTCTCGGTCAGGGTGACCGGATCTTCGGTCTCGCCCGTACCAGGACAAAATTTAAATAATTAATAATTAAAATTTTAGTAATTAATTAGATACTAATTTTAAAATTATTTATTAATAATAAATACTTTAAATATCAATAATATTTTTAAACTTTAAAATAATAATTAATTTAATAAATTGAGTGAATACTAACTTTATTTTAGTGTATTGATAAAAAGAAGGGAGGACTAACACGTATTAGGAAAGAAGAAAAGAAAGGAAATGACATGATCATGAGTCATCAGAAGCTGATGTAATGTTTTGTTGAAAGTGGTGGTGGAAGATTCTGGAAGACACTAGTAGACCACTCCATAACTTACACTGGATTCCCATTTAGCTACAGCCATTCCCTCCAAAGGCATAAGTTCCTTCTCTACAAATGTTTGTCCCTACTATAGACACACAATTTTAACAACACTTAACTTCTACATCTGTATATTATAAGAAAATATATGTCCAAAGTAGTACACACAATGTTAGACATCATTAAAATTCAAATCTTGTACTACTTGGTCAAGAAATAGAAGTTGCTGCCACTTGTATCAACCAATGTTTCTAAAAAATTATCTTTATATAGTTTAACATGAAACAATTCTTTCTGTACAAATTGAGGGTTCTTAATTATTTATCCAATTCTCTTTTAAGATCGAAAAGTAAGATTAGTCTACCCCTTCAAATGCAAAATCTCTTTAAATAAAAGATAAAACTAATCTATAGTATATAAGTATTAGCAAACCTCAATGTTTATTAGATCTACTGTGATCTACTATTAGATCTACTATTGAACCTTCATAGGTATTTAGTCTCACGTTTTATATGTATATGTTTCAACACTTCCTAATAATGAGTAGCTGGATTCTTAACAGACAAGACAAGTCAAATTATTTTTAAAATATAATCAGAATGCCAAAAGAACAAAAAGAGATGCTGAAAGCTACTGAGCGAAGCATATTGGTTGGCCGGTGAAGTATAAGACACATAAAGTGTAGATAACTTTGCTGGTATTTGGTTTATGCTCAGCCAGTTTTACTCATGAATGCTGCATATGTTAACTTTAAAGGATTAAAACATCTAATTGCATAAGCATCTTCATAAGCTGGATTAAGAAAATTATTGAAATAAGTTAAATAGAATTTGTTTTAGCAAGTTCGATATAAAAACTCACAGAATTAAGCTAAAGAATTTATGAAGGTATTTTTATAAGCACAAATAGGGTCTGTAGAAGATACTGTAAAAGCCTCCTAAAAATAGTTGGTTTCTATGTGGTTGCATGACTGCGGTGACTTCTGCATAGCCTAACGGTCTCAGGTTACCTGTTTGAAGCTTGAAATTCGAGTTAATAAAAAATTAGAAGCTAAAATGTTGGGTACCTTCCATCATCAGGATGTTTAGCAATCATATTCTTGAACCACTTCTTCACGATTTCTTGTACTTTATCATCTATCCACACATATATGTTGGACCACCATTATGACTGCAACACTCAAATATTCGGAATAATTAATATCTTTTTGGCATGAGCCTAAATATCAATTTATTGAAGACATTATGTGTATCCAAAATATCATCTTAAAACCAAATGAAATCATTAATATAATTCATGCAAATTCGTGTTGAAAACATCATCTGTATAAACTAATCTGTATAAACTAGTCTACATATAATACTTGTCCATCCAGCAAAGAATATTAAATAAGCATCAAGGAAAAGTTGATTATACATTTGTTTTAGCTAGAAACATCAATAACTAAGTTTATTACATTATTACAGCTGGTTAATCGAACCAAAATGGCTGCTTATCTAAGTAGTATGATACATGGAGCACATAAAAGCTGTGACGGCAATATGAAGGAGCACACAAGTGAAGACAACTGAGAAAGTATTACATGATCAAGAACATATGTTCTTGGTCCATCTCCGTGAGACACATTATTTACTCCTCTGAGTATACGTATTACGTGGAGAATGACCAAGATCACATAGTCCTTGACCATGTAATGATATCTTCTTATACACCACCACGCCCAAGCTTGTTGCGTATCTTACTGATATAGTCAGAAGCCAATCCATCAACACACTGCTCTTTCTTTGGGTTAACATCAGTAGGGACTCTTTCTTGATAAATCAAATGTTCAGTTGATCCATTGCTCCCGCATGATTTGACCACATATGTGGGGTTTGCACGACTCTGTGGCTGTTGTGACCTTCTGCTTGTAGGTAATTGATCAGGAACCAGTGCTTCCTCATCAGAGTCCATATCAGACTCTGGACCAGCCTTTCTAGTACTAGTGGCACCAAGAGTCTTCTGTGCAATAGAGAAAGAAGACAGCTTAATGATATTTACTACAAGCTTCATCGATTTCTCACAAAGAGACTTCTCATTCTTGGACTTGATTCTATCCATGATTTTTGGCTTAACCAGACCCTGGTGTTTTAAGAGATGGTTATTGCAACATTTTTAAGCAAGGTCTATTTATAAGCATAGGATGTAGATGGGTGGGTGAATTGGTCTTTTTGGGTTCTTTCTGGTTTCGTGTAAACCCTCATCCAAATATATCCTAATCTCAGTTTCTTTGGTGTGTGGATCCCTTGCTCATTCAGTTATATGAAGGTTCTTCTGCAAAGAGTAGAGCCCACGTAATTATAGACAGAATCTTGTTGCTTTTGTTGCTGTATGCCGAATGAAAACATGTAGTAGCACACATAACATAAATAATTGGTTTGGTCCCTGGCTGCACCATTCGTTAAAACCATTAAGATTCTAGGCTTTATAAAACTATAACGGGCAAAAAGTAGATTTTAGTGACTGGTGCACATGGCCAGAGATTGGGGAGATTTTACCCTGGTCTTATATTATTCACGTAGTTCACATGCTACGGAGGTTTGATATTTTATTATGTTTGGGTTACGCGAAGTCGTAAAGTCCTGAAGGTATAAGATTCTTTCATTCTGCTAATCTCCTATTTGTGTTTTTCAGAATGTTACTGTTTCTTAATGGTTGTCTTTACATTTTAAATAACGATTACCTTACAAATTACGCTTTTGTGGAATCGTCTCATCCAGTGTATCTGACACGACTAGTGTCAAGCATGCAGTGATGGAAGGAGGGCCCATCTCAAACAACCACCCAAGATCTGACCGTTTATATTAGACAAATGTTTTTATAGATACTTTTATTTGTGCATTCCTACTTCCTACCCAAAATATAAAAAACGTGCGTTTTTTTGCAGGGAAAGGAAACATTGGTACCATCAATTGATAGCTGTGTTCAATGAGCAATGATGAAATGCATCAACTTAAAGTTGTATTGCTGCAAACACTTCTGATGAATAAGTCAAATATTTTATACACCCTCACCCTCTTTAGGGCCCTGGCTGATTAAATATGTTAATGTTGACCTTAATGGAAGGCAACGCAATTTAAATCTCTACCTTAGTTTAAAACAAGAACTAAACCAAGCTGCACAAACATAATTGGCCATATCCCTAAACATTCTCTATTCTCTGCAATGGGCCATTACAATATTCACTTAAAAGTTTACTTTGAAAGCAGACGGGGTGGCTCCTTGGTCAGAGAAGTTTTTGGTTACTTGTAAGCTAAGAAAGCTCACAATCAGAAGATATGGGTTACTTGTCTTATTGAAGTCAATTTTGATACATTGATCCATGTACAGATTTCCTTCATTCTAGTGAGCGAGATGAAAGCCAAGGGTTGGGTGCCACATAAGTATAGCCCTGGAAATGGTCACCTGCTGTAGGTGTGGTTGCTGGCGAGTCATTAGGGGGCATTGCTGTCCAACATTTGTCAAAATTAGCTGTACAGTCTTTCCCAGACACATCTGGTTTAAACTTTGGTTCCACTTCTCTTGCCTCCAATTTTTTCCAATTGATTGACCTAAACCATTTATGACTTTTGATTTGGTCATCTCCATTTGGCCCATGTCCTAACCTTGTCGCTGGATCCTTTTGCAGCAACTGTAACAAGTAAACAGAATGTACAGATTTTAGAATTGGATCCCTCTATCTCTGTCCGTACATATTTTTTCTTTAATCTCAAACAAAATATTTGAGAACATCACGTCCCAGAATAGGAACTTTTACTGTATCCTAGCATTCTTCTATATTATTTTTCAACGCTATCCTTTGAATGTTCATACTTAGTAGCAAAATAACATCTACATAAATGTGGTAAATCAATTTTTTATTTCTCTAGAAATTGTCATTAGGTAAGGAAAAATTGATCGTAGTGCAGATGCTTTTACTACCTTTAATTTTGTATTTAAAGAAATTACTCACTTTGTATTTTGAGCAAGATGATCAGATCATGAGTGTGGCTGTTTACAAAGTAACCTTGAAAAATACTGGAAAGATATCGTGGTATATTTTTTTCACTAATTTCTATTAGAATATTCATGTCATTTAAAAAACATGATTTTCTTTTTGAATAACATACGTGAAATCCAAATAGATTAACATAGACAACAGAGTCAACTTACATACTCATGAAATAAAACAAATTGGCGTTTTAGTTTTAAAATATTTTGATAAATACTATCGTTAACAAAATATCGGAATTGTAATTTTGAAAAGGTCAATAGATGAGTTCTTTGAAAATGAACTTAGACTGGTTTTGAGAAAGATATAAATTTAAGTTTCGGGTTGACATATATTTAGGTTCACTGTGCATGTGAAGACTATACAGGATAAATGTCAAATTTATGTTTTCAAAATAGAAGTATCCACATAGAAATTAGATAGGATCACTTTTGGAGTAAAGTATACGATTTCACACATAAAAAGAGATCATACAATTAAGTTGTGTTCAGGTAACATGCATATTATACTTGTAAGTGCACGTGAAAGAAGATGAGAAAGTAGAGAAACATAATGGAAGAAAACCAGATATACTGTCGTCTACTTACTCCTTTGAGTAA
Organism: Phaseolus vulgaris; assembly: GCF_051622355.1. Taxonomy (NCBI): domain Eukaryota; kingdom Viridiplantae; phylum Streptophyta; class Magnoliopsida; order Fabales; family Fabaceae; genus Phaseolus; species Phaseolus vulgaris. The sequence continues at coordinate 43,364,193 of NC_143500.1, read as the reverse complement.
TGAGTGAGCTTCACTGGTAAGGAATGGTGGAAGTTTAACTTTCTCTTTAATAATTTTCTCCTGAAGTTTCTTTCGGTTAGTGTGTGTAAATGGTGCCTGCCAAATGAAATCATAAATTATGACAAGTTAATGCTTCCCCTTGTGTTCTTACATAGAAAATAAATGAAATAGAAAAGGTTCCTCAACAGCAATTAAACAGATTCATTCACAAATGAATATTGAAAAATAAAAAGAGTACATTGATCTTCAATAAGGTCCGCATTGAAATAATTAGGTTCAACACTTTCGATTACCATGTAATTTGAACTTAAATCAACCTCATCCGCCTATAGTAAAATTTAGAGTCATGCATATCTGCTGACTCAACCATCTATTGGATAGGCAACTAAGCCTTGGCCAAGACATACCTATCTTCATTAATAACGTTCTCTATTCAAGGCCAAATACTTAATGAACTCTAATTTCTAACCGTGCATATTGTTATTGTCCACATATAATCCCAAGTATTCAACTTTAGGTACCTTAAGACAATGATAAGTGTTAGAAAAAGTGTTGTTAGCATTTTTGGTGCAGATAGGCATTACCTTCCCTGTTAGCATTTCATACAACAGGATACCAACACTCCACCAATCCGCATCCTTGTTATGGCCTTTAGCCAGAAGAATTTCAGGAGCCATATATTCCACTGTCCCACAAAGAGAGTTTGATCTTCCCATTTCATCAATCTCTTTTGACATTCCAAAATCAGTCAGCATGACCTATACACGGGCAGAGCAAATATCAAAGTCGAACTATACAGCTCAGCCATCTAAGATATTCAACGGTGAAGTTAACAAACTTGATATATCAGAATTAGGAGCACAACCCCACAAGGTGACATAAAAAACAGAAGGCAATAAGACTATCAAAAGTGAAAGCAGCAAAAACAAAGTTGATGCAAGAAAGAAGGCATAGTAAGTATGGGCATTATTATTACATGCCCATGAGAATCCATTAGAATGTTTTCAGGCTTAAGATCCCGATGCACGATGCCTTTGCTGTGAAGATGTGAAACAGCAGACACTATCTCAGCAGTGTAAAGCCTTGCCTGATCCTCACTACTCCACACATACACCAAACCAAAAGGATGATTAAAATTAAATAAACGTTGAATACGTAGCTTGCAACACATAAGATGAAGAAAAAGATACCTGAAGATACCCTGGCGATACAAATGAAAGAAGAGATGCCCTCCATTTATAAAATCCAACACCAAATATAACTTAGATTTGGTCTGCACATAACATACAGAGTAAGTGATTGTATGAATGAATTGAAGTGAATTAGGATAGTGAGTTAGAGACCTGAAAAGAGTAACGTAGCTGAACAATGAAAGGGTGAAGAACTTTAGTGAGAATATCCCTCTCCGCTTTCATGTAATCAACATGGTTTTTCTTTATGACGGTGTCCTTTCTCATGACCTTCATGGCGAAGACCCCGTCACCATCGAAGCAATTTCCTTTTTTTCTAACAAGAAAGACTTTGCCAAAGGCACCCTGCCCTACAACTCGGAGAATATGAAAATCGGAAGGTCCAATCTTAACAGGGTCAGAAACAAGAGGTTCCTTTTCTTCGTCTTCGTCGTCGTCCTCGTGGACGAAGTAGAGAGGGGTGGAAGAGGGATTGAAGCGCGGGGAGGGGCCCACAAAGGAGTGGGACCTACTGTGGATGACGTGTGGGCTTGTGATGGATGGGGATGGGGATGGGGAAGAAGAAGAAGAAGAAGAAGAAGGGATGATGAGTTTGGTGAGGTTCGTCTTCTTCTCATATGTTGACACCATTTTTCCTTCCAGGGAGAGAAAGAGATGAGATTACATTGCACTTTGCATTCACTGAATCCAATTGGTGAATGATTGATTCGATTTGACGAGCAAAAGTGGAACTTCAAAGGATGGGTCCACGCGCTGTTCATGCTCCTCGCATCATCGCTCCAATAATAAATACATCCAAATTAAGGTAATCATTTCATAAGAGTTATATTAAGGATCATAATTGGAAGTTCTGAATCTTATTAAGGCCATATCATTACAATATTTTTAATGCAAGGTGTTACACTACTTTTTCTTTTTTACTATTCTCCTTCTAGATAACATACAATATCTTATTTAATATTTAATTTCACGGTAGATCTTATTTTGATATTTTAAGTAAATTTTGTTAGTTTCACAATTTCATCTGTATTTAAGTTTGTTGGTAGAAAAATATTTAAAAAAATCTTTATATTTTGAGGTGTTTCACTTGTTTTGTTACCCTAAAGCATCGTACAACAATTGAATTGCAAAGTCACGCAATTCATTCACTACTTCAATCGAAATTCAATGAATTGGCTTCCAATTGTTTCTTGTGGTTGGAGAGAGGTGGTTGACAATGAGCGAGGAGATGAGGGAAAAGAGGATTTGGAGAGGGTCATCCAAGTAATGGTGGTGCATCTGGACATTGGCAGAACAAGATTGTCCAAACAATGAAGGAATTAAAATATTTACATAATTGGTAGAATCATTAAGCGGAAGATATTATATTGATTACTTTTAAATAATTATAATCAAAGGAACTAAATCTAGAAAATTTAACAAAGAAAAGAACCATTAATAAAATATTTTGAGACTAATTTTGAAAATTTATTTGATTAAATTTCATTTGAGTTTCTGTAATTCCCTTGATTCCCTATTTTTCACTTGCGGTCATCAGTTGCCTTTCAACTTATCTATAATAATCTATAACTATTAGAATATCATTTTTGGTTTTCACGATTTGTTCGGCCTGTTTATGCTCAACTGATATACAAATTACTGACCAATGAACATATGACAATTGCTTCCTGCAACATATCATTGCACCCGTAGAAAAGACGAAACTGTCCTAAATTTTTTTTTCGAAATATGTGTTCTGGATTTTTTTTTCTGGAATGAAATTTTATGTTATGAATTTTTTTATCCGGAATGAGTTTTTCATTTTTATTTTCGGATTTTCATTTCCGAAACACAATAATTTCTTTTCCAGATTTTTTTTTTTTCTGGAATGTATTATTTTTCAATTTTGAATTTTTTTGTCCAAAATAGAATTTTAATTTTTTTTCCAGATTTTTATTTCCGAAACTCAATAATCACTTCCAGATTTATTTTTCCAGAATGTATTATTTTCAATTCTGAATTTTTATTTCCAGAATTAAGGGTATTTTTGGAAATTAAAAAAATATGTTGAGTGCAGGTTAAAAATGATTGAGTGTAGGAAGCATAGGAAGCATTTGCCTGAACACATACACGACTCTAACCTTCTGCATTTTACCAGTCACTGTTCTCGTTCGAGGTTGAAGATAAGGATTACTTTTCAGCGCCAACGCCAGTTCAGCTATAACAAACCAGCGTTTAGCTTCTCTTAATCTCCCAATTTAAAAACAGACAAAAGATGGTTGCTAATATAACGCTCAAACAAGGAAATGGAGCCTTGCATCAAAACATGGCATAGTCAAGAACCGCAATAGGCCCTCGTAGCTTTAAGAATGTATTCAAGTTTTTACTGTTAAATAAAATCCGGTGAAAATAAATTTATTCAAAAATAATTTAAAAATCTTTAAATAAATAATTATTTATAATTTTAAGATCCTTTTGGCTATGAAATCAATATTAAAATATTATTTCCATTAATAAGAACTTAACATATTCTATTAGTGAAGAGCGTATCCACTCTAAATTTTAAGACGGTTTTGCCGCCACATGCATCAAGAGCTTATAATAACTCTATCAAATTAGTCAATCATTCTATGTTCTTGACATCCCTCTTCGTTCATTTGAATAGATGAGTCAGACGAACCTAACAAAAATCAGTGCACAGATTCCAAATTTCATATTCATTCCAAACTTAAAAAATTGAAACAACTTATCAATGTTCTCTATTTCCCCCCACTTTTTCTGTTTCCATTAAATTACAATTGTATACCATGTAACCTCCGGTCCCCCCCAAAAATGACAACCGGGACAAACATCACTCACCAATCCCACATCTCAAGAAAAATAAAAGATACAACACCCTATTTAATTTCTTCCGGCCAACACAACAGATCATGCAGGGGCAAATTCTCCTGAAAAATTGGAGAATGATAATAGATAAAAAAAAAAGAATATAAGATAGATAATACACAACCAACTAGCCTAGCCAACAGACAGGACCTAAACAAAATGGCCCTCCCTATCACAGGCATTTATCAATCGTCTATGATACATTCACCATGTTCAACTCAAGCGGTCTCAAAGCTTCTTGAACTATTTCCTGAACTGATCTGTTCCGTCGGCAAACATCTGAGAGCTCTTCAACAGGAACAGTAAGCCCATTAGTATCACCGCCGGATGCTGCATCAGAAAGAGCTTTCAAGAATCTTGATCGCTCCACATCTGTAACAGCTGTCGATGGAATTAATAAAACACTCTTTTTTGCCCATTCCAGCGCTTGCATCCCATATGATCGAGTTAACGCCAGTAGCGTATAAGATACCTGAGGAAGGAGCAAGTGTAAAAAAGAACAGAAGAGATAGTGGCACTACATCCCGTCAAAAGTGAACATATGCAAATAAAGACAGTAGACGTTGCGTGAGAAATTGAGAAATTACCACGTCCACTCGAGATTTTGGAAGTGCTCCCGTTAATGAAGCGACCAAAATTCTGGTGATGCTGGCACCTCGAGGAATAATTACACTATCTCTTATTGGTATAAATAGCTCCCCCATAGAGGAATTTGCAAGATCAAAAATATCAGCCAAGAAATGCAAAATGGAATTGGAAGCCTCCCTACACAGGAGGAAAACAGCAAAAAGGGTAAACAACCACACTAAATAAAAGTGAGCCATGGAGCAGCGTGAAAAGTAGTTACAACAGGATTTCTTGGCTCTCAACAATAAATAATATACAAAAGGATCATGAATACACATAACACCCTTTCCCAAGAATGGATGATGCTTTTTAAGTTTTTTTCAGTTAGAGACTGTACCTATGCTGTACTGTGATGCCAATCATAGAGCAATCGACTAATGAAGGAAAGACAGATGAGGGAATAAACAGTTGAGGACAGTAGCGAATACACCTTGACGCCAACAAGAAACAATCATCGGCTATATCAGGACGGGCTGTGAATTCCTGCAGCAAAAAAAAATAAAATCAGACATTAAAAGACTATCAACAGATTTGAAAGAAAGTACTACAGAAAAGTCACTCAGATCACCTGAATATTTGTGAGAAGACGTGTTGTATGTTGAAAGAGCGCCTCAATCAAACTTTTTAGGTAGTCAGCACAAGATGGATCAGAACCAAATATCTGAAATGCAAGATATCAACCACCAAAGTTATGCCAAACTAGTTCATTGACCACACCATGAAGAGGAAGGATTTTGTACAACCTATAGTTGATGGGATAATTAGGTTATATCTACCAATCTTTTCACAGAACAAGTCATTTTATCAGGAAAAAAATCAGTGGAGTAAATTAGTCGAGGAAGCAAAGACCAGAAATAAGAAAGAATATACAAGTAGAAGGGCACATGGAAATAGGTAAATTTGGTTTTTCTAGGTAATATATAAGTAGAATAAGAAACTGGGGGATAAGGAGAAGTCATCGGAAAAAGCATTTCCAATACCCATATGTTCACAGGCCTCATAGCACAGTTGTTTGGACTTGTTATCTTGTCTATGAACCATGTTCTTTCTTCACACTTCAGTCCATATTTCCTTAATTGGTCCTTTGGTCTGTCTTTACACATCTATTCGAGTATCAATGCTAGAATAAACTATTGATCATATACCAACATTTTCACTATCCTGCTATGGTATTTTCCAGCTTGGCCATACCACACCCTGGTCAGGGACTGATAACCATGCACTCATGTTCACCCAGGATAAAAAAAGATCTTTCTGTAAAGTTGAAATGTATTTCTAATACCAACATAGCATCCACTATCCTTCTATGATTGGCCACACCACACCCTGGTCAGGGACTGATAACCATACACTCACCTTCACCCAGATATATTTGTTTCAAGTCGACATATATTTCTAAAACCATTTTCTGTATGCAGACTCGTTCATATAAAAAGAAATTTTCTATCACGCACAATGAAGGTATCTATTGAACTAAAACCATATAACTTCGGAAACATTTGGTTATGAGGAAAGGCCAGTGACACAGCAACATATGAATACCTTTATAACTTCACTGGAGAGATAAAGAAAGCATGGTTGGTGGTGCTGCCTATATAGACTCTGAATCTCTTCCAGCATGGCACCAATTGTGAGCCCCATGAATCTTCCAGAAGTTCTCACCTAGAAACAAGCGATAGAATATTGCCACATGACATTCAATAATACAAACTAATCTTTTCAATATTCAATATACATAGAACCAGAGTTGAGCATGTACAGACTCTTTAGGAGGAAGATACCATCTGGTAACTGACAATAAATTTTAAATCTGAACTGCTGACTTGGCTGACAAACAGCCAACTGAAAACATGGCTTATTACATTTCAGTAGAAACACATCATAAACATAGTGTGCTGCAACCACATGAAAACTATGGATGGAGACATCATGACAGATTTAGACATAGTAAGCATGGGATGAAACCACACAAAAATTGTAATAAGTTAAGATTAATGCCTAATCCATATTGAATGACTCTACCAACAGATGCCTTTCTCATTTTAACAACTTCCTTCACATTGACAAAGTGTAAATGGAGCAGAGTTAATTATTTAGCTTACTCACTGCATATTTACATGCGCGGCAGAGAGATTCCATTGTTCTCATGTCCCAAGCACGACTGGCATCAATGTCATTATAAAGATGTCTTAGACAAGAAATCTTCAAAATATAAAAGAATGAAAATGAAGCAAAGAAAAAAAAAGATAATCAGGGACGACTTACAGATCAAAGATAGCCTTAAAAATAGGCCATAGCCGTTGAATAGCATCTGCCACAACTTGAGGATGATGTACATATCTAAAAGCAGATTCAGTTACGTGTTAAGGATTGTGATAAATGTAGTTTAAAAAAAGGGTGATGCTTGGGGCACTTAGACAACATCTATTAATTAGGGAACACACCTAAAGATGTAAGCAAATCTATCAATGTGAACTGTTAACTGACGAGAAGGTCTTTTACTCAAGCTTTCTGGACCTAGAGCAATAGCTTCCTGGTGGAGCAAAATATAAAATAGAACACAAAATAATCAAAAGAAAATTTTATAACTGAAAAGTGTCTGCAAATTGAACACTAACCTGTAAAGGAGTTATGACTGGTATGCATAACGCCTCAAGAGCTCTCGTAGCATCTTCTGGAGGAAGTTCAGTAACGACCATACTGCATGGAAATTGAAGATGTTCAAGTCAATATCATTGAAAAGGTAGAAACAAATCAAACATCAGCATACAAACCTATATGTTAAAATTTAAAGCAACCAAATTACCTTAATGCTTCAACCAGATGCAACGAGTCTTCAGCAGGAACTTTGAAACTATCTTCTCCATTAACCGTCTTGTTGTAGATGTGGAACAGACCCTCTAAGCATCCACAAAGCTTTTTCCGGCAGTCTGAAATCAGAACAAAATACAAGAGATTATTCACATCAAATAATCAAATCATTGTAAATCACCAACTTGCATCCTTATTGCTGATCCAAAAAAAAAAAAAAAAAAAAAAAAAACCAACTTGCATCCTCAGGCAAGAGAAGATTTTTCATAAGCAAGGAGTTATGGCTTGAAGGCATTTCTACTTAAAAAACATGAGAACAGAGATGATTGAATTCTTGACAACAAGATCATAGACTGTTATTATATCAAGAACCAACTATTCCCCAACAGTTGAAGCTGTTGGGTTAAGGCTTATTCCATTCATTCAATCAAATACTGTCTCAATTAAATAGGCCATGAAAAAAATAATGGAATTAAAACAAAATACCTCGTTGTCCATCCAATATTTTCCTTTTTATTCATTTTGCGAAAAATTCTAAGAATCACTACAGCCGTTGTTAGGTAAAAGCAGACATAAAAGTAAAATTACGTTCCTGCAAAACCTTATTGAAAAAAAAATGCTTCCTTAAACAAGCTCATGTCTTAAAAACAATAATGTTTTCATCACTGAGTATGAAAATGACCAAAACAATGCTCCATGCAACACTTCATAATCAAAACAAAACCACAAAGTTCAGAAGTTGATTTGTTTTCATTCAAGGTAGAGTCGCTAATCTTTGCCATGTTTGCACTGAATATCATTGTAACTCACCAAGCTAACTCTTCACCATTCCAAAACATAAAAAGAAAGTGCACAAATATACTCAGAGTAGTTGGCTATACCATCACATATGTGTCTAAATGCCAAAGCAGCAGCAGCTGCACAATCTTCAGATGTACCCATGCCATTCATTAGGATATCTAAAACCGATGGCAGTACAGACAGTCCACAAGACGCAGAATCAAGCCATTTTGAATAAGCTCCAATAGTTAAACACACTGAAAATAAAGCAACCAGACATGAAAAGCATTTTATTAGTCAGGTAACATAATGAAATAAAAAATTACAAGGACTGGGAACTAAAAAGTTCATCAGGAAGAGAAATAAATAAAGGGCAGTACACACTTTACCTGTCTGAAGTAGTTGGGGTTGATGAGGAAGTTTCGGAAGCAAAGCCATGATCTGTATGAAGGCAAAAAAAAAATACTTATGGACTTGCAGAAGAATGGAAGTAGACAGTACCATTGTATTAGACAATGAAATATGGTAAGCAAGGAAAATTTGAGACATTGGAGGTGGGAAAAACAGGATTTTAGGGGTATAGTCAGCATAAGGAAAATAGATTTCATAGAAGATTAAGTCTTTGGAGATGAACAATTTAACACCCGAAGATAAACAACGTATAACTCTTATGAGCAGTAGAATATCTTAGGAAAATACAGGAAATCAAATATGTGAGTTGGTCTAGATAAAGGAGGTGGGTGCAACCGAACATAAGAAAGTTATAATCCAAGAGCAGAGTCAACAATGACTCAGGTTCTTTGCACCAAGATATCCACAAAAGAATTTAAATACAGATAGAAATTCGTCTGTGTAGACAAAAGGGTATAAAATTAAGGAAGTATTTTATAATGGATTAAAAGAAATTATTTGTAATATTTAGCAGAAGAACTATATAATAATTATTATTACAAATTTAAAGGTGGAGGCATACCTGAGGCATCACTTCTGCTTCAACAACTGACACATAATTCGATATAGCCCGAATACAAAATAAAGCAGCCTCAGCTGGTCGCCATTCCTTGTGTTCATTATTACCATGGCCAGATACAGCCTAAACAGGGCGATAAGGCAGTTCAGAAACAGTGAAGAGGTTTGGGAAATAACATTCATACATTGTTTAAGCAAAATCACATATAAGAAGCAGAAAAAACATGGCCAGCAGCTACAGTCTACTTACTGATAATAAAGTTAACAAGACATGCAAAAAAGTTCTAAACGAAACTCATGCAGTAAAATTTGTTTAAACCAGGTTATTTCACACCATTACAAGAACATTTGATTGTCAATAACAAAAGCATATTTTAATTAATGTTCGCACCTCAAGCAGTTTCATGTATAAAATTTTAAGTGTCGCATCACCACCAAGTACTGATGATGCATCTGTCAATACATCTGCAACAGCTGAAACACAAATTTCCAGTTAGAAATATTATCTAATTCTGGTTGAAATACATGTGTTAAGAAAGAATTAGCAATCAGTAAACCATAATAAAAGTTGTACAGCATAGTATTTCAGGGCAAATGGCCCCTCACACAAACAAGATCATCACTAACTAAAATACTCAGACAGAGAAACATTAGATCTTAAAAGTAAATTGCATTAGTAATAGCATGTGGCCAACAGATGCAATGAGCATCCGTTAACAATTTTCACAAAGCTTTCAGAGCATTAAAACTATTCCCTATTTTCGCTGAATGCAAACCCATGAAATTATCTGAAATCAAATTTCACGTTTCGAACTATACAGTAGTAATTTAAGTTGTTTCATTATCAGTGTAGTTGTTCCTTGCATCCCACATATAAGAAAACCCATAACACAGGCTTCAACAAATCTTTGTCACTAAATACGACAAATTGTTAAAAAATGAGAGGAAATTTTCTAAATGTGTCTGTATCTTCACCACTCAGCAGATGAATTATTTACAACAATAATGATTACAAAGACAATAAATAACAACTACTACAAGTTTCAACAGAACAATTAAAACATCACAATTTCCTAAAGTACATTGAACCGTGTTACAATAACTGAACTACTTGGAAAGATAATAAACATTAAAAGCACCCATTTCCAACACAAATCAACTTTTTGTCCTGGATTTAAAAGATATGGCAACAGAAACTAACAAGAACAAAAGATATGATACCTTCCGAATGGAATTAAATAAGATAAACAATAGCCAGGAAATAGCGTCAATTTGACTATCCATGCTTCTCAGTGTAAAATAAGTATCAATTTCAGAACCAAATTGATGTCAATAGACACTTTTCGGACAAACCAGTGCTTATTTAAGATTATGAGTGACAATAATGCATTAAACCAAAAAATTATTGCTAGATGGTTAATATGTCATCCATCATATATTATTAAACCAATGGATCAAGATATTATATCCAAGGAGCCCCCGTTCATGTTCTAAAAACAGTCCTTATAAAGAGAATTTTTAAGGGATGAGTAGGATCTTTTAAATGAGTCATGGATAAGGATTTTTCCTACATGTTTAATGGATCATAGATGCAATATTGTTTATCTGTGACCCATCCATTTTAATCCAACTTGATTTTTCTAAATCTTCTGATTTACACCCATGTAACAAAGAGAGACCAAATTGATGTCAAACTTCTTGGAGCCAATTGGGAACTTTCTTATACATATGGAGGACCAACGAGAGTGTAGTGTTTATATATAGCAAAAAACAGAGACCCCTTTATATTAATTAACAATCAGCCAAGAGACCACAACAGCTAAGAACCATCATAAAATTATCAAAATCAATGCAAATTATTGTGTTCCAATCCATCCACAATGCAATACTCCAGGTACTTCAGAGCAGATTGTTAAGCTAGCTATAATGATGCAATTCAACTAAAAAAGTTACAGTAAAAAATATGTAATTTTAAGCACATTAATTTGTTTATGGAATAATTCATCCACATTAATTTTAAGCACATTAATATCACAAAAACGGATATGGAATTATTTGTTTATATTAAAACAGTAATGAGTTTTTAACATTTAAACCATTTTAAAAAATAGTTTACGGTTAATGATTTATGCAGAAGAATATGCAAGGGATAAAAGAAATAATGCAAAAGAAGTAGAAGAGAAAGGAGATTTTGGGATCAGCATGAGAAGTGAGGCCACCGGTATAAGAGATAAATAATGTCAAGTGTGATAAATGAGGTTGTTGCTTTGCAATAGATGCAATGGTCAGAGTAACGTGTGAAAGAGGAGTTTAAAGTAATATAATAAAAACTATGAATCAGAACGCTGAAGCTGCGAGATGGAGGTCCAACAGATTTTTTAACCCTGCCTGAACGGCTTCTTTAAGTGGTCATCTGAATAGCCTAACATAATAGCTTCTCTCCTAAACAGCTTAAATGTGAATCAATCAAATGCACAATAATATATGAGGAAAGCAAGCAGATGCATCAGAACAACACCATCCCATTACCATATTTGGTCTGCTTAAATTCCTTAAGATCCTCGTATGAAAGGTCTTGATAATCTTCAGGATACTGAACCCGAAAGATAACCTATAATAATCCGTGAAAAAAGGAAGGTAAGAATACTACAGGTATTCAGTCAAGTTATGTATGATCGAATGCCATTAAATCATATATTTCATAATGCAACAAGAATGTTGTGAATAATTATGTAGATAAGTAAAAAGTCACATAACTTTTTAGCGTATACATATAATTACAAAACTGATATTAAGGTAAAACAAGAGCTGGAAACCATGCACTGCTGAGGGTGTTTGACAGTTTCATAGGAAATTTTTAGTTCCAACATCTCACCAGTGATACAAGTGACTCATATGCACGACGGAAAACCTGCAGCCTTCTATTTCTCTCTGCTTCAATGCAAGCTTCATTACCATATGAAATATAGGACTCCCTGTCAGATTATATAATAATCATATTTCTGGTTAAAGCAGAGTCAAGTAAAAGGGTTTATTTGAATAAACTTCATAAACATCTCTAGGGAAAAAAATAAGAAACATAAAATGAGTTCCTTTATAAGCCAAAGTTAATCATCTTCTCCTGAAAAAGCTTATAGAGAAATTTACCTAAACAAACCCTACAAATGCTATTTTCCAGAAAGGACAAAAATCACCTTTTGGTCAAGTTTAACTGAAGACTATGCCAAAAGTTAAAAGTCATAGAAGCAATATCATATTCAGGATGTGAAGCAACTTCCAACAATGCATGCACTATTAGCATTGATTCATCTGAACCTGAAAAATTCAGTTAAGACAATGCAGACCCAATAAGTTCAACACAACCAAAAACCACAAGAAACTTGCTAAGACATCAAAATTATTCACACAGTGCACGAGAAAGCACCAATTCTTCTCAAAGGGAAACCAACGAAGTTTATGACTATGTACAAGTACCGGTTGCAATCAGTTCCACGTATGAATCACCCATGTCGGCAAATAACCTAGCAATCGCCTTCACATCTTCCTCATCCTAGAAAAGAAGACTTGTAAGAAGTATAATATGCAACTGTCCCTAAAATAGCACACTATCATATATATAATGGATGAAACAAAAAACTAATCATTTTCTATACCCATGGTCATTCAAATAGTCATACAGTCTAGAACTGAAATCCTTAAAAAAAGAACTTTGGAATATTTTATTTTTTGGTTCAATTCATTAATTTGAAAAAGTACATCAACCTCTATATATAGAGAACTCTAACCCTAAAGTAGAGATTACAAAGAAATCTCTAGAATCTTCTAACTGCTTCTAACAGCACGCTTAATATCCTACTGTATGTTATTAACTATAATAGATATCTATAATCCCAGCTTGCAACTGAGATCATGAAATCATTCAGTGGGGAGACATTTTGTAAATAGATCTACTAACTAAAGCCCAGATGAAACTAAGGGGTGATAAGGCCACTATCCGGTTTTTCTTTAATGAAGTGTCGATCCATCTGTGTGTGCTTAGTCCTATCATGTTGAATTGGATTGTGAGCAATTCTAATAGCTGATCGTTCAACAAACTGAGCAAGAGTTACAGCATCCTTGTTATTTTCAAGCTTCAAACTTTGATATTGGTCCAACTCAATCCATAAACCCTTCAACAATGCATAATATTCTGCAACATAGAGGGGTTGGCACCAAAGATCTTGCTTCCTAACTCAGCATGTAGAGATATCCTGTCACTGGAATAACTATTTGCAAGGTCTTCCCAAATTTCACGGGCATTGAAGTAGAACATATAATTTCTATTGTTTTTTGTAGTCATGGATCCCCATAGCCATGTAATAATTTGCAAGTCATCATTGTCCCAAATTCGGAAATTAGGGGTACCTGGAGATAAGGCCTCTCCTTCAATATGGTTGAACTTACCTGTACCCTTTAATGTGCACATCGAATAAATTGAGCTCACTAGAGATAATTTCAACCATTAAGGCAACTATCATCAAGTGTGGAAGATCAACATTGCTTAGTGGAGTTGCCATGCAAAAATATAAAGGATTCCCCAACATCCTCCTAAATAAAAACAGAGAATAGAAAATAAAACAAAAAGAAAAAACAGTGTTGTCGTGAACAATACTCTTTTCAAAGGAGAGACACACCCCAATAATAGAAGGAAATTGGAGGCTCCGCAGCGATGACGATGACAACGGTGGAAACAGTGACAGAGAAGATTCCTAGGAAACACAAGTTGGGATGCATTTCTAGCAATCCCTATAATAAAAGGAAATGGGTGCACTTCAAGCAACCCTATAAAGGAAACGTAGCTAAGATGGTAAAGAAGAAATGCAAAAGCAAAGCCTTGCAAAGCCCCCAAGATCGGGAGCTCTAATACCAACTTGAAAAGGATTAATCTGAAAAGAAGATTTTTAGTCAATTCATTAATTTGAAACAGTATATCATCTTCTATGTGTAGAGATCTCTTACACTAAAGTAAAGATAACAAAGAGATCTCTAGAATCTTCAAAGAGCACACTTAATATCCTAGTGTAGTTTATTATCTATATTTTACTATATTTTCTCCTGGATAAATAGTTTAAACTCTTAAAGCCAAGATACAATATTATATATATATATATATATATATATATTTGTTAATTTGTTAACATACAATCAAATAATTTTTAGGAGTAACCTAGCAAGTTATAACTACAAATTTCTTTAAATACACCCAAGGTGCAACTTGCTATCTTATGAAAAACAAATTAATGTAAGTTAGCAAATGCATATGGGGTTGGCTAACTTACACCTACTAATTTTGTTAAAAGTTAGCAAACTATAACTATACACTCAAGGTGTAACTTCCTAGGTTAATCCTAAAAATCAAAAGGGTGTAACTTATATATGTATGTATGTATACACACATACATACACATCCAAGGCTGGCATGATTCACTACATATGTAGTATTGACAATCACAACATGGCTCTAAAACAATAGCTCATATTCCCAATAAACCAAGTCAGCATCATGACATTGTCGCAAACAAAAAAACACGTAAATTTCACATTACTTTTGACTTTAGCCATCGAGTAAATGCCAACAGAGAGAACAAAATTTGTAATACCACAAAAGAAAAACTGTCCCAGTATGCTTTGGAATAGGGCAATCTCTCATGCCCCAACACATGGAGATTGGATATTAATAAAGTATTTACCTTTGTAGAATCACTAAGTTGGGCTTTAAGATTCATAACTTGAGGTACAATGACTTGGATTAAGGGCATATTTGCAGAAACACCGTCAGTATTGCCTGCTGCTGTGTAATGTATTAACTCAGAAATGACTGCAAAAGAGCATACCCACAAGAGAAAGAATATTATGTTGCGAAATTAAAAATACAGTGAAAGCAGTACCATGATTAAATCCCAGGTGACAATATAAAAGGAACAGCAGAAATAATCAAAATGGCGATAATATTACTTATACTGACTTTAGTGAACAAATAAATTAGCTACAAATTTCTATTATCTTGTAAAAATTTGTTATAATTGATTGATTATGATGAAAAAATAATAGAGAAAATATTGATGTTTGATAAGATTACATAAACACTAACCTACATTATGTGTAATGTTATTCTAGGACAAAGTACTAGAGTAATACAATCATAGCAAAATGAAATGTTTTTGTCACATTGTACAAAAATAAGAAATGATAATAAAAGTAAATATTATATAAAGCTTTAACAGTTGTTTGGTACACAAACCTAATAGTAGAGTCAAACACAGTCAAAGCATTTCATCCCACCAAAATCATATAAAACTCCCAATACCTTATAGGATTACAACATCCATTCCAATTCCCATCTTTCTCACTATAGGCATCCCCTGCTATCACATTCAGCACTTCCCAACCACCAGCATTTCCTTGCACATGAATCATGATCATGAACCAGTTGCACCATTCCTTGCACATGAATCATGATCATGAACCAGTTGCAGCAGATGAAAGTGTTTTCTCCTATTATACACCTTAGGAGAAATACTCAAAGGAAGTGGAAATATGACACCACCAAATGCCAGTATATTTCACCAGGGCAAAAATGAAGGCAAATGTGGAATCCTTGATGGGAAGCTCACCATGAAGATTTAAAACTCTCTACCATTTGACTCTTCCACTTTGCTGGCCATAATGTAACCAATTAGGTTATTAAAAGATTTTAGATCTGGAATCAAACTAGGGTCAAAGAAGAACCAGTTCATTTTAAAATTTGATCAAGCTGCACAGAAGAGCTTCCGACAAAAAAATGGAGCTCAAAGGGAATGTAAGTGGATGCCTGTGGTTTTTTCCATTGCTGAAATTTGCTTTTGTAAGAACTTTTACCTCTTCCAAGGAAGAAGACTATAATTTTTTATTTTAAATTCCAGAATATTATATGCAAAGTAACATTCTTTTGGGTAGATATTATGTATTTAACCATTTCATTTAAGATAGAATATGAGTGTCTCAGCTTCTAAAGTTAGATTGACAATGAGGCCATATCATGCCTCCTTATTAAAATACGGTCATATCCTGCCTCCTTATGACAACAAGACTCCTAAAAGTTAAGGGTTTAATATACTAACAAAAATTAATATTAATCTTTAAAAGCATTAAACTATCTACCATCCTAGCTAGCTCATATACATTAAGTTTTCCAGCTTGTTTTAGACAGTATAGCTTCATACATACATAAATTATATAAAAGGGGTGGTCAGTGTTGAATTTCTTTCGGTAGATCAGTATTGCACTTGCACTAGCATCAAGAATTCAATAATAAAATTTTATATTTATTGTTCCTACAATCGTATCCTTAGCATATCTACATCTATCATAATGTGTACCAAGAAGAAGTGATCAGACCTGAAACGTGTGTATCAATAGTTGCATACAATCAATTTGACATTCACTAATTTCTTTTTTCCCAAGGGTTAGTAAAAATGCAGCATAAAGTATTATATGCCTAATTGAAACATATCACAAAAAACAAACATAATTTAAGATGAATGTTTCCCAGTTTACTTGTTATACCATTTACAGATGCCTCTGAAAGTAACTCGGAATTCAAGCTTGATAATGCCGTGAGAACAAGTGGATGAGAACTAAGAACTGATCCTGGAATGCTGGAGAACAAAAAATTCATCAGCCAATCAAGTCAAATACCACCAGGTTGAAATAAACATTTACAAAATCCCCAACCTCTTTATCTAACTTTATGAATGCAAACTAAAACCCATTACCCAGCACTTTCAGATATGCTACCCACGCCTTCTATCATTTTCACTTAACAAAAAGGTCAATATATGTAGAACTCAGGTAAATTATCCAATCCTTCTGGCATTCCTTCATGTGAAAGCCAACAAATTAAATTGCATGCATACATAGCAAAAACGAAATACCGGTAACCCTAAAATTGGGGACAACAGAGCATTCATGTTAACTCAAAAAAAGCTTATTCTCATTCATTATGTTGAAACGAGTCTTCTGACTACAATTATGAGTAACAAAACATCTTATAAAAAATAGATGCAGGCGGCCTAAGTAGAGAAACTTAATACCCATGCTTTAAGCGAAGCCACGAAGCAAATGCCTCAAGAACCTGGAAATTTTAACATGAAAATATCAGATAATGAAATTCATTACTTACCTGCTCCTTAAGTGAGTAAGTAGATAATGAAATCCATTACTAACCTGCTCCTTAAGTTCAGAAATCGTCAAACAAGCTGTCAAGATATTAAGAGCAACTTCCATTTGAGATGTAAGCTCCTTTTCAAATTGACGTCGCCTTTCTGGGCGTGCTGCTATCTTATAATTCAATACTTCCTTCATATACAGATAAAATATGTGAAACATCATAATATGCAACACAAACATTCAAATTGTTAACAAAACTTACTATAATTAAAATATTTTGTTAAAACCATTTATAGAAGAATGCATGACTTATACGATGCTCTGACAAATACTAAATAAACAACAATATCCAAGCCAGACAAAGCAGCATCTTTGTAAATTATAACTTAACATTTAGTCATTCAAAGTTCAGAAATATGTTTAATTAATAAGATGAAAGATGGCATATGCTCCTTCTTCACCACTGATGTCAGCTAGTATACCTCTGGTAGAACTGTAAGTAACTCCAAGAATCCCGGTATATATTCTGGATGTGAATCCATCTCATCCCTAAGCCATTTGACTATACCACCATCGCCCCAGTCTTCGGCAGGGACGTGCACTGCCAAGGCAGCCACTGCAATGCTAATCTACAAGTGCAGCACATTTTGAACAATACATTTGGGAACATTAAATTTCCATACAAAGAGAACAAAACTAACTGACAGAAACAAACCACAGAGAAAGACAAGTTTAAGGGACTTTTATATGACACCTGTGTTCTAACTTTTGGAGGACCCTTGTGGAACTTTTTCAGCAAAGTCTGCATTAAAAAAACTATCAAAATCAAATCATACAAAGTATTGTTCCTACTTAAACATCTCTGTGGTCATGGATTGGAGTCCATAAACCAAACAATTTTACCCAGGGCATGTGACGAAACAGGAGGATATACGCCACCCTTTTAATTGGAGATAAATTACACATCCAAAAACTTAAATAAACACCATAGGAAAAGCACCAAGACTACATAGACCCTAACTCACATTCAATGAGTCACGCAATGGCCGAAAAGCTGTGGAAGGGAGTTCCTCAAAGTCCCTTTGTACCTAAACCATACCAAAAACAAGTACTCAAAACCCAAGAAGAAGAAATAAAGACCTTGGGGCAAGTATTTTGCATTCAGAAACCAACATCCAACATTCTTATTAACTTCTCATCAACAGGAAGTAGGAGAACAGTGAAGTCACCTTGCTTCTCAAGGTCTGAGAACAAAATATTAAGGTTTCTAGATTGCTACTGGGATCATGAAGTAAGTTATCAGCCACCTGCAGAGATCAAAGTAATAAACATTTGTGCGGTAAGTTTTGAAATTTTGTCTCTGCATCCAATTATAAAGCTCAAGATTCAAACAAATAAAGCAAGAAGTCTCCTTGATATCAAAGAGACACGGAAATAGAAACAATCACAAAACACAACTAAACAACCCTCAGAGAGAGGTTCACAGTTGGAGAACCACTACAATCAGCAAATCAATTACCGGAAAAGAAAAGCATGGACAAACAGGATAATTATCTAGTCATTGGGAGAAAATCAAATCGGGGCACAAGACCACGAAAAGAAAGACAAATCCACGACGAAAGTAAATGAATTGAGGAAGCAGATAACGGATTGAAGAGAGAACCTGCCACGCATCCAAAGTCCTTTGGAAATCTTGAAGATAGCGATCGGCTTGCATGCGCACCGCATCGTCAGGGTGATGGTAGAGTGCAGTTAGGGCTTCCTTCACAGTGTTCTGAAGGTCCATGCTCAAATCGAAAGGAAACAATAATCGAATCAAATCGGTGGCGCCGATAGAGGAAGAGAGAACCAAAGTTCAATCTCTCTCTCTCACTATCTCTCTTCTGATTTACAGTGGCTTTTCAATTTGGTGTTCTGCTCTGGCACTACGTTTGAAAGGAGAGAGTAAGGTTTGTTGATAAAGCGACGAAAGGGGTTTTTGGCGCCCGGTGAGAAAGGGTTGGAGCCTTGCTTGCTTTGAGGAGTTTCATCAATCGTTGATCACACATCCTCAACGAAAATACTCTCTCAGCCGTTTGATTAATTGACGCTTAGGTCAACTTACATGCCCTGCACTTTTGCCCAAAAGGTTAGAATGCCTGAGATCTGGACACCTGGCAGTCATTATTTAAATTGCGAGATGGGCCCAATTTAAAGCCAACGTAAATCCGTGTTAAACCGCGAGTTTTTTTTTTTACCTTTGGGTTCTTTCACTTCCTCCGCATGACATTTTGTTTGAACTTATCTCTATTCACAACAACTTAATCAGTGTTATCTTTACGTAATCAAAATTAAGGGTTTGAAATATTTTTTAATCCATAAATTATGTTTTATATTTTGTGATAATAAATAAGTAATTTGAATGTGTAAATTATGTTTCAATTTATGCAAATAATTATAGTTACATTATGATATAATAAAGTTGGTTTTAAATATTTTAGACTGGGTATTGAATTTGTTTGAATGCGATTGAATTAAAAAAAACCATAAACAGTTAATATGAAAAGATTGTGATAAGACAAGTGATTGGGAATTAAAAAGTTATGAAAACACTAAAACATGTAAAAAAAGTTATAAAAAGTAGCGACTAATGCACGGCTGTATCGCATTTTGAATTATATTTAGAACTAAATTAAATTTTGTTAATAGAATGGATTAAGCAGGGGATAACTTATTTGGGAAAATAAATAAAAACAAAATATATGGTTAACAGAAGGTATAAGAAAATAATTGAATACGTGATACTCCTGTTGATATATTTGTAATATTAATATTTTAAGAACAAATTAGACATATCAAATATATACAGAAAATATTGTATATTACAATAGATGTACTTCAAGATTTTATGAAGTTAGAAAAATATAGTTTATCTTTTAAAAAATAATATTTTCAGATAACATTGTTTTGTATAAAAATAGCTTTCTTCTCAAATTTCTCAAAAAAAAATCTCAAAAAAAATCGCACTCACCTATGGAGTATTTTTTAAAATTAAAATGCAATGCTTAGCTTTTATTAAAAAGATTAATTTGTGACTATATTAAATAATTTAATAAAAGTTATATAATATTGTTAATAATATTTTATTCAATACAGTCACCAATTATTTTTTTAATAAAAAATAAATATTTTAATGTAATTTAATAAGAACATTTAACTTTGTAGTATAGAAATAAAATATTAGTTTCACTCTTTTGGATTTAACTTCTAAAATAAATAAAAATATAATACTGATTAAATAAAAATAGCTATAACTTTAACTAAATTTTAAAATTAATAATAATATATGTGTTTTTACTTTTTTTTCTTGACATCACTTGAATTATAAAATAATCTTATATTATTATGACTTAACGAGTTTTTAACCTAAATAAATTGTAGTATGAATGCAAAATATGTTGTAAGGTAGGTTTAACGCATTCTCTTGTTAATTTTCTTTTATAAATACCCAATGTATGATCAAATATAAGACGCATTTCTTTTTTAACCTTGGTTTCTCTCCTTCTTGGTTTATATCCTTTACTTTTACCTGTATAATTTATTAAACACTTGCAACTTCTTGTTTGTATGAATGGTTGCTGGTTTTCCATCAAAATATAACAGAATCAAGAACAATAAGATATAGGAATCTAAGATATACCGGTATGGCCAATCGACATCATGATGTGTCTCGGTCTCTCTGTCCGAGATGATCGAGACACATACTGACGTGTCTCAGTCTACCTGACTGATCGACACATAACGCACAGTTAGACCGACCAACATGTATAACCATTAACGTTCAAACCAATGTTAGTGAAGCATTCCACTAATCATTAAGGATTAGGTAATGCAACCCTAACTGTGATTCATTCCACTAATCATGCCCAATGAGGTAAGCTCATTAAACTAATATAAATAGCACACATTCCAAAAAACAAGATACGAGTCATTTATTAATTGTGCACCTATCTTGATGTCTTCTGCAAGTACTCCATTCGGTATTCACCCGAGAACGAGAGTCGAAGAAGAGACACTAAGACGAGAAGGATTTCAGTCAAACAACTAGCAATCTGCCCGACCGAAAAAAAAAAAAGACGAAACTTCAATAATTTTTTAGGTCTCATATCCTTAAGAGAAACATAAAAAAATTTATCTGGCCATATCCAATCGTTCTCACAATGACTCAATTACTAATTTGGGGTCATTTTCATACTGTCTCTAAAGCTAATAATATCTTGCTAATATATATGAACTTTGATACAACAAATCAGGGGAGAAGAATCCCACCACAACAGAGTTTTTAAACGAAAACCACAATAAAATTATTTCAAAAGCTCAAGGAGATTAGATGCCTTTCTTATAATGGATATCTCACTGTGAGAAACAACATTTTGCGTCAAAAGATTAAGCTGACCAACCATCATCCCCTGTGAGTCTTTCCTTTTTAATGGAAAACTAACCACACTGATAGATCTGTCATTCCCAATAAATCTCCCTCAAATTATGTTACTTTCTCAAAACCACCACCTATCTGCATATGCAACCATCCAGGTTGTGATCCAAATATTATTCCTGAAAGGTCAAATGGCTGAGTGGCAACCTGTTCCACTATAACAGCAGATCAAAATCGCAGTAAAAAATAAGCAGTCCTTCACAAAACAGTGATGTCTTAAATACATGTCATAGGTCTAGGTAATAATACTTGGACTGAAGAACATATTGTCCCAAGAAAACTACAGTCTGCCATTCATTAAAAACCATGCGGGTCTTAGTCTTCATTTAGTTCATCCTATGTTACATGGATTTGACAAATAATATAGAATGTGTTCAGAAGAGTGAGTCTGGCTGTGTAACTAGCACTCTTCTTGTACTAATATATGAGGAAATATTCTTTTAAGTAATGAATACATCTTATATATTATATATCTTATATATTATATATAATAAGTGTATTATTTGAAAGATATATAAAGGTTTCTATCCAAGGTAGGACCACTAATTATAAAATTTTATAATTATTAAATTAATTACATATAATTGCGTATAATATTATAAAATATTACATACAATAATTAATAATTATATATAATTTAATTATTATTATTTTCTTAATATCACTAATAATTGTATCAAATAATTTATTGATACAAATAATTTATGACCTAATATATAAATTTTGTAATCAAAATGTCTTTATTATGTTAAATAAAATATAAATTATACTTTTATAAATTTCTCATTTTGATAAATGTCTGTCTAAACATGTACTTAATTTATTACTCAATTTTTTTATCAATTAAATGTAATTTTATAAGTTAATTATTAATTTGGATAAATTTTAAAAAATTATTGAAATTGACAAGGGTTATAAAATTTGAATTGAAATCTCATTACACTACTAAACTAAAGTTGTGTTAGATTTATTTATTACTCTTTTATATAGAATTAGTAATTTTTTTAATTTATACATACGTTTTTATTTATTTCATAATTTATTTTTTTTCCTTTTTTAGAAAGAAAAAAATATTGAAAGGATAAAATTTGAGATATAAATAAATATTTTTAGATACTATACGAATGACAGATGTAACCAAGTGAATCAAGACACTGGATTGTAAATCCATAATGCGGGGTCAATTCCCTTCATTATCTATATATAGATAGATAGATATTAAGTATTAGTCTGAAATAATTAAAAATTATCAAAATACAAAAAATATTTCATAAAGTAATTTTATTTTATAAGCACGTATACTCATCTTTATATGCACTATATATTTGTGTAACCTTTTTATTAACTCAAATATAAATGTTTTTTCCAACCATATCAACCATCCATAATCAGTATTTTATATACATCTATTAAACATATGCTAAGCATTCACTCAAACATCGATCAAATAGTTTTTTATTTTTCATTGAGAGACACACAATATTAAATTATTATCCAAAATATTATTAAGCGTTCAATTACTTGAAACATTTATACACTATATTGGTTATTTGTGTTAATAATTCTAACAAAAACCATCTTGAGGGAAAATGTAATTTAATAAAGTTTATATTATCCTTGTAATTTAGCACTTCCTTGTAAAGAGGGAAAATGTCAAATCTTTTTAAAAATATTTTCTATCATATACATCATTAGTATTTTTTTACACAAAAATATTCTATTTAAATTGATATTATTATTATTATACTCAATTGTTTACCTTGTGTTATGGAATCAAAATTAAAAATCTTATCTCACTTTTGAAGTTGAGAGGAATAATAATTTTCATAAACACCTTTTAAATCTCTAATTGAATTCTCTAATAAACTTTGAAACACACAATAATTGAAATGTGATGATTAATTTTAAGGATGATCTTCTTAAACTTGCGCTGGCAATATTATGGATAAGATAGTACTTATTTTGAATCCAAAATAAATTATTAAGATGCAATAAGTTCATATATATCCATTAATTAAGCTAGACGGAAAGAGAAATATGATTGTATGAAAGGACAAAAGATGCTGAGGTTTTTTTTTTTGTCCTTTCCTGTATTCTGTCATATTTGTGGCTTGTTCCTTTAAGAAATGGAAAACCATCACTGTTTGTAGAGTTCATTCGAAAAAACAATGGTGATCTTTAATAATTTATGACAAACCCATTTAATCTTTCCATTTTCAATAAATTTACATATTGATATCCGAGCTATGTGTCAGAAAAAAAACAAGAGATGGGGAAATTAAGTATGGGATTCAAGCATTATTAAAGGTGTGAACGATGTGTGAGAATTGACATGGTGAAAGATATTGAAACTGATGGGAAATCAGGGGAGATAGAGAAAGAAAAAATATAAAGAAAGATTTTTTATTTGGTTTTTGATGACAATGTCAACTAGTACACTCGCCAATTTTGTTTTTGGTATGCAAAAATATAGGTCGGATTGGTTCTCCTGCAAAGTCATTTAATTACTCGATTCTGTATGAGAGATAGACTGTAGTCGGTGAACAAAGTCCGTATAAAAAAAATATTTTTTGAAAAAATTAAATTTTTAATAATTTTTTTAAAAAAATATTTTTTATTGAAAAATTAAAATTTTATTCATATTTTAATTCATTTAATTAAGAAAATATGGATGTAAGTATGAGAGTTGTTAGAAGATTTGATTAAAAATAATTAAAGTTTTATTTTGTATTATTTTTCTTTTATATATATATATATAAATGTATTAAAGTATTTTATTAAAGTTTTGGATGACTATTTTTTTTTAAAGAGTATCTTATTAATTTCTTTTCTTTATATTATTTTTTTATTAAAAACATTTAAATATATAATTTTAGTTAAGATTAGATTCACAATCCCTCTTAATATTAACTCATTTAGATGATTGATAAAAAATTCATTTATTTAAATTCATTTTCTAAAATAAATTAAAATAAAGATCGTGTTAAGTAAAAAAAAAAAAAAAACTATATTGTGAAGTCTATCTATATATTGCATTTTTTTTTGTTATATAATTTAAGTTTGAGATTAGTCAAACTATATTAAATATGGTTTTACATTTTTATTCTTATTTGTTAAATTCATTGTTTATCATCATTAAACAATAATATTAAAAAGTTTCCACTAAAATTGCTATGTAGCCATTTTCTCTAATTTTTCATTTTTGACGAAAACCTTAATTTATTACTTTATTTAGTTTTTATTTAATCTCACAATTATTTGTTCCTTGACTTTCTTTTTAGGTTTCTAAAAACTTGGTTTTTTATTTTCTTAAAATTTTCTATAAATTTTAAAATAAGTATAATAAAAAATATTTTAACAAATGATAAAATCCACATTTAATTCCATATCACCACTTTTACTTACATATGTTTTTTAATTTTAATTATATCTCCATGATCTAACAAAAGAGAAACTTCTCATGCTACAATTGTCACATTAAACATTTTCAATTTTTTATATATGGTTTTTGTAATACTAAAATTATGTTTTCCTGACTTTTAAATATGATAAGCAGTATATTACATAATTAACTAAAGAGAATTCTTTTGTGTTTTTTTTTCGGAAAAGATAGATTCTTATTTATTTTTTAAATAGTGGTTGAATTATTCTTTGGATTGATTGATAAATTTTTCAAACAAACAACGCCTGTGATATCACTATTAACTATTAAAATAATAATCAAAGGTAAATGTTAATTAATAAACTATTAACATAGTATAAAAGTAAGCTTCAAATTTGTGGGGGCAAATCCAGTTCTGCAAGTTAAGCATGGTCTGTATGTTATTATAAATTCTTTTCTGTGTTCAATTTTTATGCATAATTTTTTTTCAAAATCTAATATTTATTTATTTTTACATTCATTATGATGTTTTGAAATTCATGAGTTTTAAGTTGATCTTATTGCATACTGTCATTGTTTCTTATGTGGTTTTATCTTCAATTTTCAGCTAACCATTATGAAAAAAAACACTACTTAATATGATTAAATTATAAAAGATAAAATTTTCTGTCTAGCAATAAAATTGTATATGAAATTCATTATCTCTTCATTACATTAGATTATACAGGGCATGACATGACTCATCATGCAGAATGCCCTTTGCTTCTCCATCTATATGCAGGGGTATACTTACACATATATGTGCTATAATATAAATCAATATTTCTCACTCATACTAAGATTTTAGGAACTATGATTTGTAGAAGTCCATCCCTGAAAATGGAGAAAGAAACAACAAATCATCAGCTTCACATATCTTTGAACTGGTGCAAATCCACACACATCATCACATACTACTAGTCTTTATGTACAAAATAAAAAAGGATATGGAAGCCTAGGTATTTTCTGAGTAGATGTTATAAATTATATAACTTTTGGACTGAGTTTGAAAAATTTATGAATCATAATGCCATGGCAGAGTTGTAGATGCCAAGCAAAGCATTAACATTGTCATAGATTCGGTTTTTCTGTACTTAAAATACAAGCATGATCTAGCTACCAAAAAAATATAAGTAATTATCATCATTACAGTATCTAGTTTCAGCAGTAGTGAATCAGCCATTTTAGCCAAGAACGTTAGGTATTCAGTAAATTTCTCAGTTATTTAATTGAGTTTCAAGGTTACAATTTAACTCGCCATGTTGTGTTAGTATAAGAGATCACTTTTCACTGACCAGGTATAGTTGGCTTAGCACTGTGTGAAAGCTTGAAGCCAAAATCTCCAAAAGAAGATCTAGTGTGTGGGAGTTACCTTGGTATTTTATTACTACTTCCAAATTGAGAGAATATTAATATTGAACTTTGTTAGTAATATAATCATTCACCGACCCAATAACCAAAACTACTAATAATATAATGCAATAGACCAAATTAGACGAGTTTTTAATTTATGAGTTAACATTAAGAAACATATGCATAACACAGATATAACTTACAAAAACTCAGCTGATATTCTGTCCTTGTTCCCACCAGCAGGAAGCTGCCACACCACCTCATATGGTCCATATAATATTTCCCTCCGATGGTATGAAGAAAATGAAGCATTTGGACAACCTCCAATTGTCCAAGAGCTAGTAGAGCGTCTACCTTTGACACACAACCTGTCACAGTTCACATATTGACTCTTTTATCAGAAAGAAAAGAGGTCATGTACTTCAAAGATTTATAACCAAGAATGTTCAGCATCAAAATTTCAATTTAGTGCTTCACTTCCAGGATTTGTGCATTATATTACAATGCAGATATAATAAACTAACTTTGTATTAATAGACAAGACCCTTGCCCGGGACACAAATGAAAGAACCACTCCAAACACAATAATGACTTTTGGATAAAAGTAGTATCCAACAATATTTCATTAAGCCGTGTCCTTTTCTTCAACATTCCCTTGCTATTAATGATTCGGCAGAACTAAATGCTTAATACCATAAATTGCAAAGAGTATAACAATCAGTATGGGGAGGAATATAAGATATTCTTCTCTTACTTTCGAACCTCCACTCATATGTCACTGATACTGACACCCGGAACTTCCACTGTGATAACATATTTGCTTTCTGATTCTGCAACATCCATCCTTGGAGACCACTCAATTCGTGCAGAATACTAAGAATGATTCTTTAGCAGTTGACAGACAGCATACAAAAATTTACACAAACAATTCAAAATAAATTATATACTTCTGTTTGTTATAGCTATCATAACTTCAAATAAATTTCTTAGTTCAAAGTGCTAACCACCAATTTCAGAATAGCACGTTTTCTTTTCAGAATCTAACTGATCTCCTCTAATCTGTCTGTTTGGCTTAGCTAATGCAGGCGGTTCAAGTGTACTAAATTCACAGCCCTGCTCCGGAGTCATTGGTTGGACCACTGAATTTTTTAAGAGTGATTCTGCCATCGCAGGTCTAGCAAAACATGATGCTCTTGCATTAGAAGCGCATTCAGATGCAGCACCAGCACCATGATGAGTTTTAGGAGCAAAAGTTGAGACACCCTGGAAATTTGTTGTTTCAAAGAATCCCGTGAGAAATGAATCATTTACCAAAAAGAGAAGTAAATAGAACATTATTAAGTATTTCAAAATAATAAGAACACTTAAAGTACCTCCTCAATTAAAGTCTGCCTCATAAAATAACCAAGAGAAGAAGATGCTTGGCGTGCAAAATACACCTTATTATCGCATCTCCAGAGCACAGAATTCAGACTGCCACTGCAGTTCTGATGGTGGGGTAGTAAAATTGATGAAAATGAATTGTAAACATATATTCAAAAAAAGAAGAAGATAGTACATGCAGATTACTATATTAGGCGTTGTAAACCAAAAGCTACAAAACAAATATAGTGGTCTATTACAAGAACGTAGCGTAGTGTCGCATATAGAAATTCATAATTAAGGAAACACTTAAGTTTCAAAAAGGGACAGAGATGAAGAAAAGACAACAAAAATGCATTTAATGGTGTTCAACTTATTATTGCCTAAGTTAATCATAAAAGAAAAGACCAATTTAAACAATTATATTTCCAATCCTGAACCTCGTGATACAAACCCTTCACCACAATAAACTACAGAAAACCAGACATTGTATAAGTAATATTTCACAATTTATTTAAAGCTAGCGGCATAGTGACGTCAATCATTTGATAAGGGTTATATTTCCTTGTCTTCAAAACCAATAAACAATCTATTCTCATCCTTTATGCAATAAAAAACGTATTTGTCCACTTTACAATACTCAAATGAGATGCAGTTTGGTTCTGTGACTACAACAAATAAAGATTCCTATTAGATGGCTTATTCTGTTTAGGCGAGGAAGATAGTAAGTTTAATACCCTTCCCAACTTAGCCATATCTATCTCCGTTACAACTCCCATGTGTCATAAAAACCTTTGAATTCAAATTCCATTATTATCTAAGGAACCAACCACGGTAACAAGAAGAGAAAAGAGTGTAAATGGAAAAAAAGAAAAGAGCACAGTATATTATTACCATTGGCAGAACATGGGTGGTTGAAATATCATCCTTGGGAGAAAAGTGGGCTGCAATCATGTGAATTCTGCGTTTCACTAACTCACTCACCATTTCTACCAATAAAAGCTTCACAAATATTTGAGCTGAACAGATGATGCATTAGAGGATCAAGAATATATGCAGAAACAGTCACTGATGAATGAAACATATTTTTAAGACAGCAAAATTGGTTGGGCCATTCAAGCTAAATATCTTTGTGAAACTGAAGATAATGTCTGTAAGATGTTATGCCTGAAGTCCACCAGGACCCTAAATATCACTTTGTTTCATAGCTCAGACTGTAGCCTTTAATTTCTTTGTATTATTATTACCTTCTGATAAAATATACAATAGAAAAATATGTAACTATATTAAATATACATATATATATATAATTAAATCATCATGTACCGATAACAAGTAAATTAACATAAATGGAGTCTAATTGTACCTACAACATGATATTTCATAGCTCTCGGTTACCATATTTTTCTGCAGATTTGGTGCCTAAATATAGTGAAAATTATAAATTACCAAGAATTGTATCCAATATAAGATAATGAATATGGTTTGTGCTACAAAGATGACACACTAGAGAAAGATACATAAGGACGAAGACTACAAGTCATGCAAACCACTGAGTTATTAATTCCATCCAACTCACTAGGCTACTTTACAAATGTCCTCGTATTCCATAGCTTTAAGTACTCTGCCATCATAAGGTCCTTTCTCAATCTGCACCTTAGCACAAAAATTATCTGTATCCACCCCCAACAGCTTAGCAATGGATCCTCTATATGCACCGTTGACAATTTTTACACGGCCCCCAACTTGTGGAATTACAGTTTCAAGCTCTGCCTGATCAACTCTGAGCACGTGCTTACTTTCAAGCATTTCTATTTCCCCAACATACTTGTCAATCACCTTCCGTACAACACCCTTTTGCTTGTAGTAGCCCTTCTCTGCCAAAACTTTGCTCATAACCTTAACAACAATTCCTTCATGCAACCAGTAATCCTTCCTGTTGATTTTTTCCTTTTTCTTCTCTTCATCCCTCATCATTTCATCCAAAGTTGATTTTCCACCACCACTTTCTTTCCTCTTCAAATTGATTCCAGGATTTCTTTCCCCATATCTCTCTTCATCAACCTCCTCAAACACCACCCTTGATGCCTCACGCTTTTCCTTGGTCACAGGTTGTTTAGCCAATGAAGACCCAAGAGAAAACCCTATCTTAATTCCATCTTCCATATTTAGTTCTCTTGGAGGCTCAGATTGTAAAGGCTGATCGGCCTCAGGAGTAGGCTGCTGTATCATTTGTTCAGCCATTTCAATCTGTTTCTTGATCTCCTTCTCTTGCTTTTCTTCATCTGCCATATCTGCCTTGATTCTCTTATTCTTCATCCTCTCCTTGAAAAGGGTTTCTGAATCTCTGTCTATGTATGTAATGAACCATCCCTTGGGTGTTTCCTCCACCTTACATTTGCCAGTTCGACCCAAGTACTTGACAAATTCAGTAAGTGTTGCCCACTGAGTGGAGTTCATATGAACATGGTGTCTATCATTTATGTATTCGTTATAAACTACAGTGGCTGCCACACGGCTGAATCGGTGGCTGCGCTTCATGTGCTCCAGAAAAGTGCTCTCAAACTCTTCAGTATAGCCCTCAACTATCCGGTGTGGGTTTTGTCCAAAAATCTGCATTTGACGCTGGTGCCCTTCACTCATGCAATGGCATTTAAATCCATTCTCATCTCGGCACTGCTTTTGGCACATCTGGCAATACCACCGAAGCTTCTGCAATCCTTTTGCTTTGATTCGATTGGCAATTGCTTTTGGTGTGAGAAACTCATTTTTCCCCATCACGAATCTGGATGTAACATTTTAGATCAAACAAAACATTACCAATAGTCCTACCAGTGTCTCATTACAGATGAAATTTTGTTAAATGGTGGGAGTACATAATAAAAACAGCATTGGAACAACAGCTAAAATTTGTAAAGCATTAGAAAACAATAAGCAAATGATTTGAGACCAACAACCAATATCAAAGAATTAATATAACAACTAATGAATACGTTAAGAGTTTAAATCAACATACAATAAACAACTTCACACTTTTTACTTTCCCTGAGATGTTAATTAGAATCCTTCAAAGAAACGTATTTTTCCCCATCACCAATTTTGATGTAACATTTCAGATCTAACAAAATCAACAATCATACCCAGTGAAGGGAGGGAGGAAGCCCACAATAAAAACAGTATTAGAAAACAAGAAGCAAAGTTTTTGGGGACAAGCACTCACATCAAATAATTAGATATAATGACTAATGAACATGTTTTGAATTTTGATCAGAATACAATAAACATTCGAAGTTGAAGCTCGTCATGAACCGGCAAAGATTCCCAAAGGAAACCACCACAAAACATCACCAAACTCAATTACTTTAATTCTCAACACTGCTAATAATAAATCAATGGCTTTCCAAACACACTATGCCCAAACCTCGGTTCTAACATTTTGGCTCGGTATCCTATTCTAGTTTGATTACATCCGATTACTCGAAACACACTTCTGTCATTCTACGCCTTTCAGTCAAGTAGAAGGGCCAAACTGAGAGCGAGGCAAGCTGGGAACGGGCTCAAACTTACGATTCTAAGACCAAGTCAGAGACTACTTAACGTCTCACAGAACGATCACAACAAGGAGAGATTTTTTGGGCAAAAAAATTGGCTTAATCCACCTTTACTATTGATAGTACACTAGAGAGAAAACGGACCTGAGAGTGGCAACAATTCCGGCTGAGACGTGAGCGGTGGTTTACGGTGGAGACGGCGGCTACAATTGCCGGAAACCCTAGAATCGGAGTCCGCGGCAGAGGAGAAAGAAAATAACACGAAAGAGAGAGCCGTGTCTGAATCTAGCAACAGTGGCGCCTCTTTAAAGATATTCTTTTAAACCTTTAAAAATAGGAAGCAATAATTCACTATCATTTCATTATAAATTACAAATTATATATACACATATTTGATAAATTTGCTAAATGTTAGCTTTGACAGTACTGATTTTAAAGCCACAATAATAATAATTTTAATAAATTAATAATATAAAAAAAAACTACAGTATATGCACACTAAAATCTTCAGTTTAAAAAAAAGAATTTCTTAAAAAACTGCATAACAAAAACTAATATGCTCCTGATGTGATTTATAACAATTAATAATATACTCTACAACAATTAAATTTATTTTGTTGTTATATTTTGTGTACATATTTTTATTTTATTTTTATCTTATAAAAACTAGAAGAAACATGGGGTTATGTCTATATATTTACATTTTTATTATAATATAATATTTATATTTATATTTATATATATTTGTATATATATTTTTTATTGTATATATGTCAAAGAATGATAAATCGAGGTAGATGGGTTATATAAGATTATATTATAAATATGATTATATGATAGGGTTTTATATTTCATTTTATCCTCTATTACAATTTTTAGTTTTTATCTATATTAATTTTATAACAATATATAGATCTCCTTTTTAATGTAATCAAAGATTGATATTATTGAATAATTAAAGTGTGTGTTTATTTTTAAATTATCAGTAATTTAAAAAAAAACATAATTAAAAATAAAATATAAAAATAGAATGCATACATGAAATAAATAAAAAATAGCATTAGTATATTATTATGACTATTTAAAAATTTAGATAAAATTAGTATTTTTTTAGAACGTATGTATATAGAAATATAGGTTATATAATTTTGCGTCATATTTATAAATTTATCCTATATAATTACTGGCTATGTTTCGATCATAATAAATATTTATAGTAAACATAAAGTTTATGATAATATTTTAAAAATATGGATAGATGAATATAATATATGTATTTGTATTTATTAAAATAACTATAAATTCATCATAGTTTAATTGAATATATTATCAACTAATATTATTATTTTTTATTTATAAAAAATACTATATAATCAAATTCATTCAATGAAGATATAAAAAGAAAAAAGGAAAAATAAATAAATTTAATTAATATATTTTTGTAAGTATAATTTTTGGAATAATCTATGCAACTTTTAAATAGTTTAAAAAGATAGACTAAAATTTGTTTAAACATTATTCTTCTGTCATTTCAATACAATATAAATTATTCAAACTCATCAACTCATAATCAAATTCAATTTAAGTGACTTCTGTTGCCATATTAACTTATTGTCTAAATCAACTATCATAAAATTTTATAAAGAACATAGATAACTTCTTATCTCCATAGAATAAAATTTTATCCAGAGAGAACCACTCTAAAATATAGGGACTTAAAATAAGTTATTTAAACATTTCCAAATCTTTGTATGATTTTAATAAAGTTGAAATAAATATTTTTCTCAACTGATCTCACTAGGATCGATGACTAAATCACACAAAAAAAAATATTTAGGGTAAATAATTAACTTAATCTGATTGAAATATGATGAAATACAAATGTAGTTTGACTCATCAATTAGAACAAAGTATGATCAAATATGAGTTATGAGAGAGAAATCAAAAAGATCTTTAGATTGATAACTAAATCATAAAAAGAAAATAATGAATAAGAGATCTTTAAAGTAAAAAATAAACTTATTCAATTTAAAAATATGATAAAAATAATTAAAATTATATAAGAATAATAATATACTTATTCAATTACAAAACAAGTGAGAGTGAACAAAGTTTTCAGGTATAACCACAATTTTAACGTTGTCCTTTATCCATAAAAAATAAGAATGAAGATTTTTTTAATTTTTTTAATTATATTTTAAAATCACAACATCTTATTTTCGGTAATTGTACATAAAAAAATCACTAAAAATATACATTATAAAAACAATTTTTTTCCCAGTAAGTAACTTTAATATCCTACTAACACAAAACCACAAAGAATGGTGTAACCATAGATATAAAAAAAAAAAAACTAAAAATGAAGATAAGAAATCAGGTTGCTAAGCAATAGTAATAGAAAAGTAGTAGAGATAAAACTGTTAAGCCCACTGAAAATAATTACACACTTTATTTTATAGCTTATTATAATGTATATTTATTTATATTAAAGATATATAAAATAACATATAAATAATGCAGACACGCTGATGTAATAGTTACTATGAATTGTAAAGTTTAGTAGTTCATTTACCACGAAGATATAAAAATAGACAAATTTCTTCTGCACCCCCACGGTTTCACCCTGCACTCCCACGGGATTGCTGAAAATATTATCTTATTCTTAACCAAAAAAATAAATAAACTGCACTCTCTTCTTCGTCTTCTCAGGCGCACCTCCGTTGCATCCTTTTTTTTTTCTTCTTCTTCTTATTCATTTTTGTGTTGGAGAACACTTCAGAAAATTCATATTGCCTGTTGGCAAAACATATTTTATAGATTATTTATATTTAAACAAATAACATATTTTAGATTATACAATTTAGAATATAAAAAATCACAAATATTAATTTCAAAATTTTGTAATTCGATTTTTTTTAATTCAATCTAAAATGAAAAAAAATATTTTAATTTTTAAAATCTTATATTTTAAATTATACAATTCAAAATAAATAAATAAAATTACAAAAAATTAACTTTCGGGAGAAGATAATTTTAGTATTTTCAAAAGTATAGAGGTGCAGAAGAAAAACATGGGGTGTAAGAAGAATTTGCCATAAAAAATATGGTTCGCCATGGAAATAAGTTAAGGCCCAATAAACTACTTTAGATCATATTCTCCATACTGTTTTTTATTTGCATGATCAAGTATCAAACATTTGTTTATATATTGTATTAAAGAATTTAGTTATTAGTGACTGGAGTTAATACAAAACCAATGAGTTTATGAAAATTATGACTATGACTATGACTATCGTAATAATAAAGGTATTTGCTGTAATGTTTTACTGCTTTAAGAAATATATGATTCCATCCAAAGCGTTTTTGGGAAAATTTACCCTTCTGCTGCACTATTTTAAAACAATATTAAAATGGGTTAATTTAGAATTAACTAAGATTGGATAAGTCCTATTGAGGAAGCACACTTAGTATTAAAAAAGTTATGTTTTACAAATACAATATCAACTTCTAATTTCACTATATAAAAATCGTGTTTAACTTATATAATTTTATTTTATATCTTTTTATTTTATT
Organism: Phaseolus vulgaris; assembly: GCF_051622355.1. Lineage (NCBI taxonomy): Eukaryota > Viridiplantae > Streptophyta > Magnoliopsida > Fabales > Fabaceae > Phaseolus > Phaseolus vulgaris. Next base: position 43,329,030 of record NC_143500.1, on the reverse strand, counting down.
TTACAAATACAGTAGTTAAACTTGATTAAAAATATTAAAATGAACCTATTTTAAAAACAGGGATGAATTAATGAGTAGGTTCTCAGAATGATCAGGAGTTGATTTATTCCTCAACCAAGTTCTTTAATATCAATAGACCAATAAACTGCTGTTTCACGTTTGTTTGGAGTGATCTTTGGAATTTTTAAAGTAATTTCAATGAACTTGTTCAATTATTTAACATATATAGACCAACAAGCATTCCAACTGTGTCTGTATATTTTCAATAAGTTATTTCTTCTGTTTTTGTCAAGACATGTGAAAGCAACACCACAACCACATTGCTCTGAATTTAGGACTAGGAAATCTCTTTGGAATGATTCTCTTAAATTTTATGCTAGTGGAAATATGTAACCTAACATCAGAAGCAACACCATTTGGTGTTTGAGACTTTTTTTTAAAAAAACTTTAAGAAATTTAGTACATTTTTATTTTTTTTAACATCTCACTTGTTCTATCTTCTTGAATCGTGAATCCAATCTCTGACAACTTTAATTTAGCAAAATAAATAAGTGTCTACTCATAATTAAGTTTAAAGTCTAAGGTTTATAAGTTATTCTAGAAGATTGAGTTAGACTCAATCCATTTTTTAATATGATATCAAAATTATTTATAATCTATCATAGTGAAAGTTTGTTGAGTTTATCAGTTCACCACTATAATAACGTTATTGAACCATTTATAATATATAATCTCACACATAAGTCAAAAATCTCACATAAGCTAAAGATAAAAATATTTTATAGTATATAAATAAAAGCAAAATTTTATAAATAGATTTTACAAAGTATGTCGAAAAAACAAGAAAATTATTTTTTCATTGTTTTCTTTTAATAGCAGTAACAAGTGGACCCAGGGAAATGTGAAATCTAAACTGGATGTGATATTCAAGTTCAATAATATAGAAGAAATCCAGAACTGCCATTAATGTTTTGGAACGTTAATGATCTCAGCGTTTTTTTGTCTTCTCAGATTGTGTATCGAAATTCTAATTTGAGAGACCATGTGTTTACTGTGGTTTAGTATTAATCAAACCATGAACAAAATTGGAAGCTTCACTTCATTAACAAATTACATTTAAAGTGAATTGATTAAGATAATAAACTTCAAGTCTGATTGTAAAAGGATATTCAAGATTTTCAAAGTAACAGTAATATATTCCTTTTATGATTTTAATCATTATTAAAAAAGTGTTGGTATTATTCTTATATTTTTTAATGATATTAATTTCTTACATATTTAGTGATAATTAAGGGAGGATTTTCATGACTTGGATAAAAATTTTCTATATTGATTTTCACAAGTTAAATACTCATAATTTTTTTAACATTTTTGTTTGCTAGTCCTACTATTTATAACTATATTTGCTTTTTCTTCAAAATTTTAAGTTCATTTCCTTATTATGCTAAACTTAATATTGATCAATAGGACATTACTCTATAAGCTAACAGTAAAGGATTTAAAAAATTTGGGTCAAATCATAACATTAAATTAGTGAGGATAAGTTGAAGTTTTGATGAAATATAAACAAAGTAATTGGATGAATAAAAAATATAGTGGTAATCTGCTGACTACACTAAATACATCATGTTATTTAAGAGGATTATTTTTTTTTGCAAATTTGACAATAAAGCAGGGAAGAAGACAATATCATATTAAAACTGCCTTACATGTAGTCCAGTGACATCTGTCTCTTGATTTCCTTACAATAACTTTTTTTTTTCAAATTTTTTTAATGTTTAGCATTGGATGTAATTGAATACAGTAATATCTTTACTTTAAACTACATCAATTTAATAAAAAAATGACCATATTAGATTGAAGAACATTAAAAAGAAAACAAATGGATATATAAGCTTTTTATTTTGATATTCAACACTTAAATGGAAAAATAAATGCGAGGCATATATGAATATAAGAATAATAAAAATTTAAAAAAATAATATTAATGTTATACAAATGAATTATTAAATTAATTTAAATTTGAAAAACCTGAATAATTGTTTATCCACATTTTATTTAATTAGAGTAGGATTGATAAAATTAGTTTATCCGATCCATTTTGACATGACTCATCATTGATATGTAAAAAACGGGACTCACTATGGTTAAATAGGGTGAAAGTTCTAACTTGTCTCAATCTAATATATATTAATATCTATTTTTTTTTCTTGGTTAATCAACCAAGTAAGCAAGGAGAGAGGAGAATAGATCACCTTATCTAAATTCTCTTTTAAAGGCTATTTATCCCATCAAGTTGACATATATTTAAAAGGAATGTTTCACTAACTCAAGAATCACTTTTATTCAATTATAAAAGGTGAAGATTTCACTTAACTTATATATTATAATTTAATGTTATTCATAGTCAATATGAAATCTTTAGCAGATACTCGTCTCACGAAAGAATGAACATCTAAAATGTATTAGATATTGTGGGTAGTCTAAAATGAGTCCAATAATGATGACACAACAACTCGAATAAATTTGACTAAAATAAATTTTAAATGATTGTGATAACATCTTAGTAAGTGAGCTTATATCTAAGGTATATGATTTTTATTTTTATTTTGCCAATAAATTCTTTAATAGGAGAAATCAAAAGGATTTTATATAAATAAATTGTGAACAAATCAACATAAAAAATTTAAGATAATATTTTCAATTAAAACCTTAAAAGTAATATAGGTTTGCGATCTTTTACTTATATTTGATTCATTTTAGTCAGTTTTATTAAGATTTTAACTCATTTTAAATTCCTAGTTCACAACAAATATTATAGTCATTGAGGCAAATCATTTTACATATGTAAAAGATAATATTAAAAGATTTCATACTTTCATCTCTAAAAAAACACTTAAATAAACATTCAAAACCAAATTGCATTGAATCACGAGAACATAACAAATGATCTTGATTTAAATAAAACTCTTTCTCAAGAATCTAAGTCTAGAATGCTTTGGTTTTGTGATGTACATTAAAATATTCGATAGAATGAGAATTTCAATTAAATTCAATAGATACATAGAAGAAAAAAAAAATAATAGAAATAGGAACCTTAATTCACTCTAATTTTTCATTACGTACGACATCAACTATTCATCTTCTTTATCTAGCACACATGGAAGCCCGATGTAACAACACTTTTTTTAAAAAAAACTACAGACTCCATGTGCCTTCATTTTTCTTCTTTCACTCTCTCTCCATATTCTCTTCTCTCTCTTAATTTCTTTCCCAATCTTTATCTATTTTAAAATATGATCATACCACGCTGTAGCTGAGGAGTTAAGGAACATTTCTACCCGATCAGATTTTCAAACAGAATAAGTTCATTTTTACTCTAAATATCATTTGTTCTCTGTTTTTCCTTAGGATTTAGTTATCAATCTTTGTGGGGTCAGTTGAGAAGTTTAATCCTCTCAACTTATTCTATTATATAATGAATTTTTGTTCTGTTTGAATAACTTGCATTAGGCCCGTAAATCTTGAAGCTTATCCAAACTATGGGAAATAAAATTCTAGAAGTTGCTTGGAAAGCAAGCAATTAAGATAAGGGAAGCTAAATTTAATTTTTAATAACACCTTAGGATAGAAGATTTGGATGTGGAAGGGACGTGGTCCCAATATTCAATTTCTCTTGCAGGGATGTTGTGTGTTTATATATTGGGTTTTTGTTTATATATTATTTAAATTTGTGGAGATATTGGGTTTTGATGATTTAGTATTAAAGTGTTATTTTTTTATGTCAAATAAACTTTTGAATATTGTGGATCACTTTTTGAATGATATTGTATGACAAAATGGTATGGAATTGAATTCATACATTTGGGATAATGTATGGACTGATGTTTGTTGTGTATTAAGTATTGATGCCTATGTGGTAACAAAGATCTCCGAGTTTCACTGATGATCTAAGTCACATAGACTAAGATATCAGGTGATGGGGAGTTCATGCACACCGTGACATATGAGATGCACGACTTGGATTGTATTGAACTTACCCTGATCCTTTCTGTTGGATTCGCTGGTAATCTTTGGATTAGGTGTTAGTCTCTGGTAGGACTTACTTAATATGGGTCTTCCGGAAGACGTTGTTTGTTGAATATTCTGGATATGTAGATCCATGTGAGATCTATGTGATTATTTATTGTTGAGATTTGAAGAAAATTGAATAATTTGAGAAATTGATCATGTAATTTGGTTTTCTCTTTTGATTTAATTGTGTATATTATAAAATTCTATTTTCACTAGCTTACCCTTGCTTTTCTTGCTGTGTTTAAACTGCGATGACTGTACTATGTACACGAGCAGATGACCATACACAGGTGCAGTTTGAGTTGTGGATATGTAAATATAACTCCACGTTTGTATAGAAACTGGTAGAACTGATATTGTAATAGTTATTGTAAATTATGGGATGTTACAACCACCCATGTGCTACATTTATTTTCTTCTATGTATTCTTTGCATAAGTGTTGTAAAGCATATTATTATTAATTATTGAAATCATTTAAAATCAACTTAAATAAAAAAAAGGTAGATGTTGACTAATAAATACTTACCCAAAACATTCTACAAAAATACACATAAAACATTCTATAAAATAATCTTAAATAAAAGCATAAGTATATTGCAATGTAACTACAATATTTCAATACAATTCTTCGTTTTTTCTTCTTTTAGTGCTTTAAAGTTTTATCATAACATTTTCACATGTAGTCACAGAATGTGTATATCATCATAACTTTTATCAACAAATATCCTTAAGTTTTTTTTTTTCTCTTGGTGTTTCTGTACCTACCATGTCTTAAATCTTTATGGTCTTCATATGCAAATGCCTACAACAATTATACTTTAAATTGTATCAAACATTTCAGCCTAAATTTTTCCTATTTCCTTTCAAATTTAAATGCTAGAACAAAGTAAGGATTATGATAACAATACATCAAATCATCGTACGCTTATTTTTCCACTACTCCCTTGTTTAACTGATATAATTTCACAACTAGGAGAAGAATTTGCAATTTGCAGTCATAGATTGTTCTACTACTGCACTTTCTGATTATTGTTTTTATTTTTTTGCATGGAATAGTAGATTTGTGTTTGCTGAGAATATGTCACAGTATAATGCTTTTTGTCAAACTGTGTAGCTCAGTTTAATTTGTTTAAGCTGAAGCAATTTGTACACAATGTTACTTTTTTGGAAGATAAATGTGTGTACATTATAATTGGGTTGGAGCACCTCCCATTTTCATTTTTAATTTAATTTATTTATTGTTGTTGATTAAAAGAATCACCAACATCCAATACTTCATACCAAATAAATCTAAAAATCACTGTTTTACAAAATAACTAGATACAATTCATAATGAAAAATTTAAAAAAACCTAATAAAACACTATTCTTAAAACCATTAGGGTGACATACAATGTAACAACATTAATTAAACGTACAAGATCTAATTTCCACCTATATTACATATGTTAGGGTTATCGTTATCTCTATATTCATCATCATCTTCATATCAACCTCATATTTTTTTAGTTAATGAAAGTTGTAGTTGCTATATGACATTGTTGCTTACATAACCTTCTCTTTAACAACTTCAAAAAATATTGTGATTTGAAATTGAAGAAATAATCATAAAAGAACAATTAAGGATGAGATTTAGACGATAGTATAAACATTGTTATTTATGCAAGTCAACAACAAATATTATAGAAAAATTTGCACAAAAGTTGTTACACGAAACTTTCCCTACATTTTCATCTTTAAACAATATTTTAATTAATTATTACTTCATTTAATTTTTATTTACTTATCTTTTACCACAATCATACGTTTCTATTGAGTTTTTATATTTCCAAACACGTTTTTTTTTTTAATTTCTGAAGCTTGTTTCTTCAAATTTTAAAATGACTAAAATAAAATACATTATTTTTAATGAATAAGAAAATCCATAAAACAAATATATTAATATTGTAGACATAATAGCACATATTTGATAAAAAAAAAGGGTAACTGCTGTATGTAGACAGAACATATTGCACATTCGACTACATATGCATTAGTCATTAGATAAACTATAGTTAAATGGGTTGGGAGGATTAAATTATGACTTCAATTTTTTGTGAATATTGATTTTCACATATTAAACAGTCATTTTTCTCTCCAATGTTTTTATTTGCTATAGTCGAAAATTGGCTCTTATATTTTTTTTAAAAAAAAATTAAGTTGATTTTTCTCATGATAAAACTAAGTAGTGAATAAGACATTACACTAAGCTAAATTGTAAAGGAGCTCAAAATAATTACATGATTAAATCGATTGACGAGAAATGCGATCTAATTTGAAGTTTTAATAATAAATAAAGAAAGTAATTATATGATGAAAATTAGTGTTGTGGTGTGGACTACTTTAAATATATCATGACATTTAAGAGAAATTTTATTTTCCAATTTGTCTACACAGTTCCATATTTAAACTACTTTTATTCACTTTTTTTTAGATTTATTACCATTGCAATAACTTTTTAAATTCTTTTAAACTTTTTAATGTTTATATTGAATGACATAGAATATAATAAATATGTTTCCTTTTACCACATTAATTTGATCATTAAAAAAACTGATAAAATTAAATTCTTTAAGAGGTTTAAAAAGAAAACAAATAGAAAGGTTTAAAATTTAAATATTTGTAAAAGAAAAAAGTAAATGAAAAATAAATGTGAGTTATATAAATATAAAAAAATAAAATTATTTTAACTTTGTATTAATGAATACGATGAAATGAATTGAGGAAATGGAATAATTATTCATTCATAATTAATTTATTGTTAAGATAATTTTCTTTCATTTGTTTTTTTCACGGAATTCCAAAATCACAAACTAATTTAAAATCATATCGAAACTAACATCATGTTTACAACATAAGCTCAACATTAAAAAAGAGTTGTACCTCTCACACGTAAAAACAAGTGCATCAAAAGATTTACTTCAACTTCATCAAAATAAATTTACACATTACCATGCTTCTAGACATATATAAAGAAACTTCAAGATAAATATTTTTGGAAATAAACTAATAATTCAATATTTATCACAACACCTTAATTTTAAGATGAGTACATATAATGATATTAATGGAATTTATTGTTCTAATTGTCATCTATATGACATGAAAATGGCTATTGTTATCTCTTTTCTCATGATCATTATTGATTTGATTTCATCTTAGTGATTCTAAGAGTTCTTGAAAGTTGTAGCAGTCACAACAACATCATCACCTGCAATAACCTTCCCTCCAACAACCCCAACAAAGCTTTGATCTAAATTTGAACAAAAAGAAATGTTAAAAAAATAATCAAGATTAGATGATAATGAAGTAGTACTATAGTTGTTATATATGCAAGGGCCAGTGAAGGAAGCTAAAGTAAAGGGTCCATGAACAATGAAAGTAGAAATTTCAGATTGATCATCGCGAAGAGTGGCATTTAGAATAGATCCGGATGCACTTTGCACTGCGATGCTAATTTGGTGATCACAGACAAATTGGGTTAGAGTCTCAATTACATCAGAGTTTCTAGGAATTTGAATGAGTATAGGTTTTTGGACATGCTCAATCACAATGGCTAATTTTTGTTTGTTCTTGGAGCCCGCTGGCCTACCGCGTGTCCTCTTTGATGATGATGATGGTGGTTTTGAATGAGAGGAAGAATCAATAACACCATCAAAGGTGTTGTCATCAGAGGAAGAAATCAGGGTGGATGATAGGGTAGTTACATTACTTGGTTGAACCATTGTTAAAGTAGAAAAGGAGAATGTATATGAGATTTGAAATGGAAGAAAGATATTGTATTGGATATATAGAAGGAGAGAAACTAAAAGAATGAGGAATAGTGTGGATGTGTTAATAAGAAATATTTTTTTCGTTTGATGTTTCTTTGTAGAATAGTTTGTAATAATCAAGTAGAGTAGTCAGACATTTTATAAGAGAATCAAGGAAATGAATTGTGTTCACAAGGACCAAGTTACAAGAAATAAAATTGTGGATCTATTGCATGTATATTTGAGAGTTATGATTTTTAGTCAAAAAAGGAGTCCACAATGATACAAAACGTGTGTGGTTTTCAAAAGTGAAAGAGAAGGAATATATAAAAGATTTGAGGATTAGATACTCGTTTTAACTATGTAAAAGATGGGATTTCATATGGATGAAATATGTTAAAAGTAAGTTTTATTCATATAGGCGAAAATGGTGATGAAAAAATTGAATGCAAATTGTTCCTTTAGTACTTTGGTGTGTGCATAAATTAATATATTAGAGGATGAAAATTAGATAACACTTGAGAACTTTGAAGGTGGAAGTCTCAACTCTCCACTTATAGAGCATGCAACCAGTGTTTTTCCCAATGTAAAAAGTTGTATTCTCATAGCCAAACTTTCCTTTTTTTCCGTTTTTACTCCATAAATTGAAGTTTGCTTAAATACATGATGTCTTTTTAAGTAAAAATAATACAAAAAATTGTGTACTTTGCATAACTTCTTACTTAATGGTCTATCTTAGCACCGATCAAATTCAATTTTTTATTTTTTCCTTTTTCACGTGCCACTCGTTTAGTAAGTGGTATGTTCATTAAACGAGTCCTATGACTCAAACTTTCTAATTCTCTCCAAAAATAATACAGATACATTAGTAGTATTCCTTCCAATTGTAATCCTAAGCAATATGATTGTATTGTCTTCCTAATTCACAAAAAGTGAAAAATATTAATTAAATAAGAAGTAAAAAAGTATGATAATTGAAGTGCATTAAATCAATGTAAAAATAGATTTTCTCAGGAGTTAAATAAAATTACATTCCTAGACATGTTCATTGTCTTAATTAATCAAAGAGGGTAGTTTATGTTTTTTAACCCACAAGGTTATTTTGTGTTCGCTTTAATAGTGTCAATGTTTGGTTAAAGCAACATCTAGTAGCATAAGGGATATTATTATTAGAGGACAAAAAATTGGGGATGGACAATTATAATAATTGGTTGAATTTTTATCAAGCAAGAATGAGATTTGTGTGAAATTTGGTGGAAATGTGATATTTAAATGGATATAAAGAGTGAGGGAGAAAGAGAAAGAATGAGGAATAAAGGGATAATGTATGTTAATAAGAAGGAAATTATTTCTTTTGATTTTTTTTTAAAGATATATAAGGTGATTTGTAAAAGACTAAAGGAAATGAATGAAAGGAAATGAATTTGTTCCACAAATTTGGTCCACAAGGATGAAGGTTAAGTTACAAGTAATAAATGGTGGGCCAATTATATATAATATTATTTGAGAGTTATACATTTTAGTCAAAAATAAGTTAGTAATATTATGAAACGTATGTGATTTTTAAAAATAAAAGATGAGCTAGATGTTACTCGCTATGAAAGGATCGAAATGACTCTGATACCATATTACAAAGTGAACTTTAAGCCTAACTCAACCCCATAAAACCGGCTCATAAAATTGAGGTTTGCACCCACTTATATACAATGAAAGACTCTAATCTCTAGTCGATGTGGGATCTCCAACACTAGATGATTTGAAAATCAAGGTAAAAAAGTTCAACTTAGTAGATGAAATACATTAAAAGTGAACTTTAATTATTTATTTAGTTATTATAGTTATACAAAAGAAAATACTTTTATACTTAAAAAAATTATTTATCACTCATACCATTTAATCCATTTAGTTTTTAATTAAATAGAGTAGCCTCATTTTAAAAGGGAATTAAAACGATTGATAAGTCCAAATAAAAAGCTCACGTATAAACCAGATTGGTGTCGAAATTCATATCTTATTCATGCTAGTGGTTTAGGATTAAAGAAATAATCAATAATAATTCAAAAGGTGGTATCATGAAAAAAATGATGAAGAGAAACAAAATGTATAAGATTAGATAATTTAATTATCAATGATAAAAAAAAATGTGCGTGATTTCACGTTACTTTAATGTATAACTTATGGTGATTAAGGATGATAATTTAATAGAATTAATCAAAGTTTGTTTTTTTTATGTTCAAATTTATATTTATTATAAGTATGAAATGAATATCTCAACTTTATTAGATAAAGAGTATATTTGTATCTTTATTTGTACTGGCGTAAATTTATTTTGCTAAAATTAAAAATTAACATCTTCTCTTCAATACTAAATAATATCTAAAAAGATACATTTACATAAATAAATTTCAAAATAAAATATCAAATAAATTAAAAGTGAATATGAAAACGTAAACGAACATGTATATAATCATTATCTCATTTTCATACATCATTTAAAAGTACAAATATCACTTACACTCATAACAATTTTTAATCAATCAAAATTTCTCAAACAACACTAGAACGACTTTATAAAATAACTGTATTTATTAATTTATTTGTCATGTAAGAATTATTGGAAAAATATATTTTGCTTTGTAAGAAAATCTTGAACCTATAACTATATGTAATATATGTGTGTGTGTGTGGTGAAGTTTGTAATATATATAAAAAAAGTTGGATTGCAGTTTTCTAGAATTTAAGTTGAGATTAGTCAAATGACATTAATGATTTTACTTTTATTAATATTATTTATTGAATTTAATTTTATCAACAATAGATGTTATTAAAAAAATCCCATTAAAATTGTTACATGACACTTTACCTAGGTTTTCTTATTCAAAAATTATTTTAATTAAATATCATTTTAATTAAAATATCATTTTATTTTAGAGAAATACAATCTGTTTTTTAAAGATAAATAAAGAAAGTAATTAGATGAATGAAAATAGTGTTAATGTGTTGACTGCTCTAACTATATCATAATAGAAATTTATTTTGCCAAATTGTCAATACAGTTCCATATTTAAACTACCTTTTAAGTTCACTTTTATTTAAAATACCATTACAATAACCTTTTTAAAAAAAAATAATGTTTGTATTGAATGTCATTGAATAAAATAAATATTTTTCCTTTTGATCATTACCAAAAAATTGACCAAATTAAATTCTACAAGGAGTTAAAAAGACCATACACATGGAAGGGTCCATATGAATATAGGTTTTTACTTTTGAAATTTAAACATTTATCAATGAAAAAAAAAAGTAATCTAAAATAAATGTAAAAAATAAAAAGCATTTAAACTTTGCATTATGAATAATATCTATCATTCTGAATTAAAAAAAAAAATAATCATTCATCCATAATTAATATATATCAACCTATGAATTGATGACTTTTTTTTTCATTTATCGACTTATTTAAAATATCAGATATCAAATTAAGTCTTCCTCACGGAATTCTAAAATCACAAACCAAAAACACATTGAAACTAAAATAATTGCTTATAATATAAGCTCAACAATACAAAAACAAGTGTCTCGAAATATTTACCACCACTTAGAATTCACCCAAATACATCTATAAATTACCACGCTTCAACACATATCTAAAAATATTTCGTAATAAAAAAATTAAAAAATAATAATAAATCATTGTTTATGTGGAAGTGAACCATGTAACAAACCTCTGCATTAAAATATGGACCACATAAAATTTGATTGAAATGATTGTATGATTGAAAGATAGTCCCAACTCTCTTGCATCTCCAATATTTTTTTTTTTTAAAAAACTTTTATATTAGTTATGATTATGTAGTTTGACATCTCATTAGTTATGTGAAATCAATTAGTTATGTAAATCAAGTAACAACAATCATCCGTATAAAAAAAATATTATTAAAAAAAATACAAAAATATGGAAAGATTAGATTAAAATTCATATGCTAATAAAAATATGTAGGTTTTTTATTTGAAGATGTTTCATTTATGTTTCAATCTTTATTATAGTTAAATGTTGATTTTTATTGTTATATTTTTCTTAACTTAATGACTCGTAAAATTAGTGACAATATGATAATTGAAAAATGAGGACTAATAAAATAGCATTAAAATTATAAAAGATAAATTATGTAAAGGATAAAATAGACTAGAGAAATTATACAAAATTAAAACATAAAACAAATATGTTATAGACATGGGAAACATGTTTGATAAAAGGTTGAGTCAATGTCTTTAGAGAGAACCAAATAAGCTCTCAAGAAGTAGTGGATGTATCACCAATCACATTATATTCTACTACTTTTTGCATTAGTAATTAGAAAAATGATTGCTAAATAAGTAGGGATTTGATTATAACTTGGATCATTTTTTTCTAGATTAATTTTCAATCAATAAACACTCTTTTTCTCTCCATATTTTTATATTCTGTAGTCTAACTATTTTTACTAGTTTTATTTTTCAAATTTAACTCAATTGTCTTGTGCCCAATTAAATACTGAATAAGAAAGGAATTGAAAATTTTACATAAGGTCACAGGAATAAATTTATCGAGGAAAAATACAATCTAATTTGAAGTTTTCATAAAAAAAAAGTAATTAGATTAACAGGAATATATTGTGTTGATTTTTGGACTACTCTAAATATATCATGTTATTAGATAGAGAAAAATTTATTTACAAATTTGTCAATAAAGCAGGGATGAAAGTGACAGTTTCATAATAAAACTACCTAATTGTCCACCTTTATTTGTAGTTTGAGTTAAAAAAATTAAATTCATTATGTTTGATATTGAATGGCATTGAATACAGTAAATGTACTCTAATTTGACCATACTATTTTGTTGAAAAAAATTATCACATATCATTATTGATTTCCCTCTTATTCCTTTAATTCCATCATTTTGTTTTTTACTAAGTACCTAGTTAAATTTTGTGTGATTAGTAGAATTATGGAATGCGAAGTAAGAGTTCAATAAGTTGAACATATCATGTTTTTGTTATCTTATTTTATAACTATAGATATGTAACTAATTATCTTATTATAATTCATGGAGGAAGTGCCAAGGTACTTTGGATAATATAATAATGAGTAGTAAACAAAACGGAATCACAAAAGTGAAACAAGGTACACAAACATTTAGAGATCTGGGAGACCTTTTTAGATTGTCCTCCTTCTCCGTAAACTTCATCATACAAAATAGGGTAGGCTTTCCACTTTTCACTAAGCTACAAAGTACAATTGCAACCCCCCTTCTGCTTTATAATACAATTTCTTTCCCAAACCATGCCAAAAGTTTGGGTTCAAGTACAGTTCTTGTTTGGTTTTCAAAGACTCTATTGCTAGTGTGAGATCACTCTTGATCCATCTCAAACCATTCGTCAAATTAATAGCATCCACGGGAATCACTTTAATTAAGGCCATAGACACATTTATGAAAGTAGCATACCCCACTAACCACTTCTGCCAACAATTTCCTGGTTATTCGGATCAATGTAATGTAATATTTGAATAGATTTTAGTTATCCTAAGCACTGAAAGACGGGTTCAAATTCTCTCTATCAAAGGTTTAAGAAGTTGTAGCTGGAGAAATAAGAAAGAGACAAGAATGAGAATGGGGACTCATACCAAAAATTTAATGGCATGGACCCCAAATATACGTGACACAATTGAATGATTGCTCAAATTTTGCAGGCAAGAAGTAGTGAGCGAGAACGACGTGAGAATACTAACAGCCCCTTCCGTGCCCTTTCAAAATTCCTGATCAGATCCCATATCCCCCACCTATTACCCTTTTCTTCTTTGTCACATTGGCACACACACACCATGTTATTTGATAACTAGGTTAACACATCACTGCATTCATTGCTTGGGACACTCTATTCCCATATTTTTCCTACTCCTCATATTGCTAATCTTCTCCTACCAACTATTTCAACTTCATTCAAACAATTTGGAAGAATATCAAATGTCCGCATACTTTGTAGCATTAGATACAATTAGAAAAGTATTAAATAATTTAAAAATTAGAATTTTAATAATTGTACAACCGAAATTGATTCCAGTCAAAAAGATAGATACACATGTAGATACACAACCACGTTAAGGGCTCACGGTTTCTTCTCTTCCATTTGTTATGCGGCATTATCATCTTTAGAAGCTGGAGCAATGTACAGAAGCTGTTGCTGTTACTCCAAACCTTTTCTTTGTAACATAAGTGTATCCAAAAATTATTCTGACCATTGCAGAATTCACCTCCTTCAACCTGCTTTTTGTACTGCGGTTTTAAATAAGAGAATGTATAGTTTTTGATCCATGGAGAAATATAGAAACCCTCCAACGGAATGGGTCACAAAAGACCCAAAACTAGTCCCCACAATACAGTGCCATGCCGGCCCATACACCCCGTCAAATTCCTGCAAATCGCAATCACCCAACCAAAATTCATTGACCGACCAATCAACCACACACCCAAATTTTGAAACACCGCAACGACTTAATTACTTGCTAGTAAAACTCTTAGCACGCAGAACAAATTAATTAATCCAGCAAAACTAAAACCGAATAAGGTTGTTTTGTTAGAATTGTACCTTCTTGAGGGAGAGTGCAAGGGTCTTGGATGTGAACTTCTCCATGCTATCCAAAGCTTTTCTGGCACAATTCACAGCGTGGATCTGCATAAACGGTGGCATGTCAACCGAAACCATTTTCGCTCCATTGATTGCAAAGACATCTCTTAAATCAGTCTGTGACCCACAGAAGGATCTCCTTCTACCCCCACCGCCACCCGGAGCCACAGACATTCTCTCAACACCATCATGTTTCTCCAAACAAGGTTTCCCAGGTTTCTCCAAACAAGGATTCCCAGGTTTCTCCTTTTCAACCTTAACATCCTCGACTACACCCTTGTCGTTAGGATCACCAAGCTTCCTCCTTTCCAATTCCAAACGACTCCTTTGGGGCTTCTCTTTGTGGGTTCTCTTCACAGCCACAGCAACAGCACTCTCTTTCTCTGGGACGACAAGAGGAGAGTGTTTGTGGGGTGGATGGGTTTTGTGGGTTGGAGCCAAGTTTAGGCTTGACATGTGTTTTACCAGGAAAGAGGGTTTATAGGTTTGGATGAGATCTGGGTTTGGGGATGTAAGTTTGGATTGTGGAGCTTCCAAGTTCCGACGTTGGGAAGGGTGGTGTGCCATGCTGGAAGGGTGTTGGAAGGGAGAAGATGGAAACTGGAAAGTGAAAAATTTTGGCTTTGGGTTTGGTTTTGTTTTGTTTTGTTTTGAGAGAGAAAGAGAGAAGTGTCTATTGTAATAGGCGTTTGCTTCTTCATCCCAACAACTACTGTACACTAGATGGGGACTTGTGTGGTAAGATGAACACTTGAAGTGCTGTTTAATTCCCTCACGCGCCATGGGGCGAGTAGGACCCATTGAGAATGGAGAATTGTTGACCGTTGACCGGATACGCCGAGGATCTTACGTATGAGAATGGGTGTTGTATTGGGGGAGTGGTAGGGTAGGGTAGGGTTGGTCAGGAGTACACAATAGTAGATTATTGGTATTATTGTTGTTGATTGTGATTTTGAACTTTCTCGTGCTAAGAATTGGTTTATTCTTGCTTCTATGGTTGCTTTGTTAACGTTACGATGTTTCAAATTTTGTAGTTTTGCGTAAGGTATATTGAAAAATCAAATATATTGAATGTTATTCGGGTTTGTTTTGGAGACGGGTAGTAGTCATAGCACACACATGTGAGCGATGGGGTCACAAGTTTTGTTGGGTCTTTGTTGGTAAAAGGCTGAAGCGGAAGGAAAATGCGTAATTGTCATTTGAAAATCATGAAAATTATGAACATGTCTCCTCTAAAATATCAGCGGATCCAAACTACCCACCCAATCTCTAATCACTCTACATCACTGTCAACTGAATTTACAGTCAAATAAACACAACATTAAACCACAAAGATCTTAAATATACAGTGCTAACTACTTTTTTATACTTAATTTCAACAACGTGTCTTGTAAGCTTGATTTATTTTAAATTAACCATTATCATAGATCTATTTATTTAAATTAACTATAGAAGTTATAACTTTTATTCTACAAATAGTGAACCTTATTAGAATTATTTTAGTTGAAAGAATATATGCTTGTCAAAAAATATATACAGTTAATTTTTAATGAGACTATTTTCACCAGTAAATATTAAATTTTAAGTTAACTTTTATCCATATAAATTAGATATATAATTAGTTTATTATTTATTTTTATTTTCCCTTCACTTTAACTTTCTAAATAATATTCATATTATTTTCTCAATTATATAAAATTATTTCGAATAGAGAGTTCCGTTGAAATTTTTATAAGAGTAAGTTTCTCTTCTAGTATTAAAATGTTGACATCTGTCTTTAGATTTTATTGCACGGATATGTTTATTGTTTCTATAGAAATTTTTATCTTTAAAAATAATTTTGGTTAGTTTAGAACTATAATAATATTTTTTTTATTTTTTTAAAATTATAACTTTTGAAAAAAAAATTGTAAGTTGTATATTTATGGACAAATGAATAGAAGTGTTGGAAGTGAGAATATATTATTAAAATATTTGATATGAAAAGTACACAAGTGAAAATAATATTGTGTAAAGCATTTATATAAACTCAATGATCTTAGTATATGGTTTTAGTGGATTGTATTGTTGTAATTGGATTATACTGGTGATTATGTTTTTGGAAATAGGATGTGTGTAGTAAATGTTGGAGTTGTATCTTTTATTTGGTTTATTTTTTTAATAATTTAGTGTTTTACCTAAAAGATTTATGTTGATATAAAGTGTTTTACATTTTTTTTTATAAATTTTCATATAGAAAATTATTTCTCAAACTATATAAGGAATATTCTTAAAAAAAAGAAAAATGCACAACTTATTCTTTTAAGTTGAAAGTTTACTTCCATATATATAAGTTTAATGTAGACTGATGGCATATTTAGGTATCAGTACTTACTTGGAGAAACCTTTTTATAATCCCATTTAGGAGAAATAAAAAAATAACATAAAATTTTATATAAACTAAAATTAATTCATGAATTAACTAATTTCTGAAAAAGATATTAAGTTATTTTTTTCATAATTTCTTTTTTAATTTATATGTAAATAAAAAAATTTAAAATGTCAAGTTTTCATCAAGATAATTGCTAAAAATTAATTGAGTGGACTTACTATAGATGGCTCTTCGTCAAAATATTTGAACAAAATTGATAAAGTGGAATTAGAAGGAACTAGGAAGTGTAAAAAAAATTGTGTAATTATATATTGACTACCCACTTAAAAAATATTTAGCGGTTATTTTTTTCCTTTATAAGGATATATACTTGAAACAATCTGTTCATACTTGTGAGTATTTAAGACATTCATCAATAAAAATAAAATAAAATTTGAAAATCATTGTTTAAAGTATGTACTTAAATAAATACTTCCTTCAAATATAATTTAAATAAAATTATACTATAAATATTAGTACAAGAAAAATATTTTTTTTTAAAAACTAGAAGTTAAGTCACAATATATAAATGGCATGGCTTGGCATAAATGTGATTTTACTTTGATTTGTGTTTATTGTTAGGACTAATGTTCTTTAATCGATGAAATACTTGTCTTAATTACTGTGAAAAATGTTTAGGATTACTCATATTTTGTGTGAAGAGAATGTGTGTGCTTTGACTAATTTAAGATTTATTAATAGATAATCTTTTTATTTGTATAATAGACTACCATCTAGTTTTTTTTTATAATTTTTATGAATAAGTATAATCTACCTATGTATCGTTTTTGTTAACATATGAGTTTTGGTCTAGTCTCCATATTTTTGTATTTTTTTTAATAATACTTTTAACATTATAGTTAAGTCTAACAAAAAATATAAACATTTATAAATTCAAACTTTAAAATATTATTCAATTGTTAAAAATTTTATATCAATTATTTTATTTTGTTCATTTGATTTGAAAAAAATACCTTAAACAAAAAGAACTAATAATTAGTATAAAGGTATTATTATTTTTCAAATAGTCATAACCCTACCATGAATGGAGAAAGCTGAAAATAATAGTAACTTATCCTAGAATAATTTAAACTCTTTTTATTTAACCTACTATTCAGAAGAATTTAAGTAAGATCAATTCAAGAGTTTAGTGTGAATCTGTTTTTAAAAATAATAATTATAATTAAAATATTATTATTTTAATTAAAAAATATATTAATTTATTGAAGAGCATATGTTTTGTAACATCTGGCAATCATATTACATTACACTTTAAAAAAAATTAAAATTTATCAAATTAATATATATATATATATTTTTTCTCAACCTATTTTTATTGAGAAATTTCTTACAACAATCACATAAACACACTAAAAATAAAAATAGTAAGCTAATATTTTAAAATTTCACATATATACATATATTAAATTATATACTTAAAAATTCATAATTTATACAAATCATTCAAATTTGATTCATTAAACATATATTAAAATTAGGTGTCTAACTCTCAACTCAATTGGTTATCTCTCATATAATAAATAAATCACAGACATTTGATTCATTTGATTTTAGTATTGGAAAACATGTGCATTGAATTAAACTCAAATATTTGCACATGTTATACTACTTTCATTAAGTTGTCATCATGATAAGATTACATAGTAAAAACACAATCTAATACAAATTCATAAGACCTACAAGACACAATTTCTTTTCACACTATAGACTAGGTCATAGGAATATTTTTCGACTCTCACCACATAATATTTTTCTCTATATGAGTCCAATATCAGTAGAGTCAGAATATCTTATACAAAATTTTAATTTAATACGCAACCTAAAAATTTCACACATAATATTCCATCATTGAAAATAACAATATTAATAATTCATCATATGAAACTCATCACACAAACATAACTCTTAAATATATATATAATTAATATTAATATTCCATTTACAAATATAATTAACATCACATTCAAATTAATTAAAGAGATAAATAAATAAACAAAATAAATTTTCTTCCTTGAGAGAAAAAATCTTAGCTTGAGCAAAATTGAAGTAGGGAGCAAATATTGATTTTATGCTTTATTTTTCTTGAGTGAAAAACTGTCGTTTGAGAAAAAATTAACAAAAATATCCTTCAAACTTTTACAAAATACAACTTAAAAGATACTATAATTTACACAAATGTAAGTTGCACTCCATATTAACTAGGGAAAAATGACTATTCTCATAAAATTTGATATTTAAAACACAGTTTAACAATCTTTATAATTTAACATGTAAACATTTATTCCCCATCTCAATATCTCAACCATGAATATTGAATCCAAAGTAATATAAAAAAATATCTATTAACCAAAAACTCAAATAAGATTATACTCTGTTGAATATATTTTTAAACAAAAACATAAATCCAGCATATAAATTAAAATAATTGTGATACATTCACATCCATATTATATACCCTACCTAATATCAAAACATAAATAACTCATCTTACTTATTAAAACTTAAAACTTGTTTAGATTTAATATCAAATTTCCAACTTCTTCTATCACACAAAAGCTTCAAATTCTAAAACAAAATACTTGTTATCACAAACTCTGATATATGTAAGGATGAACAAAATTTTAAAAAATCTAAAAAGAAGATAGAAAAGAGAAAGAGGAAGTAGTACTGGTGTCATGATTTTTATAAAACAAAATTTAAATAATTAATTTTATTTATTTATAAATTTCATACTTAAATGATAAAATATTTATAAATCTCAGTTATACTGTAACACCCCCATAATTTACATATAACTATTAAAAGTTCTACCAGTTTCTATACAAACTTAGAAGTTTTTCAAAACATTCCCAATACATGATTAGGATTTATAGAAATACAAATATTTACATATCCACAACTCAAAATAAAACTTTGAAACCTCTAAAGCTTTCGTGTACATAGTACAGTCATCGCAGTTCAAACACAAAAAAAAAACAAGAGTAAGGTAGTAAAAATATAATTTTATAATATACACAATTAAATCAAAAGAGAAAACTAAATTACATGATCAATTTCTCAAATTTCTTCAAATCTCAACAATAAACCATCACATAAATTTCACATGGATCTACACATCCAGAATATTCAACAAACAACGTCTTTCGGAAGACCCGTATTAAGTAAGTCCTACCAGAGACTAACACCTGATCCAAAGATTACCAGTGAATCCAACAGAAAGGATCAGAGTAAGTTCAATACAACCCAAGCCGTGCATCTCATATGTCACGGTGTGCATGAACTCCCCAATCAGCTTCTCACCACCTGATATCTTAGTCTATGTGACTTAGATCATCAGTGAAGCTCGGAGATCTCTGTTACCACATAGACATCAATAGTTAATACACAGCAAACATCAGTCCATACATTATCCCAAATGTATGAATTCAATTTCATACCATTCTGTCATACAATGTCATTCAAAAAGTGATTCATAATATTCAAAAGTCTATTTGACATAAAAAAATAACACTTTAATACTAAATCATCAAAATATAATATTTTTACAAACTTAAATAATATACAAACAAACAATCCAATATATAAACACACAACATCCCTCCAAGAAAAATTGAATATTGGTACCACGTCCCTTCCGCATTAAGATCTTCTATCTTAGGGTGCTATTAAAAAATAAATTTAGCTTCCCTTATCTCAATTGCTTGCTTTTCAAGCAACTTTTAGAATTTTATTCCCCACAGTCTGGATAAACTTCAAGATTTACGGGCCTAATGCAAATTATCCAAACAGAACAAAAATTCAGTATATAGTAGAATAAGTTGAGAGGGTTAAACTTCTCAACTGAACCCACCAATATTGATGACTAAATTCTAAGGAAAAACAGATAACAAAAGAGATTTAGAGTAAAAATGAACTTACTCTGTTTAAAAATATGATCGGGTATAAATGTTCCTTAACTCGCCAGCTACAACGTGGTATAATGAGATTCTAAAATAGATGAAATATGAAGTGAGAAATTAAGAGAGAAGGGAGATGAGAGAAGTTGGTAGAACGAGAGAAAGTGATTTTGAAAAAAGAAGAAGAAAGAACGTGTGGGGTGTGGGGAAAAATGCTTTCTGTTTTTTTTAAAAAAAAGTGTTGTTACATATACCACTTATTCGCTTAAATTGAGAAGTTTACTTTTTTTTCCAATAGTTTTACCTATTTAAGAAATACCATTACTAAAATAAATTATTAAATATTCACAAATTAATTATTATTTTTTGATAGAGATGATAAGCCACTTCCTTTAAGTATTTAATGCATTAAAACTTCAAATGAATAATTAAGATGAACTAACTTTATGTTAATTGATTTACACGCGTGGTAATTAAAAAAATACGTGGTTGATAAAAGTTGAACACGAAGTATACTATACTCCTTCCAAATTCGCAGTTAAATATCAAAATTACAATTAAGAGTCTAACTTTTGTGCATGATCAATGTGATATTTTCTTATTGTTAGTTTACAGAAAACGTAATAGTTTTTTAAGAAATTATTAGAAAATCATTATTATTGTTTTGTTTTTATGTCCTTGTATAATCTAAAACTGATATAAAATAATTGGTTGAATATATGCTTTAAGTTAATATAATCATTGTATTTTCTCATTTTAGTCCAATAAATGTTGTGCTACTTTTAAATCTTTGTCAGTATTTTCTTTTTCTATCATATTATTAACTATAAATAATTTGATTAAAAATAGAAAATGGTAATTGAAACAATTAGTTTACTTTTAAGTACATTATTCAACAAGGCAATATAATTACTATTTTTATAAATAAGATAAATATTTATAACCTTTTTAATTTTTAATTTATTATGAACTATAATTTTTATAGTTACTTTAAGAATAATGATATATATATATATTATTTTAAAATATTATTTAATAAGATTATTATATATATATAAATATTTTATTTTGTAATAACATATTTATTATTTTACACCTATAGAAAGATTAGTGATCAAATATATTAGCACATTATGAATACAATTATTTATATTGACTTTAAATTATATAAAGATAAAAAAGTCATGATTATTTTCAACATAAATTTTAATATTTATTATAAAAATATATTTTATTTTTTGAAGATAAAATCTTTGTTTATGACATCATAAAATAAATAATTTTACAATCATTTGAAAATTTTAATATCAAAATTAATATAGAGAAAATGAATTATAAGCATATAAATAATTATAATTATTTTAAATAAAAATCAATATAAAATATCGAATAAACATATAAATAATATATATATATATATATATATATATATATATATATATATATAATCATCTTATTTATATTAAATAAATAATGTATTACTTAATAAAAATATATACTTAAAAAGTTATTTCAATATTTTTACTAGATTAATTAATATTTTTAATTTTACCGTTAAAATAATTATGATTTATGATATGGAGTAAAAACTAAAAATTATAATTAAATCAACGAATAGTTTTGTGAAGAACTTAAAAGAATCGAAGTCATCTTTCCATAGCTAAAAATATATTTAAGCATATTATATAATATAAACTATAATTTATAAATATATAATAATTAAAAATAGAAATACTAATAAAATATTCTAGTAGTAATGAGTATTATATACAAATAATAGTGAATGATTTTTAGTGTGTTATGGTGTTGAAATATTTAAGTAATTTATTGTGTGTTGGCGTAATAAGGTATGTTAAATTATTTTTAGTATATAAATAATTTATATATGCATTTTTAACTTTTTAATTTAAAAATATAATTAAAAATAAAATAAAATATGAAATATATATATAAGAATATTATTATTATATTGCATAAAATGCATTATTTATTAAAAATAATAAAGCTAAGAGAATTGAGTTAGTGAGATATTTCTTTTTGCATTTATTAAATTATAATTATTACTTTAAAGTCATACATATTATTTGTTAGTTAAAAGTATAAAAATAATTTATGTAATAATTTAATCATAAACTGTTATATGCACTGAAATTATTAACTTTATAATAATTATTTTAATATTACGCCAATACAAATTATTTTAATATTTATATTTGTTTTTTATTTGTATAAACAGTTTAAATAAAAATGAAGTAATTAATTTCTATTATTTGTAGATTAACAGCGGATTTATTGCGAAGGAGAGAAGATTTCGTTAAATCTCATGGAAAGTGGCCTGAAAATGTGGCAGGAAAATACTAAAGTTCAGATTATGATATTGTAATGCCAAGAATAGGAAGAACGACGTCGTCGTCACCAATCTGAAATCGATCATCTCAGGCGCCAAAACCAGAGATGAAAAGAGGGAGAATAGGCAAGTTAGATACTTTTTTCACATTCACCAGACAACGATCCACTCAGATTCTCATCGTTCTTGCGCTCTTCTACGCTCTCTTCGTCTCCGTCGAGATCCCCTTCGTCTTCAGAACCGTTCAAGAACAACCGTCTCGCCTCCCGCCACTCGTTCGCCACCCAAACGGCGTCGTCTCCGGTTTGATCCTAAACGACGCCACATTCGATTCCTTCCTCTACCAATCCGCCTGCCGCGTCGGCAGGGAGCTTTGGGCCGAACTTAAATCAGGCAACGCGCAGGCCCCCGTTTCCAAGCCCGACAACAGATCCAGGCCCTGCCCCGAGTCCATATGGGTATCCGGGCCCGAGTTTTTGGGCCGAGGGAGTTCGATGGTGATTCCCTGTGGGCTCACGTTAGGGTCCCATGTAACGGTGGTTGGGGAGCCGTTAAGAGCGCAACGGAAGGCGTGTCAGTTTGTGATGGAGTTGCAGGGGCTGAAGACGGTGGAGGGTGAAGAACCACCTAGGGTCTTACATCTGAATCCTAGGTTGAGAGGGGATTGGAGTGGGAAGCCTGTGATTGAACTCAACACGTGTTACCGCATGCAATGGGGTACTGCAATACGCTGTGATGGTTGGAAATCCAGAGCTGGTGAAGATACTGGTAAGAAAAAGTATGTTTTATTCATTATGGTTGTGATGTATGAAACACTTTACTTTAATTTGCTTTCTATACATGGATACTTTACCAACACGTATATATGAAGTATTTAGTTTATTGAAAATCCAATGTTGCTTCATTTGAGACTATAAGCATGTAATTTTCCGGACTTAAATATAAACAAAAAAGTACCTAGTTTTACATTAATTAAGAATGCTAGTTAAATTCATATAATTTCTTGATTTCATATAAAAAGCAATTGCCTATAATCATATTTAAATTAATTGAAACTTACTTATATTTCAATTCACCAAACCGGAACATTTTGCTTATATTTGTGTCAAGGGAGTATATATTTTACAGATATAGGAGCATTGTCCCATCCAAGAATGAAAATTGCTCTCATTATGAGTGATTAGAACATTAAGTCTGATACTATTCTTGACTATATACAGTAGGAACTGATTTATAATCACAATGATTTTTAATTTTGTTTTTGAGTAATGTCGAAGATGTTCTTTATTTGAATTAGATATTTGCAATTATATGTTTATTATGTTTTATGAATTTTTATACATAGAGAGAGACACACACACAGATATGTTATATGTGTCGTATGATCGTATCCCATAATTTTTTAGAACTATTGTTGTATTTGATACTATTGTACCTGATACATTTATTGTAAATATGCATCATAGGTTGTGATTGTGCTGAATTGAGTTGTTACATGTGTTTGATACAGTTGATGGGTTGGTGAAATGTGACAAGTGGATTAGGGCTGATGATGATGACAGGCATGCAGTGGAGACCAAGGTACAGTGGTGGCTGAAGAGATTGATTGGTCGGACAAAACGAGTAACAGTTGATTGGCCATTTCCATTTTCTGTGAACAAGCTATTTGTTCTTACTGTCAGTGCTGGGTTGGAGGGCTACCATGTTAATGTTGATGGGAGGCATGTCACCTCTTTTCCTTATCGCACTGTGGGTAATCAATGTCCTTCAACTTCGTAGTTTGAAGTGGGTTTTACATAATGATGATCTGTTTTGATATGAACAGGGCTTTACTCTTGAGGATGCCACTGGTCTTACTTTGAGCGGGGACATTAATGTCCATTCTGTATTTGCTGCTTCTTTGCCTTCGGTGCATCCCAACATTTCCCCGCAGCAGCAGCTTGAATTTTCAACCAGATGGCGTGCCCCAAATCTTCCTCCGTTTGGCGTGGAATTGTTCGTTGGGATACTTTCAGCTGGAAACCATTTTGCTGAGCGGATGGCTGTGAGGAAGTCATGGATGCAGCATAGCTTTATCAAATCTTCGAAAGTGGTTGCTCGCTTCTTTGTAGCACTGGTACTGTGAACAAATTTGTCAATTTTTTGGTCATTTTGTTGGTTCTTGAGATTTCTTAACAGTTGAATGGTTTTAACAGCACCCGAAGAAGGAAATTAACGTGGAGTTGAAGAAGGAAGCAGAATATTTTGGTGATATTGTTATAGTTCCTTACATGGATAACTATGACCTTGTTGTGCTGAAAACGGTGGCCATATGTGAGTACGGGGTAAGTTGATTGTTTAAAAAGCTTCCTGTTTAAAAGCGAAATAGTTGAAGTTAATGTATGAGACGGCTTGTACTGTTCACAGGTTCGCACAGTTTCTGCGGAGTATATCATGAAGGGAGATGATGACACTTTTGTAAAAGTTGATGATGTTATGACTCAAGCCAGGAATGTTCCATATTCTACGAGCTTTTATATAGGGAACATCAATTACCGCCACACACCCTTGCGCCGTGGTAAATGGGCCGTAACATATGAGGTAAGCAAAAACCTGTTGGCTGCTGCACTGCTTTTACCTTAGTTGAGGAGTGAGCATTGTATGGGAATTTTTTTTATGAATTAGTTTGTTATAATACAGCAAAGTGTCTGTATTTGATCCAAAGAGTGTATGATCTGTGCTTGAGCATTGGTTTCTTAAGGCACAATTAAGCAAAAGCTCAATACGAAATTAAGAGTATGTTTGGATACAAAGTTTGAAGTGTTTTTAAGAGTTTGTTCATCGGAAAAAGCTTTCCAACTATTGTGGATAAGCTCTCAAAGGCACTTTTAGTTTGTATTCCAACAGACTCTAAAATAACTTCATTTAGTATTGGCTCCACTTATTATTATTTAAATATTGTGCAACCTTTTGATTGGTTGTGCTTACACAATAATTATTTCATGAAGATTGCTATTCTTCCCTCTCTCCAGTCAGTCATCAGGTCTCCATAGCATATAGTTAAGCACCTAGTTGCAGCACCATATTGTCAGTTATCTTAATTTTATGGGTTGGAGGCCACGATCCCTAACTGAACATAACATACACAGCATTCAGCGAAAAGCTTTATTGTGTATTCCGAGCTCTTACTGTAATAGGCTGTGATTGATTTAACAATGGTTCTTACTTCCTCATTGTTTTGTCATATCTAGCTTCTTGCTGGTGATAATTTTGTTGTCTTCTGCTTTTAGGAGTGGCCAGAAGAGGAATACCCCCCGTATGCTAACGGACCGGGTTATATTTTGTCTTCTGATATTGCAAGCTACATTTTATCTGAATTTGAGGTGCATAAATTAAGGGTTAGTATTCTAATATCATTGCACATTTTCTGCGTTGTCCTGTAATGTCTCGAGTGTCTTCATGGTAGGCATTTGCTGTGTGTAGTGGTTGAAGTTGTCAGTGTTTACTTTTTTGTGCAGTTGTTTAAAATGGAAGATGTGAGTATGGGAATGTGGGTACAACAATTTAACAGAACAAAACCAGTGTACTATTTGCATAGCTTGATGTTCTGCCAGTTTGGTTGTGTGGAAGGCTATATCACAGCCCATTACCAATCGCCTAGGCAGATGATGTGCCTGTGGGATAAATTGCAGATGCAGAGATTTCCTGAGTGCTGCAACATGAGATAACGTTGACGTATAGGTGGGCCATCTTTGAATTCTGCGAGGAGGAACAAAGAAAAGTTTTGCAGTCATAGCTTAGATTCAATATTGTATATATAGTGTTTTGGTTAGTTAACTGTAGTCCTGTATAAATGTGGCATTTTAAATTTCATTATTTATTTGGGCGAATTCCATTCTTTAGGTTACTCGATTTTATCATCTTCCCTTTCGAGTTGTTTCAGCATGGGATTGGATTGGAAGATCAACGTGAGGTTGAGTGAGTGGGGATATCATTTTTAGGAGTGCGGGAACAAGTTCTCACATTTTTTATATCTTACTTTTTTTTCACATTTTTTTGTTTATTATTAGAATATTTCATCTTTCTCATACTCGGAGTTGCTCCAGGGGTATTTATGTAAAGCAGGTCTTAATATCTTCATTGTTCTTAAAACGACTTGTAAAATAAAATTAGATGTATATTAGTAATATTAATTTCTCAATAAAAAATACACTTCAAAACCTTTTTGGATACGGATTTACTAAATTAAACAGCAATTGTAGAACATTTGCGTTTGCATTAACTGATAGCAGCTAAATATTATTTCCCTAGTTTATTTTACATAAAGAACATTTGAATTTTTTCCTTCTAACTATAAAAGCATAACACCACGTTAAGCATATTTATTGTTAAAATTTTTATATATTTAATTCATTGTTTAATTCATTAAATAGTAATAATATTATTACTATTAATCATATATATGTTTAATATTATTACTAAATAGTAATAATACTTTAACGGTACATCTACGCATGACCTGTTTATTAAACTATTAATCATATAAGTCAGATTCCTAGTCTTAAGTTAAAAAAATGATTCATTAAATTATGAATAATATTATTAGATATAATCACTTAAATAGTTTAATTCGATGACTATTTTTAGAGTAGAATTTAAATGATGATGTTCTTGATTAAAATTAAGTAATTTAGGTAGGTATTGAAGAAATATGTATTTGCTTTTTATATATGGAAATGGAGGTAGTGCTTAACATAAAGGTATTTGGCATATAATAAAATAAATTGTTTAGGATGAGGCAATGATGGAGGGGTTTGAGTGGTATGGTCATGTTTTAAGATTGTCATTAACCCATGAGAATTTTGTGACACGATAGTTTAGCCTAGCAACAGTCATATAAACACTCATCTTTGTCCACCATCATCTTTTTTATTCACAATTTTCTTGTCTTCTTTCCAATTTTTTATGGTTCCAGTTACTAGTCACTTACTAACGTTTCCATGTCCTCCATATCCACTCTTCATCATGGCTCTCATGACGTTGATAACATTTAAGATGGATTTTTTTTAGATAACTAAAAAGTCCTACCTCTCCAGTAATCCCAATTCTGATATTTAGTAAAATATAAATCGTTGTCTAATTATAATATTTTCAAAAAATTTAAATTATTAAATTCGAGGGACTATATAAAATATACTGTTAAAAAAATTAAATATGAATCTAAGTCTCACATTGATTAAAAATTAAAAAATTAGATGCAGTATAAAAATAAGACTTACAAATCTATTACTTTAAGGTTTTGAATTGGGGTGGATGTGAATCTCATATTGTGAGTTTGGATGTTACGAGAGATTTTGATTTGTATTGGTTAACAAAGAGTAGACCAATGAGATACTCAAATGCTTATAAACCTCTTTTGTGTATGATTGTGAAGGAACAAGTAATACTTTCCTATTTCTGTAATTATTAGATTTAAAGAAGAAATTGGTTTGAGTGTGACATATAGTGGAATAAGGTGGTAGAACAACACATTTCACATTTCAAAAACTAATAAATATTAATGAAGATTCTATTACAACATAAAATAAGGTAGTCTTTTAAGTTATCTTATTATAAGGGGTTAAACTTATGGTTTGGGACGAAACCTCAATGACTTATATACATTGTTTTCAAGTTGGTAATAGAATATTGAAGGATATATTCTTCGATTTTCAAACATGATGATTCATGTGAGGACATTTTTGTGTGTGTTAATGAGTGTGTAAAATAATTGATAAATTATAAATAAATAAGTATGTTGAAACTTTAACTTACTATATATTTTAAACAGTGTATGTATTGAAATGATTGGTGTAGTTAGTAAAAAGTACTTGGACTTGAGTTGTTGAGATTTTAATTTTTGGGTCAAGAGTAGTTAAGAATAAAAAAGAAACAGATCAAGGAGTGGACTTAGGAAAGGGTGGTGTGTCTTTAGCAATCTGGAAGAGGCTCTCTTCTACATAAAAAGAAAAACTGAATTGTCCCTTTATAGTCTCACTCTTTGTCGATCTGATTATTTCTTAGGCACATTCTCCCTGCACCCAACATATTTTAACTGGCACCCAATCACCTATTAGTAAAAGATAAATTTATCCTTAATAAATTTCAGAATAGTTTAATTGTGATATGCACCCAATTTCCTGCCCCAACCCTATTCTTCTCTTCTTCCATTCCATTGTGCATGAAGCAGTGCCGCAACCACCGTGAGCCACCTTCTTCTCCATTCTTCTGCAACCACCGTGACCTTCATTATCGCAGGCAGAGCAACAGAGCTTCTGAAGTTGAAGGTACGACATGCCTACGGATATTTTGATTCGTAATTTTGTATTGCATTCTGCATAAATTTATCTGTAACCCATTACTGCATTCCAGATATTTTTATCCGTAGGTGATTAGTGGCTTCCGAATTTTTTTATCCGTAAGTAAGTTGTGACTTGTGGATATTTTTATCCATAAGTGAGTTGTGACTTGCGGATATTTTTATCCGTAAGTGAGCTGTGAGGTTTTTTTGCAACTCAAAGCAAAGCTTCACACATCCTCTTTTGCAGCTCTAAGCAAAGCTTCACACATCCATGAACTTCCTCTTCCTCACCATTCAATGTTTCCATAAGTGAAGAAGACAAGGGCATTGTAGGATTTTTAAAAATATGTCAGGTGCCAGTCACAATTGATCAGGTGCAGGAAGCAATTGCCTATTTCTTATTGTTGTCGCTATTGTCGTTGTTGTTATCCTTGTTTTTCTGTTGTGTCATAGATGGATTTAAGAAAAAAAAATGTTTTAAATTGTGTTATCTATAATTCATATCTTACATAGAAAAAGAACTTCAAGATTGTGTAATTCAGATGATTCTTCTAAATTACACAAACTAAAAATCAAAATATGACTTATAAATTATACAATTTAAAAAACTCTCAAATTACACAATAATATTTTTATGAAAAATGACTTTAGATTGAACCATCCATACTTTTTTTTATTTTGGATGGTATAATTTAAAAATTAAAAAAATTATAGATTTCAAAAATGAAAAATGATTTCTATATTATACAAGTTGAAAACTCTTTCTTCTCATTAAATTTTTTTCTCGATTTTACAATTTTTATTTATTTTTGAATTGCACAACATTAAAAAAAAATTATATATAAAAAAAAATATTTTTACTTGTATAGATTGTATCATCCAAAAGTCATTCTTAATTAACTAAAAAAATTAAGAATTTTCATAGGTGCATACGACCCTTTCTCTTTTCCCTAGGGTCCCTAAAACCACTTCATATCCTTCCTGATGGAGATTTTGTGGTTCTGAATTCATTTCTTATGATTTGATGGTTATGTTTTAGGCATGCCCTCCCTCATTCCACTGTTCTGAGATTATTTGATGGCCTGAATATCGAGGATGCACGTTCGTGACCTTTTTACTAATAATAACTGATTAGTTATCAAATAGCAAAAATCAATTAGTTATAATCAATTATAACTGATTATAACTCTGTTTCGATCTTCTCAATGCCACACTTGTATCATTCAAATTCAATTATCAATTAGTTATTCTCTTCTGAAAATCTCTAAACCCTAAAACTTCAACTAAATTTATTTTTTTAATTTATTATATCATAATTTTTTTTCTAAAAAACTGATTTAAAAAAGAAAAGAAAAACGGGTCAGAATTGGGGTGATTGCAGTTTGTAACTCTGTTTTGGTCTGACAAAAAAAATGTTTTTACGAAATAAGCTATAAATAGAAAAATGTGTGTAATTGTATTTTAGGGTTTACAGAGAAAATATTTGATTGAAGAAGTTTGAGAAAGAGAAGTTTGCAACAGTGGCCAGAAATAGGAGTTCACCACGCCTCTGATAATGAGTGCACCTTTGTTTGTTTAACTTGTTGGAGCCTTTCCAGCTAAGGAAACTGCAGAAGTGGGACCATAGTTCATGTTACACTCCGATATTATAACAATCTTTCACATCACATCACTATCAACTGGAAATTCATTTGAAATCATTTAGGTGATATATGAGGATTTATGATGATTTCTAGGAAAAGTTTTCAAAAAAAAAAGGAAAAACCTCACATGAACGGTGTCTTTGTATCCCACGGCAAAATTTTATTGTTAGTAAAGAAAGTATTTAAAATAAGAAAATAAACACAAAAATCAACAAGTTTTTTTCATCTCAAACTCACTTCTTATCAAAATGTGAAGAAAGTTTTAAATATATATATTTAATTATTTGTAATTTATTTTTTTTATTTTTTTCTAAAATTAAAAAATAAAATTTTTATTGATTAAAACCTCATAATTCAATTGAAAATTACAAAAGAATAAACCAAAATAATTTAACACATAATTTAGCACATAAACAAAAATACAAATATAAAAATAAACAAAGGAATCAACTTTGCACTCAGAGATATTGATCTATCCTTTTTTATTTTAATCTCAAATAATTTTAAAATAAAATAAAATTACATAACTAAATATAATATAAAAAAAATGTTAAATGTTAAATATATTTATATTTATGTTATAAAAAGATATAATAATTAATATTTATTATAAAATTATAATTATAAATAATAATAATAAAAAATAAAAAATAAATTATATTAATTATAAAAATAAAAATAATAATGTTATTTAATATAAAAATAATTTTATATTAAATATTTAATGTTTTATATCAAATTTTATATTGTTTTGTATTTTTTCAAGTTAGTTCTAATATATTACCAAAAATAATATTTCAAAATCACTTAAAATAATATTTTAATTAAAAATAATTATAAGTTATATATAAATTTATCAAATTATTTTAATTTTTTTTAAATAGAAGGGTAATTTTGTAAACTTACATCTTTATCAATTTAAAAAATATAACTTTAATTATATCCATCACATCATCCACAAATTTTTAAAAACTTTTCCTACACTTTCTACTCTATTTACCTTAATATAAACAACCTCACTTTCTTCACACTTTTTCTACACATTATCTCAAATCAACTTTCTCAAATCTATTTCCTAATCCAAATAAATCAGAAGTAAGAATGGTGAATTTAGGGAGATTGTTTGGTAAATTATTAATTCACCCATATATTAATATTTGTATTTTTAATTTATTTATAATTATTGTTAGAAATTAATACTTAATATTTTAAGAAATATTTTTTTCATTTTCTTGGCTATTTAAAAAAAATATTTATATTTTAAAAAATACACTTAAAGATAATTTTAACACAACAATAAAAATAATCTATCAACCATCATTAATTCAATCAAATCATATATAACAGTAATCTTTCTACTCAAATATCGTATCTTTCCATAAAACAAAACCACTTCACTTTTCACACTTATAACAAATTGTTATATAAGTTTTAAGTGGATAACTATCAAGCTAATCAATTAAGTTTTAGACAAATATTTTTTAAAATATTTAATTATTTATAAGTGTATTGATTGGTATGAGATGAAATCCAGAAATTTCGAAATACAATTCTATTTGACATATTTAAAATATATTAAAATTATAATAAGATTCATTAGTTTAAATAGTACAAAAATATTAGGTAATACATTTTTAATCATAATACAAACGCTAATCTGATCTAACAATAATGATCTATGATAAATATGGAAATAGTCCCAATTATTGAGAGAAAAGTACATCATTATCGCACATTAATTACAACAGATACCTCAGATACTTACTTGAACGTCAGATTACTTTTTGCAGGTGTCTTCCCGATCGAGAACACACGAAATAAAGAAGAGTTTGACAAGGGAAGGAACGAAGGTAGAGAAAAAGAGAGTGAAACAGTTTGATCTCTTTAAGACAAAAAGAAAGTTTCATCAATGGACCAAAATACAATCAACAAATAAAGATTCTCTCAATCCATAAAATTTTGTAAGAGAAGAATAATTATGTCAATTAGTTAGTGTTGTGTTAAAATTTAATCTCATTTTCTATTTGTGTCACTAGTAACTAATTGACATAATAATTAATGTCATTATGATTATTATTTTTAAATTTTAATTAATAAAAAATTGTTTCAAAGTATTTTCAAATGATTTTTCTTTAACAAAATGAAAACCTGGTTTATATAAAAAAAAGGGAAAAATCAGGCGAATTTTGACCTGTTGACTATGTAACATAGATACGGATACGAACACTGACACGACACGAATACGAACATGGAGATACGTATAATCTCTAAAATGTAGGATACGGGACACGGATCTATATATTATATAATTTTAAATTATATAAATTGAAAATAAATATTTATGTGTAAAAGTATGTTCCAAATTCTTTTGGAAGCAGGAAGATATTTTTTATGACTGGTTCAAAAGAATTTGTTCTTATTTTTATAATCATAATAAAAATTTATATAATAAATTTGAGTTTTTAGAGATTTATTGTATTTATACCTTTTAAAATTGTGTTAGAACCGTGCTAGAATTTTCAAAAATCCAACAAATATTTTTTTGAATTGAACACTTCACCGATAAGTATCTTACGAGTGTCGACACGGATACGTGTGTAGAGACTTGGACACTCTTCTTAAATAGTGTGTATATGTCAGATACACGTATCGGATATCGAGACTCGTATGACAACACTCGTACAACACGTATATGTGAAATATCTTATTCAAAAATTATTTGTTGAATTTATGATAATTCTAACACGGTTCTAATACAATGTTAAAAAAATACATTATTTTTCTAAAAACTCAAACTTATTCTATAATTTTTTATTGTAATTATAAAAATAAGAAATAAATCATTTTGAACTAGTCATGAAAAACATTTTTCTGCTCCAATTTTTTTTTTGAAACATACTTGTGTACATAAATCTTTATTATCAATTTATATAATTTATAATTATATAATATATAAATCCGTGTTTTCGCGTGTCCTATATTTTAGAGGTTATGTATCTCCATATTAGTGTCTTTGCTACATAGAGTAGATATTTTGACCAATGTATTTTTTTTTTACAATAAGTTTATTTAAGAAAATAATAAATTATATTTATATCATTATTTTATTTTGAGCAAAATTATTTTTGAAAATATAATAAATGTATATAAACAAAGAAAAAAAACCGAATAAATAGTGTCCGATTTGTTTGGCGTATGGTTTCAGGGTTTTCAATAATTCTAAGTTCCGCATACCAAATTCCGCGTCCCATCATCTCTATCCATAGCCGATTAGTGTTGGAAAAACAAAATCTAGGTAACGTAAAAAGCTAACAAAATATATTCATAGTGAACAGTTTAATAATGAAAAGTTTAATCAAAACTTCAATCTTGTTTTTTTTTTTTTAAATAATAAATAAATATAAAAAAGCTAAAGTATAATTTCATATTGTTTTCAATGGAAGTCATCATAACCCAAAAAGGCCTATACCCATTCTCCACTGGCAACGTGAGTTTTTGGATGCTTTATCTATAATGGAGAATTGAATTAGAAACAGGGAGTTTCTTTTGTTGTGTACCATCTTCCATTCTCTTAAATATAAAATATAAATTCCAAAAAAACTATTTCCAAAGGAATGAGATGTGATGGAGGTACTTTTTATTTTATGCTCAAACAATTCATTTGGTAAAGTGTCTTAAAATTTCAAAGGTGGCGGCAGGTATGATGCATCACATGGGCACTAGTATGAATGAAGTGTGAAGAGAATATGTTGTAAGTGTACAATTTTTGTTTTTGAAACACAAAATTAGTGTGATTCTGTACTATCCAGTTGAAGTCTGAGAATGTGGCTTATGTTATAGATGAAACCGGATGAAAATGTTAAGCCAGAAAAAGTATTGAACCAAAAAAATTTACTCTTCAGACATCAATTTGATGACCTCAAGGTTCTTTGCGTCATTATAATAAGTGAATAAAATCTCATAAAATGCTTAGTGGAAAATTTGTAAAACTGGATAAGAAACAAACATCTAACATGCATCTAATTTGGAAAACATTAGTGGTGTAACTTTATTAACTTGGAATTGTGCTTGTGTTTGTGCTATGTTTCAACAACTTGAGGAAAATGACAAGAACTGGATCAAACAATGAGAAATAGACACAAGTACTTGAAATTTAAGTATTGTGAGCATGAGAAGGACCCCATTATGTGTTTTATTGAGAATGTGGTCGTCATCTCCATTGACAGCCAAGTAGCAGCCTCAATAGAGAGAGTTTGTTTCACTAGGCCACATTTGTTTTGTTTTTTTTGCAAGGTATTTGCTCAGTTTCAGAGCTTTCTTTCCCTGCAGTGTCCAATAAGACACAACATACCATGAATGAGTTCATAATTTAAAGCTTTTGGACCACCTTGCACATAGTCCCACCAAATCAAAAAACTTAGTGGAACCTAATATTGTATTTCACTTGTACTTTTCCCATTTTAAAAGTACTCCACATTGCTTTGGTAGTGTCATTTGACTCATTTTGGTTATAAACACTGGCTGGCCCTTCTATTCCTTCTCAATTCTCATCCCCACCCACCCACTCTCACCACTTTTTAGTTTTCTTTTCCCTCACCTTTTGACACACCAATTTGACACTCACCCCCTCAAAGTGTTTATCAAAATCAACTCCAAGAGAAGCGGCACCATGAAGATGAGTGAGATGTGGACAACAATGGGGTCAACCTTAGCCAGCTTCATGTTCTTGTGGACGATCATGAGGCAGTACTGTCCCTACGGGGTTCAACGGTTCTTTGAGAAGTGCACACATAGGATCGTGAGTTACTTTTCCCCTTACATTCGAATCTCCTTCCATGAATACATGGGAGACAGGCTAAAGCGCAGTGAGGCCTATGCGGCTGTGGAGGCATACCTCAGTGCCAACACATCAAAGAGTGCTAAAAGGCTCAAAGCTGAAATGGGTAAGGATAGCAGCAACTTGGTGTTGACTATGGATGAGTATGAAAGGGTAACGGATGAGTACGAGGGTGTCAAAGTTTGGTGGGTCTCTAGCAAAGTTATGTCACCAACGAGGTCTCCAATGTCTTATTATCCAGAACAGGAGAAAAGGTTCTATAAGCTCACTTTTCACAACAAGTATAGGGACATAATAACCGAGTCCTATTTGGAGCATGTGATGAGGGAGGGGAAGGAGATTCGTTTGAGAAACAGGCAGAGGAAGTTGTACACTAATAGCCCTGGCTATAAGTGGCCAAGTTACAAGCAAACCATGTGGAGCCACATTGTGTTTGAGCACCCTGCTACTTTTGAAACAATGGCCTTGGAGCCTGAGAAGAAAAAGGAGATCATTGAGGATTTGGTCACTTTCAGCAAGAGCAAGGATTTCTATGCAAGGATTGGGAAGGCATGGAAGAGGGGGTACCTTCTTCATGGCCCTCCTGGAACAGGAAAGTCCACTATGATTGCTGCAATGGCCAATTTGTTGGCCTATGATGTCTATGACTTGGAGCTCACTGCAGTAAAGGACAACACAGAGTTGAGGAAGCTTCTGATTGAGACAACCAGTAAGTCTATAATTGTTATTGAAGACATCGATTGCTCTCTTGATCTTACAGGGCAGAGGAAGAAGAAGGCAGATAAGTTTTCGGACGAGGAGACGGATAAGGATGTTGTTGGAAGGAAAGAGGGCAAGGAAGAAGGAGGGAGTGGCAGCAAAGTCACACTCTCAGGGCTGTTGAATTTCATTGATGGGATTTGGTCTGCTTGTGGAGGGGAGAGGTTGATTGTGTTCACAACCAATTATGTGGAGAAACTTGATCCTGCACTCATTAGAAGGGGGAGAATGGACAAACACATTCAGCTCTCCTATTGCACTTTTGATGGCTTTAAAGTGCTTGCAAATAATTACTTGAAGCTAGAAACTCATCCTTTGTTTCTCACTATCAAGAGGCTAATAGGGGAGGCCAACATCACCCCAGCTGATGTTGCAGAAAACCTCATGCCCAAGTCCCCACTGGATGATCCTCACAAGTGTCTCTCAAACTTGATTGAGGCACTTGAGGAAGCTGTAAAAGCTGAGGAGCTGGAGCAGAGTTGTCCCATTGAACATGAGGAACTTCTGCAACAAAATGGGTCCATTAAGGAAAATGGTGAGCTTCCAGCTGACCAAGCAATGAATCAATGCCAGCTACGGCTGTGTAATGGTACATAATGTTGTGTAAAAGAAATTGTGGCATGAGAGCAGGCACATTTCTTATTATACTATGTATCTATGTTAGTCAACTCGATGAGATGATTAAAAAAGGAGGGATTATATGCTTCAACAATGAAGGGTTTGCTAAATGCTCCTACTTTTGGGATTAATTTTGAACTTGTATTAGAGAGTTGATAAAATTTATTGTTATTGGGATAGGTCCCTCCCCTGTTGTTCTTTTCTCTCTTTAAATAATACCTTGCTGTTAAGGTGGCTCCAAAGTGCAACATAATCATAATATGAAGGTTATTGTTTCTCATAATGGAACCTTATATTGTGTGGGCGATTGCTGAATATTGTTATAATGCACTGATATAAACAATAGGAATCATGAATAAGGGAAGTGTTGAGAGGCAAGAGCACAGGCTAAGGGAGTAGATGTGTGTTTGGTTGCATGTAAATAGAAAAGCAATTTTTGTCATGTGCTTTTAAGTAAGTAGGTTGCACAAACGGAAAAACAAACTTGCTCTGAATGATCACTGAGAGTGGAGGAGGGAAGGGTATTGGGATGTCTCATTTTTGGTAAAACTATGCCCAAATTATTCTTTATGAGATCTGCACAATCATACTTTCTTGAGCTACTTTTAAAAAATGAGCTGTAATCGATTTGTCTTTTATGAAAACAAAACAAGGTTGCATGAAAGTTCTATGCATGTATCAGTAATTTTTTTAGTAGAGTAATATTTTAAACCATTAATTTATAAGATAAAATTATAAGAAACATACATCCAATAAATATAAAGATATAATATCTTCATAGAAACAACATGCCATTTTACTATTTAAAAAGGAATCATTTATATTTGTTGAGATATTTTAGGAAATTTCATATTTTATTCTTAGTAGTTTTAATTATGTATATTTTGTTGTATATTGTTTTTATATATAGTATAACCGTCTCACAATTTAAGGGATATTGTTTATGAGAGGCCCTGTCTATTTTTTAAAATTCCCAACTCATTATAAATATAATAATAATATATGTAATGAGAAATAAAAAGAAACATTTATCCTTTTTTAATGCAAAGATTATGAATACAAAGGTGGTCCTCCAGAGGTCAATCCTAATAGTTAACTCAAATCCTAAACTCTTATAAATCATAAATTTTAAATCTTACATCCTCTATAAATCCTAAATCTAAACCATAAACCTACGTATTATTTTATAATATTTTCATTTTTAACCTACATTTTATTTTCTAATTATTGACATATATAAAATAATCAAATATTTATAATTTATCTTACCATAGTTTTTTAACACAAATTTGTTGTTTATAAGTAAACAAAAATGAAAATTAAAAAAATATATGCACAACTTTTATGTAAATTTTTTACACATAAGTTATCACAGACTTCAGTTGAAATATATAAAATAATAATCAGTGTTAATTTAAGTCGAGCTCGTGAAAACCATTTTTTTACTTAAATTTTCAAAACGAAAGTTGTATGGGCTGCTAATAATTTTAGTGTATTTTTTTTTTATTCATACAAAATTGTCACTGTGTATAACGACGTCATAACAATGAAATTCTCGTGTTCTGAGTATGATTTGACCATTTTGATAATAAATTATAAATTTACCATTATCATAATATACTCAAAAAAAATTAGACTATTTACGTAAAAAAATCCTACCACATCAAATTAATATTATGATATTGAAACGATATAAAGTGTAAAAATAAATAAATAGAATGATCTATTTCATTTGTTTATTCCCAAATGATACAAGTGACTTGCACAAATAATCTCGACCCTGTAAATATGGTCTTGATTGTTATCCACATGTTTGTGTTACAAGTGTCTCATCCCCATCACTTGAACAAAGTTAATATAAATTGAGTAGAAAAAAATACATTGACTAATTTTAACTAAAATGTGAATTAAATTGATAACCTTAATTATGATTACATTAATGAAAGAAAACAAATATTAAAAAAGCTTATTTAGTATATTTAGTTTAAATTACACCTTAGTGGAATTTTTGACAAAATTTAATTGGATGTTAATACTCTAAACTTAGCTACGAGAATCATAAAGATGTTATGTAGTAGAAGGGATCATATTTACTAATTTTAACTAAAATAGAAATTAAATTGATAACTTTAAATAGGATTACGTCAAAGAAAGAGAACAAATATTAAAATCAACTTATCTAACCTATTTAGTTTAGATTATAGCTTAGTGGGATGTTAATACTCTAACCTTAACTATGACAATATTTAAGATTTTATTTAGTAATTATGAAAATTTAAATTTGTTGTTTAGGTCTATTTTTATCCTTTTTATTGAGATTAAATGTGCTTAAAGATAGGAGTTTCTACTCCTATATCTTGAGTGTGCTT
Organism: Phaseolus vulgaris; assembly: GCF_051622355.1. Taxonomy (NCBI): domain Eukaryota; kingdom Viridiplantae; phylum Streptophyta; class Magnoliopsida; order Fabales; family Fabaceae; genus Phaseolus; species Phaseolus vulgaris. Next base: position 43,289,281 of record NC_143500.1, on the reverse strand, counting down.
ATAGATAGGAGTTTCTACTCCTATTTCTTGTGTGTCCAACTACTATTCCTTCTATACTATAGATGTTATGGGTAAACCCAATCCATAATTAACTTTCCAACCTATTTGAGCACATAATATGTTACATGTTGTATTGGATTGAGCCATAAAATTTTGAAAAAAATTATAAAAATTAATTAACTCATAAATTTTTATGTTTTGGTAAAATAACTAACAAAAAATCTGTTGGATATATACGTGTTATAAGGATCTAGAAAATAATTTTCCAGTAGAAGTGATATATTTTAAATGACACATGAATATTTTATTATTAAAATGAAAAAAATATATAAATAGAAAATTCAGTTTTTCAGGTTTCATCTTAAAATAACCATCATCTCTCTAAAAGTTTCATTTTACCTTTCTCTACCTTTTCTCTAAGATTCTGACATCCTCGCTCATCAGTTTGATAATCGGAGTGCGCCATTAGACTCCTGGAAGTGAATACAAGACTGCTCAATCAGAATCTTTGATAGAGTAAGTTCATTTTTGCTCTTCTCCTTAAGTCAAATTTTGATCTTGTTAGGTTTGTATCTGTCTATGATTCTTTTAGTTTCAGGGTTAATATCTGTTAACTCAGGGTTATATAGTTAGATTTTTTTTATTCGGACTCTATGGTGCAGGTTAATTACCTCTAAGTTTTTGGTAGATTTGGAGTTCTTAGTGAGCATCTACTAAAGTTCAAGTAAGGAAAACTAGTCTTATTATTTTCAATAGAATCCTAGGTTAGAAGATTTGGATGTGGGGGTGACGTGGTCACCAACTCCATTTTTTGCTTGCAGGATTGTCTCTTTTAAGAGTAAAGTAATATATTGATGGAAATGGTTGAAATTGAACCACTTTATGTAAGTCATGTGAGAATATGTTTACATTTTTTTTTGAAATGAATCTTTGCATTCATGACATCATTTATTGCATATTATTTAACATTTTATTTTGCAAAGATAAATTTTAAACATCACCATATAGGTGGTAAACCCTAAACCCTAAACCCTAAACCCTAAACCCTAAACCCTAAACCCATCTAAGTGCTCCGTTTGGGAGCTTGTTCTATCCAAAATCAGAAAGAAACTTTCGGTGTGGCAGGGAGGAACTTATCCTTCGTAAGAAGAGTATATCTTATAAAATCGGTTATTAATGCCATACATATGTTCTTCTTATCCTTTTTTGAAGCCCCTATAGGAGTGTGCAAGGAAATCACAAAATTAAAGAGTAACTTCTTATGGGGTTGGGGTGCAGAAGGAAGGAAAATAGCTTGGTCTAGCTGGGAGAACATTTGTAGACCAAAAGAGGAGGGTGACCCTGTCATCAGACACTTTGAACTGTTTAATAAGGCACTTTGGCAAAATGGTTATGAAGAATGAGATCCAATGAGATTGGCCTTTGGAAAGAGGTCTTAGAATCGAAGTATGGATCATGGAGGAAGGTAAACTCAGTTACACAGACTTAATAAGTATAAATATAGACGATGGGTTGATTTATCCAAACTAAGCCTATCAGATTAGGGTACTAGTTAGTTCAATTCAAATGTGGTTTGGCAAGTAGGATCTGGGGGCCAAGTTCAAATTTTGGGAAGATGACTGGTTAGTCAATTGTCAACTCAAAGAGAGATATCCCAGAATCTACAATAATTCTTTGCTTAAAAATGAACCTATTGATAGATTCAGAAGATGGTCTGAAGAGGGGTGCGAGTGGGCTTTTTGAAGGGGTATATGAGATTTTGCGTATTTTAGTTTTTGAAAATTATCTGTAAATCAATCTTCTGTAGTGTTTATCGTTTTATGATCGATCATTTTCTTTATAACTTGTAGTAGACGGTCTCACAACTTTTCAGATTGAAAGAAAACATCAAAGAAAATCTCCTTGTTCTAGAAGATCGGAAAAAGTATACGAGATTCTGCTTATTTTGTTTTTCCAAATTATCAACAAATCAATCTTTTGTAGTCTTTATCTATTTCTAATCGATAAAATCAATCTCTTGCAGTGTTTATCTATTTCTTGATCGACTATTTTCTTGATAATTGTAGGGGACAATCTCACAACTTTTTAGATTGAAAGAAAGCATCAAAGAAAATCTCTTTGTTCTAGAAGATCGGAAAAAGTATACGAGATTCTACTTACTTTGTTTTTCCAAATTATCAACAAATCAATCTTTTGTAGTCTTTATCTATTTTTGATCGATTATTTTCTTTATAATTGCAGGGGACAATCACACAACTTTTCAGAGTGAGTGAAAGCATAAAAGAAAATTTCTTTGGTCTAGAAGATTGGAAGAGGTATACGAGATTATGCGTCTTTGTTTTTGTAAATTATCTGCAAATCAATCTTCTGCAGTGATTATCTTTTTCTGACCGATCATTTTCTCTATAATTGTAGGGGACAGTCTCACAACCTTTCAGATTGAAAGAAAGTATGAAAGAAAATATCTTTAGTCTAGAATATTGGAAGAGGTATACGACATTGTGTTTCTTCTATTTTTACAAATTATCTGTAAATAAATGTTTTACAATGTTTATTTACTTCTGATTTAGAATTTTCTTTATAAATGTAGGGCAATCTCATAACTTTTAAGATTGAAATGAAACATCAAAGAAAATCTCTTTGGTCTAGAAGATTGGAAGAGGTATACGAGATTGTGCTTCTTTTGTTTTGCAAATTATCTGCAAATCAATCTTTTTCTGTGTTTATCTATTTCTGATAGGTTATTTTCAATACACAAGTCTTTCAAAAATAAAGTCAAATGTTTGAATATGTGGGTCAGTAGAAGTCTGACACGAGTAATGTGAGTGATGAATTTGATAGATACTTGAGGTGATAAAGCTCCTTAGTGTGTGTGTGTGTGTTTAGGGTGACAATGGCTCAGAATCACCTAATAGTCATGCATTAATGTGAGACGACTAGATCTGCTACAACAACTCCCTATGCCAGTCAACCTCAGAAGCATATGGGGGTAAATGAGTTCATGAGGTACAACCTTCCAAAGTTCTAAGAGAATGCCACTTCTGACCAAGTAGATAAATGGATCAAGGAGTTGGAAAAGATCTTAAGGGAAACCTCCTGCCCATAGGATAAGAAGCTTGTGTCTGTTGTGTATCCGTTTTCTGGAGAAGAAGAGTTTTGGTGGATGGAAGCTCAATGGATGATGGAAGCTCAATGAATGATGGAAGCTAGAGCTGAAGTGATAGACTAGGAGAGCTTCAGGGTGAGGTTTCTGGAAAAATATTTTCTAGATAGTGCAAAGTTTGCCAAGGAAGTTTAATTCCTCAAATTGGAGCAGGGAAAGATGTCAATGAATGCCTATGACACTAGGTTTGAGTACCTAGCCATATTATACCCAAGCTACCTTTGAGGCTTGGAGGTGTAGAAACTTTTAAGAGGGTTTGAGGCATGAATTGAAGAAGATTGTGGCTCCTATGTGCATTAGAGAGTTTCATGCTTTGGTAGGGAAGGCTAAGATGGTGGAGACCCTAGAAAATGGTGATAGCATGGTGATCAAATCACATCCTGAAGGGTCTTCAAGTGGGAAGGCCAAGACTCATCAACAACATAAACCTCCATAATATAGGGCTGAAGTAGTGATGACTCTTTTTACGGCAAGTGTACCGAGTCAGAAGTAATAATTTGTCCCTAAGGACAAATATCAAATCCACAAGGAACAATTATTTAAAATCCTAATAGTAACATTCAGTAAGTATAAGAATATGTACAATAATTTGATTTAAAAGATATTGACATAAGTTTGTGTGAAAATTAAATGAAAATAAAATAAATGAGTAAAATAATTCAATTAAGAAAATTGGGAATGAGGTTAATCTTTCTCATTCATCTGTAATTTTAAACATATAACATTTCATCTTCTTTGACATTGATGCACTTATAAAAAATAATCTAAATATGATAATAGTTTCTTTTATAAAACTCATGTTAAGCAACATGTGTCATCACGTGAAAAATATCATAAAATAAAATAAAAACAAAAACATAGGGATTAGACCTAACTCATGTAAAAAAATAATTAAATAAAGACAATAAGACAAACAAAAAAAATATTCTCTAATGCGTAACTCTAGTGAAAACAACAAAGAAGAATGATTGAATTCGAAAATCCAACTAGATTAATACTCGTTTGCATTCAGCAACAATAATAAAATTATATGATATTGATGCAATCGTAATAAAATTTTATGATATTGATGCATGTTATTATAGTTAATTTTTTTTTATCTATTTTGGAAGCATCTTATTGACTTTCACTCCAATACCTTCTAAAAATTTGAATTGGTTCATCTCCACTTAATAGTTATTCCTTATATTACGTGGGCTATTAGTGCATATTGTTTCTATTGCACTCCGATGTAAACCATGACTAAGGAAGATCAGATAGCGCAGAGAAAGAGCTCGAACAACGTGGAAAAGGAATATTTAGACTGTGTTTGGATTAAAATTAGAAAATTAAATTTTCAAATTTAAATATACAAAACGAACAAGGAAAGAAAAATTGAAATAAGAATACTTTGAAGCTCCCCCGTTAGAAGGGAAAAAAATTGTTTTAGAAATAAAAATACCTTTAATCTTTCCCAACTGATGAACAAACCTGCTGTTTGCTTGCATGCAAACGGAAAAACACTTTTTTTTATTTAGATGCTTCTAAACAAAAGCAATTGTGTGTTAGGAGTTGCACGATTGGAAAACAAGCATGTTATGATTGATAATTGAACGGGGAGAAGGAACTAAAAATTAACGTTAAATCAGTTAAACTTTATGAGTATACAAGGATGCAATTTCTCAAAAACGATCATTTGTCTGCACCAGTCAAATTCAGTGTCATTAATCCAGTTTCGTATTGGATCACGATATTACAAACAAAACTAAAAGCTCTAACTTAATTCAAATAAGTATAAATTAAATAAAAAGGAGAAAGTACAGGGCTTAATAATCTGAAAACCACATCTTTTTAAAGTTACAGTACCTGTTAACAGTTATTGTACATGGATTGGATAGGCTAAATAACGCCCAACAATTTCTCATTCATTTTGGAGGACCCTTTGAATGTAAAAATATTAAAAAAAAAAGTGACTACCTAATCTGCATAACTGCGTATCACGCTGCTTCTGGTGGCAAATCATGCACCAAGAGCTGCTAGACTGTGCCTCAAGAAGAAACCTGATCGTAACTTTTTTCTGGGGCTTATAACAAAATTTATAGTTCTATTATCATACACATTGGCTTCCCTGATAGAAAACTACAATTCCTGCTCTCGAGCAGGATGAGAAGCTTCAGTAATCATTGCCTTCATCTTTCATTATTGTGTTTGGACCATCATCAAAACCAGTGGTAGGGGCAAGCTCATTCAAATCAAGGAAGCGTCTCTTTCCTGTGCTCTCAACTTCCTCCTGACCAGGACTACTTAATTTTTCAGGAGCCTGGTTTTGTTCATTCTGTTCTACTGCAGGATAAGTAACAGGCTCAGCTACTTTCATTTCTTGTTCTTCATCATCACTGCCACCTGAATCTTCACTTTCCATCATGTATTCACCATTCTCACTGGGTTCTGAGTGATCAGCTGATGTATCAGACTTCTCAGATTTGATGAACTCAGTTTCTGATTCTGAGGCCTCATACTGCCTGTAATTTACAGAATTTCTAGTTGCCCTCTTGCTGCGTCTTAGACTTGATTGAATCTCACCCACAGATCTGAGTTTGGTTTGTCTCCTAGTCCGGCCTGGTAACTGTTTGACCTTGCGGGGTTTGTCACTATCCTCACTTATGCTCAAGGAATCATCATCATCATCATCATCTTCATCATCTTCAACATTGTATTCGTCCCATTCATATTCTTCTTCTCCTTCAGAACTACTAGAAGACTTCTGTTTATGCTTGCGTTTCTCCAGATATTCTTCATCATATACAGCTTCGCCAACAATATCATCATCACTATCGAAGTCTGCCTCATTGTACGATACTTCTTCAACAAACTCTCTTTCTGAATACCGATTAGGTCTCCGTCTTTGACGATTGCTAATGTGAAATGAAATTATTAGTGAAAATTATATTTGAGAAGAAACATCTCAACATATTTGAAAGAAACAAAAAATACACACCTTCGATCCAAGTTGTCATTTTCATGGTCTTCCTTGTCATCATAAGAGTCAGCTGATTCTGAAGATGGTATACCAAAATTCACATCTTGTGTGGCATGCAGAGGACCATATTTACCATTAGTCAAAGCTTCAGGTTTTGCTACCGATTCTCTCTTGGGCATACGTTCTGGAGATGGCTGTTTCTGCCTGAATGGAATAAATATATATATACATGACATGAGTAAATGGCACAAGTTAATGCATATGACTGACCTATCTCCCTCCTCATATATATACCAAACAAAGCGGGAAAGGATATAAGCACATACTTGGTTACTTTAATTGCCTCATTGATTGACCGGTCATAATCATCTGCAATAACAGTAATTTCAGGTTAGGTTTAAAACAAGCACAGTGGTTTCTGAGGGTAAGCTGATTCAAGTTCAATCAAAAACAAAATCGGGAAATTCAAGCATAGGAATTTGAACATAACCAATAGGAATGGGTTAGAAGTGAGTGTTTTGGGTAATTTGCATGTATGAAATTGCATCTTGCTGACAATGAAAAATCTACAGGTGAAGATGCAAACAATGTAAGTTGTTTTTTTGGATCTTGAAGCACCGTGGTTTGAAAAAAGAAAAATCTACAATCATTGGAGAGGGTCACATATGCAGTTTTACCCTCATGAGATGAAGGGAGTTGTTTCCAAGCCTAAAACCGGGGACCACCAAATCACAAGGTTTATCTTACAATTGCGAAAGGACTTACCCTCTTAAAATTACTCAAGAACTGAGAATGAAACAGAATGTAAGATTTTTATAAAAGAAGTCTACCATGTTGAAACAGGCTGACTGGGTAAAAAGGAAAATTTCAATATGACATTACATATTAGATACTCATTGGATTATACAAAAACAAGGAGCCGGAATCAGACATTTCCACCGCAGTATCCCTATGGTAGCACTGACAATCCCAGGCAATCGGTTACTGCTAAAACCAGATATTCCCCAAATATAATACAGATATGGGTCAATGGATCCAGCCTAAATGCTTAAAAAAATAGGAGGTGCCTGGGGCCAGTGCACAATCACAGAAACTCATTTTGTTCAAATATATTATTTAGGTTGGAAAAGGAGGAGAGGATACTAATATATTACATCAAATTGTGTTGCAATCATGTGTTATAAAATATTCAAAGTTCCTAGTTATCCTGACAGGTAGGTAGAATTAATAGACAAGCCCAAGCTCACTAATACAATAAAATTATTAATACTAATTGAATAAAACAAGCAGGAAATATTGGAAACAACTCCCCAGATTACTTCCCCAGGTGTAGAGATCATATATGTTGCTCTAAAACTTTCAACAATAGAATCCAGATGTCTATGAGATATATTTTATATATCCTAACATTCATACAGAAGGAGCCGGGACTAGTAAACAAACTGCAGTTGTTAAAACAAAATCCAAATCAACCAATTGTAGGCATCAGCTACCAATACCATGAAAATGATGACTCCAGTTATAATTAAACTTTCTTGCTCTTACCAAAAGTGTAGGTAACAGGTTTTCTGTCACGGAGAGAACGCCCTGGACCAAGCCCATCAACAACCAAGTAATTATCAAGCAGAAGAGCTTGTTTGTGTTGCTTTTTCAGCAATTTCTCCTTTTTCTGTGCCAACCAAATCAATTTGGTATCAGTTGAATAAAAATGCAACTAAGATCCTTCAAGGACCATAAATCAATATTTAAAAAAAAATTGACATAATTTTAAAAACACCAGTTGTTCTCAAATTTCTCGACCCTAAAGTACCTTATGAGCTTTCTCGACTTCAGGAAGCATGTCTATCTTCATCTTTTTCCCCACAGAAGTCTCTGTTCTGTTTTTACTTGAGAAAAGCTTCTCCTGTGTGAGCAGATGAAAGAATTGATTAAATTCATATATGATACGGCTCATGTAAAGAAAAAGATGCAATTCATAAAAGGAGCAGGATACACGATTCTGTTTTCTGTTCTTTACTGAAACTGAAAAAAGAAAAATAAGGGTAAAACCAATCATCTCGCTGGATAGTTATGTACTAAATAACATTGACTAAAGTGCAAAATCATCAAAAAGTTGAACAAGGCAAATGCTTCCCCAATTAACATCAGATCTCATGAAATAATCGCTAACATTGACCTCTGGATCGCATCATGTATTACACTGCAGTGTGTATAGTTCACCAAAGGCCTAGCTACAAACATTTAGGATGTTTGCTTGTGAGATAAAATAACTTTCAAACTAGTTTAGAACCAGGTTATTATGAAACCTACACAAAACTATGAAAGTGTCTTTGACTTTTGAGAACCACCCACAACATGCAAGTTTTCATTTGATTTATAATTAGATTCTGATAAATAAGTTTTGAACCTAACATCAGATTTCACGGAGAACCCTAATTTGGAGACTATTTGGGTTAAAAACGCAATAAAGTAGATTTATTGTGTTTTACAACACGACAAACTATTGTGTAGTTTACATTTAAAGTTATCAAGTGATTTATTATCAAAATCACAAATCTATAACACCAGAGTCCCAACTCCAATCAAGACAACTACAACAAACGTTAGTTGTTCCATGTTTAAGTGATAAGTAACTCATTAAAATGAATGTAGATCAACCACCAACTTTAGTAACTTACAGAAACATCTTGAAATTCATCAAAATTGGTAGCAACTGCTTCCCACTGGTATGATGTGCTAGAAAGAACCTGGGAGCCTCTTGCTTTCCCTTTCTTCATTTGAATCACTTCAGTTTTCCTTATTTCTCGATACAACCTATGTCCAATAATGGGATCGTCTTCATACCTGCACCAGTCAAATTTCAAATGAATAAAACCATAATGCACAATACTTTCTAATATAAGATTTCAAAATTTGGCCATGACAACCGAAAACAAAAGTTTATTACCAATAAGAAATTCCGTGTGAGTCACCTCCAATACGCTCTTTACGGAATGTTGAAAGTTGAACACCGTGTTTAATTGAGTTGTCAATATAACTTCGGATGTCTTCTTGCTGTAAAATAATCGCTCAAATTTGTTCATCACCACTTGTATAATCCGCAAAGGGATAACAGAGTAACAACATTTGGGGAATTGTGGATGCACCCAGTAGGTTTTGATCTAGGGTTCCCCCTGACCCTACCCATTAAAAAATCCTAGGAGGTTGACTAGAACTTAGATATTAAAGGATGCCTATGTCTTACATTGAGTAGTATGGGATGCTTGATCAAGTTTTAAGTGTTCGGTTCTTTCATGTTAATAGCTAGCTTTTACAAGTGGGTTACCCAAATGCTTCAGTGCTTATCCAATGGTATCAGACTTGTTGTTAGTGTCTTGAAAAGGGCTATCTATGGAGGGTTCCAAACCAACGATAGAGTTGAGTAAAGTGTCACCAATTGATTTTTAGGATGCTAGGTCATTGGTCCTCAAATCAGACACAAAAGTCATTGGTCCTCAAAAACAGAAAACATAACAACATCTATCCAGATTGTATGACATGACAATACACAAGCATAAAGGAGTCGTTTATGTGAAAGATACAAGGAGCATGCCAAATAAAAGACAATGCCATTCTAGAACATGAACAGCTGTATATAGCATGAATGTATACAACCATCCATTAAGAGAAAAAGATATTGATAGATTATACCTCAACACGAATGTCACAGATTGCTTTTAAGATGACAACACGGATCCCTGGATCAAGTGATTTATACACTTCAATCTCCACCCTGTCACATTAGCATAACCTGAGCCTGTGATATTTGAAGATTAAGATTCTAGGGTTACAAAAATTGCATGAGCACTTACCCATGGGAAGCAACAACTGGAAGATCCCCATCAGCAACCTACATTTGGATTCCATCCTCCTATTAACTCCAGAAATTGTAAAATAGACATTATTATAAAATATCAGCTTGCTGATTGAAAGTAACTTATTACCCAATGCCACCAATCTCTCAATTTCCTGCACAATACGGTTATCCAAGTATCGCGTGTGAGTGCCATTCGGGTAATCGGAGGGATTGCCTATCAAAACGTTTAATATATTACGTTATTATCAAATGAGTAGCAGCTCTGCAAACACATGGAGAAGAAAGTACTGATTCTCTAAGGAATAAACTTTGAGAAAGATAATTGCAGAAGAATTACCGCTAAACCACAACTTCAAAGTTCAAACAACTAATATTAGATTTGAAACTGTATGATTACTCAATTGACAGCCTTCACTTTCCCTCACTAATATATTCTAAAGCAAGGTTGATGTTTTTTTATAACAAGTCAAAAACAAAAGTTATATAAGCACAGGTAGATGATTCATTAGATCAAGGACTGGTTGAGTACCTTGCCTTCAACATACATTTATAAGCAGCAATACAAAATAAAGGGCTAAATCTTCAACCTATTCTCACAAGTCAGACAATTTAAATCTTGTACGAAACTGTTGTTCATGTCAGAAAACTTCCAATAATAATTAGGTATGTAGATGTCCCTTGTACCCAAAATTTAGAAAAAACTTCTAATTCGGTATGGTATCCAAGGTACATATATATTACTCATTTCAACAGCACCTTTGAGATTGATTTGCATCCAGAACATCAAGAGCGGGGTCAAAGTCAACACAGGGATAAATGCAGACAAAGCTTTTAACTTACTCAGACTGTTTTGGATATTGTAACCTTCTCATTTAGAAAACACTGTCATTTTCGTTCTTAAAAGTGACAACTGCATGGAATAAACAAACTTCACGGTTGGATTCAATGCTTCAGCAGGGAAATGGGCCTTCAGATTTGCTTATCACAATCCCCACATGCTCCCAACTTAACACTCATGCAGATGAAAAGAACAATGCAAGTTCATATTTATCTTTTAGCTACCGAATAAAGGGCTTTTCATACTTCTAATAAAAATCTCCGAATCAAGTACCTTCTTTCTACTTTACAAACCTCTGTCAACCCCGAGAATGCAATCAGTCAAAAGCAATTATATCCATCTCAGAATATTAAATTGGTCAAATTCATTGCTAAGTAATCAATCATTAATGTAATTTGAAAACTAAAATAACAAGCCTTCTTCCATCCATCAAATCCAGCAATACAGAAGCCACCTACATAAAAACACTCCCAATTTCCCAAAACACATAGCTAAACTTATATCTGAACTAAAACTAAATAAAACCAATGCAAAATGTTTGTCTAATCCACTCTTTCAACCACAGAAGCTTTCCCTGAACAAATAATAATAACAAAGATCCACTTAATAACTCTAAAATCTCTCTTACAGTCAAGCATTCAACTCGACCAGGTTACAAAACTATATTCTGCAATTGAAGGTGTAAACTTGAAGCAAAAACATTCAAAATAAGTAAATTCAGCACAGAACAGGAAGAAACATGATGATCGAATCTTATTAGACACGTGCAGAGTAAACACAAGAAGAAGAAGCAGTAAACAAACTCAATCCGCAAATATTAAGACCTACATCCACATGAGAAAAAAATGCCATAAACATGAACCAAGGACCAAAACACAAACTAAAAGAAAAACTAAACAAAAATCAGTAATAAAACCAACCAACCTTTAGCAAAGGCATATGAATATGAAACAAAGTATCGTTGGGGGTAAGAAGGGCTGTCTCCAATTCTTCCGCGGAAAATTCCAGCGAGATATTCAAAAGAGGCATAAACAGCTGCAACAAGGCACAACTTTTCACACACAGAAAACACTAACAAGAGCAATCCAAAGACAAAGATTGCACACTTCCCAACTCACATGCAAGAAATTCAGCACGGAAGCAAACTCCCACATCGTCCGCAGGTTCCACCGTGGCAACTGTGACGGCGACGGCGGCTCCACCAGCGGAGTCACGATCTTGCCGCATTGCGGCGCCGGCGGCGGAGAATCCTCCCTCTTCGCCGCCGCCGACGAGGAAAGGAATCGAGAGGCGGCTCGCATGGTGCACGCCCGAGAAGGGCGGGTACTCCTGGTGGTTGGTGGAGGAGCCGCGGCGGTTTCCTCCTTGGAATGGGAAACATGGTTTGAGGGGTTGGGTTCCGGCGGCAAGGACCGTTCGCTGGTCAGCGGAGGAGGGGATCCGTTGGACATGAGAAGGGATATTGAATTAGGGTTTAGGGAAGTGAGTGTGAGATTAGAGTTGGAGAATCATGGTTGATGAGTTAGCATTAGATTGTGGAAACTAGAAAGCGCAAGAGAAGAATAAAAAGAGAAAATTGAAAAGACAAAAAAGAGAGGGGAGATGGGAAGGACCAAAGGGTCCAATCCAAACCCTCAAATCCAAAGGTGAGTGTATCCTATGAGAAACTCAAGTCCATGAATGAAACTGCAAAAATAGGAAAACCACAGACTCAAGAAAGAGAAAGAGTGGTGACTGGCAGTGATGATAGAGAGGGACAGTACCTCAAATTTGGAGCTATGAGGTTAGATTTCGTTTCACCTTTGGTCAAATGTAAGAAAAATTAAATCTACTGTTTTCTTCCCTTTTAGATTTAACTGCTGATGGGGTTTACTTTGGATTTTTTTTTCTTTTGCCTTTCCTCTATCTTTAAAATTCAGAAAAAAAAATCTACTTTTTTTTCTTCCCTTTTGGATGAGACTGTTGGTTTAGTTTAGTGTGAAACCTGAACATAATCTGAAGTAATTCTTATTTATTTCTGTTATTTAATACATTTCAACATGGATTTAACCATGATCAAGTGTGCGAGTTCAAGCAATTCTTACTTGTTGTTAGTATGCTATTTGAGAAATTTTGATGGAAACACATGAGTCTAATCAAGATTGGTTTTGTTTTTCAAAATCTAAAATTATAGTTTCTTACAATTTGCTCAAACAATGATTTTCAACTTCTCAAAAGCTAAACCTGACATGTTAAGTTAACAAACGGGAAACTCTAACTTGTCTAACAGAAATGTTGAAACTGAAGAATTTCGACATTGCTGATTTTATTCCCCCCTTTGCCTTAAAAAGGTAGGTAGCATTTTTGCAAATTCATTAGTGGAACAAAAGTTTAAAGCTTGATCCACAATGAAAACAAGTAGAACTTCCTTTTCGATGTAAAGTAATACACAATATTAGATTCATATATACAGATAGATATTGTTAAGTTTATTAGATGTAAAAAAGAAGTGTTTGAGGAATGTGAGGAAGTTTTTCTTAACTATCAATGTTTTGTTTACAATAATTGCAGAGGGAGGGAGAGATACAAAACAATAATTAATACTAGGTTTTCTCCTGTGCATGTGGGACATAATTTGTTCATCATCATGCACGTATACAAAGCTAGATTCACTTGTCTACTGTTGTTTAATACGAGATTTCACATTTATATTTATGAAGATAAGCATGATTGAAAGTTTCAAACCTTTTTAATAAGTTTAATAGCTTCTTACATTCAATATTGTGTTGAAAGGTGTGGAAGAGGTTCCATGAATGAAAAGGAGAAAGTAGAAAAAGAACTAGTGATTAAAGCTATGATTCGTACTAGCCTACTCAATGAATTGGGTGAAGTCAAATATTCCACTATGGATTATATGTAATGGAACATGACTGAACTTGACTGGGTCGATCTTCCAAAGATTCTGATAGGGTCACATGGCTTGCTTAATTCAACAAATTCTTCTTGCTCAAAACAATCCTACCCCAGATGATAAGAATAGGAAATTAATGCATAGAGTGTTGGATATATTACAAAAAATAACTCCTTAAATTGGTCAAAAATATGGCAATGTAATTATTGTAACTCTTTTCGTTGTAATAATTGCACTAAAATTTCATTATAGAGAACACCAATGTTCTTAATTATTTCACTTTTTTAGATTTACTAACGTGATTTAGAACTCCGCATTTGGATTTGATTTTCATAATGATCTTTTGTACTTCTTTCCTTCTGTTGCTTCTGTCATCTTTAACTCTGCTTTCACTTGTATGAACTGTGTGAAAAAAAAAACCTGAGGGTAAAGAGAAAGAAAGTGAAAAATAAGGTACTTTGAATTAATGGAAGAGACAGTAAAAAATGAAAAAAAGAGAGTTTACAATGGTTTGATTGATAACATAATATCTTTTTTACATTTTTGTTTGTTTTATATTTGAAGGTAAATGCGTAATTGTTCATTTTTCACATTGGCTTTTTTCATTTTTTTTAATGTAAGAATGCATTTTTGTCTTTGCTATAGGTTATCCTTTATCTATTGAGAAAAATATTGATGATGAAAAAGTTTAATACTATAATGACGTGATTTTGGTGGTATAATTAAATAGTCTGGACAATATATAAATACAAAATATCTAATCATTAACTCAACACTTCCGTATTTTGGCAAGAATCATCTTGAAGAAAGTGAATGATGAAAAAAATGTGTATTCTACTATTAATTGTCCTATACTGAAGATAAAAAAAAAAACCCCATTTTAGCATTTTGATTGATGATTGGTTTTGATTGGTGTATAGATGAAATTAAGTATTGATTTCCTTGTGTTGTCCCCTTTCTCTGATTAATTAAGGACATCAATTGATGAAAGCAATTCAGTGTCAGGTTGAACAGTATTCTTTTGCAGTGAGTTGTCAATTCTTGAATGTTCAACCTGATTTCACCTCTACAAGTAGTAATTGCTTATCCAGCTGTACCAAACCGTCCCAAACTATTAGGTCACTCCAAAACTGACACTTGTATGGACCAGATTGTCAACATTTGTTAATTGCTGCCCACTCCAATTGCTGCAAACACCTTAGTTGCTCAACCTCAGTTCAATGATGTCTTTTCAAGAATAGTAACACTATTGAGTTGTTGGACTATGGCATAAAACAGCTAAGACGCGTAAAACACCTTTCAAGGTTTGCACTTCACCAAGCTCATAATTATTGATGAAAGTATGAAGAATTGGCCAAAATTGGGAACTTGTAAGCTGCAGCTGGAGTAGCACATTATGTGCCACATTTAATCAACTAGTCCTACTAAACATAAGTAATATCCTGCATATTTAGACTCTAGATTATATTTTGCATACTTCAAACCTTCAAGAAATTTCATCCACAGATAATATATTTTTAGCATAATTTGGAGTTTTCAGATCATAGCAAGTTTTAGAAATGTGCCCTTCAGCTCTTCTTTCAAAATACGTGAATCCTAAACTAGAACGTTATTATTTCATGCCAGAGTGATTCAATAGCTGCAATGCATGTAGATATACATGTGTAACTAACATGTGAAAACTAACTTCCTATTGCAATGTGAATTATTCACAAGGCAACACTACACAAAATCTATGTAAAGCAACAAAAAGGATGAAAGATGCAGAAACAGATATCCGGAGAAGAAGTTACTACAACAGCTTGAATGAGATGGAGAAGGGGAAGAAGGAGGAGTGGTCGTTGCCTTTTCCAGTGAACAAGTGTAACTGCAACGGCTTGGACGAGCAACACGGTAAACACCAGTGCTTGCAAGAATATAAACATCTTTGTTGTTGTCTTCACCGAATGAAAAAATGTAGCCCAGTGCTGGAAGGGAGCTTCCAGGGACTGAGTCACATTGGATAGGAGAGTCATGTGCACAACTGAAAGGTATTCTGGTGGTGCTGAAATTTCCACTGTTTTGGGGATCTTCAATGGCTGTCCATATTGCACCAGCATAGAGATCAGTGTACAAGTACCTGAAAAAACACTGATTAATGATAAACAATGTGGATTCTTCAAAGTTCTATAAAAGGTATTTAATGTCACTATCATTTTAATTTCTATAATTAAGTAATCAATGAATACACATGTTTCTAATTTGAAATAGACATATTATAATTATTCTTTAGTAGGAAACATTAAATATCGATACTCATTGAACTAAAAATATGTGTCTTGATAAATTATAATTTGATATATTCCTCAACAGAGAGTTTCTGATTTTCCTTACAAACTTAAGAAAAGTTTGTTTTTACCTTCCATACATGCAAGGATCAGTCCTAGACCGATAGACATATCCACCAGTGACAGATGCAGATTCTTCATTCTTGTTTACTTCAGAATGGTTGTATCCAGATATTGGGAGAATTGGATTGATGGAGTTGAGGGAGGTGTTGCCACCAGGTGACTCTGTAGGAGTGAAAAGATAGGGTCCCTCATAAACACGCCAACCATAGTTTCCACCCTTTGTGATGAGATCCACCTCCTCATAAAGATCCTACGAATCAATTATGTAATATATTCCACTTAATTTTTTTCTGTGGCTCTAGTCATGTCAGATTGTGGAGTTCTGATTTCTCAAATGCTCAGTCTATTGTGGCTTGAAGTGCATCAACACTTTCAATATATGCAGGCTAGTTAATAGTAATACTTAACAGCATGGTACTCACACTAGAAGAGTTAAATTACAGATTGCATTACAGTGCTGTATAAATTTAACTACCATAAGATTTATTTTAGGATTAGCACTGACAAACCTGTCCAGCATCTGCACAAAAAAAGTAGGAAGGTCTTTCTGAATCAAAACTGCATCGCCATGGATTTCTTAATCCCAAGGCCCATATTTCAGGTTGCAGATCTTTATCTTCACTGAACGCATTATCCTTAGGAATGGAGTAGCTACCCCAAAGGCCAAGTTTGCTGATTTCTGATGCACCTGAACATTTGTTAGATGTCATTCTCAAGAGTGAGGGAACAAATGATATTTAGCATTCAATAACTTTACAATGTGTGTAGAAACAGAGAAATGAAAAAAGAATAAACTTCACATTTTCTATTTATCAAATCACCGTGCTACAAGATTCCCTAGGAATCCATTCTACTTTATGGCCACTATTTAATTAATTAAATGGTAGAATATTTCACAAGAAGTCATCAAGCTTCTAATGCATGGTAAATGCTTTATGATGTATAACTCACTTGGAATGTTGTTTATATCAAGCCTCATAATCTTTCCAAGCAATGATTTCTTGTTTTGGGCAAAGTTGTATGGATCACCTGAGCCTCCACCATCTCCCATCATGAAGTATAAATATCCATCATTAGGTCCGAAGAGTATTTGGCCTCCATGTTGAGATATAAAAGGGAGGCCCATGGTAAATATCCTTCTCACTTCTACTGGTTTAGCACTTAACTGAAAAATCAAGAACAACTTGGTCCCTGAGTTAAACTTATTATAGAAACTACTTTTATGAGTATAGAGATGTGTACCGATGATGGCGGAGATGCAGTACCATTTGCAGTATATTCTGCAATAACAGCTTGATACTGGCATGGTTGAACACCATTCTCATTTCCCATCTTTGATGGATCACAATCAACATTTGAATTACAAGAACATACTCCGTTACATCCAGACCACTGATCCTTATCACAGTTAAATGAAGCAAAGAATCGACCATTGTTTGTAAAGTTTGGATGAAATGCCATTCCCATCATTCCAAGTTGAGTATCAGAATAAACTTGGTCGGTTAGATCAACAAAGGGACTTGACACATCAAGTTCCAATTGTCCTCCTGATCCCTCATCAGGAATAGTTGCCAGCCAAACCTTACCCATTTGACTAGAGAAGAATGCGCGATTAGAGCCATCAGGGTGAGCAACCATATTGAGATAAGATCCATCCCCAACTTTCTCAAGGCACAAACCATGAGGGGTGTTCATAGGAGTTCGAGTGTTATTTAGTTCAACAGGTTCCCCCTCAAAGCAAACTGATTCACTATTGGAGGCTCCACCAAATGCATTACAAAAATCTGTTTTTGATTGCCATAATTCAGTTAGTTTGGTTGCATTGGCGTTATTACCCGGTGTTCCTCCTGCTTGGCCCTGTAATGAAGGGGAAAATGGTGAGTTTATAATTGACACAGCTTGGCATGTGTCCCATACTTCAGAGCAGAAGTCCTGCACTGCTGCTTTTGACTGAGAGGAATTTCCAGGGATGGTCGAATTGCAAAGCACGGGAACTGATCTGGGAGTGGATTGAACAGTAAATAGCTCCGCCGAAAAAGGGTCGCATCTCTACAAACAAAAGAAAGTTAGACAACACAGAACTGCAGCATGCAGGGCAGAACTTGTTGGTTGGTTTTGAAATATAAAACAGTGGTTGACAACATCTGAAAAGCTCACGCGACAATTTAGTCACTTCGTATGACAAGAAAAAATTAACTTTGAAAGTATCGAGTGAAATTGAGCATACTTTTGAGCCTCGATATGAACACGTGTCCAGATATTTATGACGTAAAAATCATTGATAGCAGTGAGTCAACCATGCAGACCTTGAAATATGCTGCTATGGCCCCTACGAGAGCGACAAAGAAAAAAACGCTTTTATTCATTTTTTTCCCTCTACATACTATATGGTTTTGTTTGAGTAAACCAGAACCTTACTTACCGCACAAAGTATAGATTTCAAAATGGAGGCACAGCCAGGATCAGATGCATTCATCAGTTGGAATTGCTTCTGTATCCCTTCATCTTCTGTGGAATGGCAACACGTGCTGCCATTGTAAGGGCAAAACCCGATCGTGGTATTGAGGGTAAATGGTCGCTCTACAAAAAAAGTAATAAAGAAAACAAAACCATGTACATTCATAATGAAAACAAAGCTCAAAAAATTAATGGCAAAGGAAGAAAAAGTATGCAGACCTGAATCAAGGCATAGAGGAAGTGCAGTTGAAGAATCCAAAAGCAGCAGGAAGCAAGAAAGCATGAAGCTGATGGGAAAAACACCCTTCATGGCAGAAAAACCAGTTGAAAGCGTCTGTACTTTAGTTCACATACATCTCAGAACATATTACAAGCATTAGTGGTTGCCTTGTGAGTTGACAAACGAAGGAGGAAAATAGTGTTTAGATGAAAAGAGCTTCATTTTTTGACTTTCTGCCTCTTACGTCTTGTTTCCCCTCCAAATCCATTTTTTTTAATGAAATGGTCTCTTTCAATCTGTCTTCTTTAATTCAACCCTCTTAATAATATGAAATAAAAAAAATGGTTTTGCTTGATTTTCTGTGTGGCTGTGCCTTCACTTGTTGAAGAGGAATTGAGGCATGAAGTAGGTGGTATCTACTCTCTGAAGCAATTGACATTTTGACCAATGACTACTTAAAATATGAGAGACGGCTAAGAGATATACTGAGCACTGGTAGAGAAAGTGGTTAATTTACTTAAGAGGGGTGAGTCTTCTACATGTTAAGATCGTGTCAAGCTATAAAAAAAAGCTAAAACTAGTTTGCATAAATGAAGATGAAGTTGTGTATTCTTAATATAACTTTTACTAGATAATAAAATTTTATAACTTTAATTAATATTTTAATAGAAGTCGTGGTACTCAATTTATAACGAAATCGTTGAAGTTTACCACGAATTTATATTATATAATAGAGGTGCCTTATATTCATGAAATTGAAATGTAAGATGATTTGGAATATATATATATATATATATATATATATATATATATCACCTGAAATTAATTTTATTATTTAATAAAACTAATAATTGTTGATTGTGTGTTATAAATTAAGAGAAAAAATAAATTATTAAATAATATAGTGAAACAGTTGAAAGAAGGAAAAGAAAAACAAAACAAAAAATTGTAGGATTTCTTTTTAACTAACGTGGAAATGAAAATATTTTTTATTAACTAATTGAATCTGTATCTTGAACATTGCTGAATGTTGTTTATAACAATAGCAATTTCTTCTGAGAAACATCCACCCTGCCAAATTGTTATAACCCAAGCTAAGCTTCCACGACTTCGTTATAAAATGAAGTCAGGTGACAAATTGTATTAAAATATTAATTGAAATTGTTTTAATTACTTATCTATATGTATATGTATGTAGAAGAGTATTCTCTTTATTATTTTTGAAATATATAATAAAATACTTTTTGTCATTTTCTTTTGGTTTAATTACCTTTTTCGTCTTTATATTTATAGCCAATAGTCAATTTGGTATAGTGGTTTTTAAAAAATTCAATTTGGTCTCTAAGTTTTTTAAAATATATTCAAAATGGTTCTTTCTGTTAAATATCACCAAACGGCGTTACATGGTGCTTATGTAGCAGACACGTGTAAGTTACGAGGATTGTGCTTACATTTACTTTGGTGAATACTGAATTAGGGTTTAGGTTATTCAAATCGGGTTTCGAATTTCTGATTTAGGGTTTCTGATACGAGGATTGCTCCCCTGGTTGGATTCTGTGGTGCGCTTCCCTGCTTCGATTCCATTCGAAGGTGTGCTCCCCTCATTCGATTTTGTGGTGCGATCGTGAGTTACGATGGTGAGCTGCGTTCCCATGGTCGATTTGGAGGAGCGATTATGTGGTGCGGTCCAGAGGTGGTGAAGGGGCAGCGATTGCGATCCAGACCGTGGTGTCATTTTGTGGTTGCTCCTTTATAAGGTTAGTAATTTTTAACTTAGTTTCAGAGTGGTTCTGTTTTTTATTACTTTTAGAGAACATATACAGAGTAGTTTATGATGTAGGGTCCACCATGTGCAACATTTTTTTATGTGTGGTCCAACATTTGGTCTCTGACATAATTTTGTGATGTGTGGTCCAACATTTAAGTGAAGGTTTGGTTTGTAATTTGTTTGTTATTTGTGGTCATATGTATATTTATATTTCACAGGAATACCTTTTATAAAGTCCATATCATGAAAGAAGGTTATTTTCAACTTGTGGTCCACCATAGTGGGATATTTTGTGATGCGAGATATGTTGGTGGTGATACATCAACATGGTCATGTGACAGTGATAGATGGAGTTACTTTGAAATAGTTGGCATCCTAAAGGAGATGAGGTTTATATCAGTACGGGAGATGTGGTATTCACGTGGAGGTTGTGAAGAGTTAGAAAATACATTGGAGGTTCTGGTTGATGATGGTGGTGCAATAGAAATGTTGAAAATTGCAAATACACATGGTGAAGTTCATTTATTTTTAGTGCATGTTGTTTCAGATGCAGAAGTGATGTTGGTTTTAGGTGATGGAGTGGAAGCCAAAGGTGTGAAGCTGATGTTGAGGATGGTGGTGGTCCCGAAGGTCTTGAACATGATGTTGAGTATGGTGGTGGTGTGGAACCCGAAGGTGTTGAACCTAATGTTGAAGATGGTGGTGGTGTGGACATTGGTGAGCATCATGGTACGAAGTGGGTGAGGAAGATGATGAGGAGGATGAAGGTCATGGTGGTGGGCATGCTTCAGAAGATTCTTCTTGGTTAAGGGAAGTTGAATTTATTGAAGGTGAAATTGAAGTTCAGAGTGAGGGTACTAGAGATAAGGGTGAGGTTGACGGTGAGGGTGAGGGTGAGGGTTCTACAGATAAGGGTGAGGGTACTACAATTAAAGGCGATGTTAGGCATAGACGCCGAAGTAAAAGGCGGGTCAATAATCCTATTGAAGGTTTAGAACCAAATTGTACAGATGATTTGCATGATTTGGGTGTTGATGACGATGAAAGTGAAGGAACCTTTGTGAATGATAGAGGGTTGTCAGATACAGCAAGGTTTATTACAACAACAACACACAACCCTACTAACAACATCTTTATCCACTTTCTTGACATCTTCAAACGCTTTTCCAAGCTACAAATCTTGTTTCTTTGTCTAGCAATAGTTTCATCTTTGTCATCCCCAATGTCTTCAATGCACTTGCACCATCTAAAAAAATTGCATCCCATGTTTACGCCACTCCTACTCTGTATTAGACAAAACCATAAGCAAAAAGTCAATACCAATGCATTTTTTTTTCATAAGCCATAGTTTAATACATCTCACCTTATACTTTGGACACCCCCAAAATTGCCTCCCACAATTTTTGACCGTTGTTGCGGTTCTCAAAACCGCAAATTCCCCACAATCGCAAATGGGAGCAACAAAAGTCGTCCTACTCCCACCACCATGACTAGAGTTCGATCGTTGTTGTTGCACTTCCATTCGGTTACAGCTACATGATGATACAGATGCAGATTTATATGCACAAATTTCCACCACAAACGGAACTACACCCACGAACGAATCACAAACCACAAGATCGCACCTCCGAATTCACTCGCACCATAGAATCGAATGACGGGAGCACACCTCCGAATGGAATCGAAGCAGGGAAGCGCACCACAAAATCCAACCAGGGGAGCAATCCTCGTATTAGAAACCCTAAATCAGAAATTTGAAATCCCCAATTTGAATAACCTAAACCCTAATTCAGTATTCACTAAAGTAATGTAAGCACCATCCACGTAACTTACACGTGTCTGCCACATAAGCACCACTTAACGCCGTTTGAGGACCATTTTAAATACATTTTAAAAAACTTAGGGACCAAATTGAATTTTTTAAAAACCACTATACCGAATTGACTATTGGCTATAAATATAGAAACGAAAAAGGTAATTAAACCTTTTCTTTTTTAGTATTCATTTCTCATTTTTTTTAATTTTATTATTTGAAAATCAAAAGTAACTTTTTTAACAACTTCTTACTTCACTCTCTATAAAAAAAAAGCTTCTCACTTTTCTCTTTATAAAAAACTTATCACTTTTCTCTCTATCAAAAACTTCTCACTTCTCTCTCTTTCTCTTAATTGACCTTAAGTTACAATATTAATGTATTTGAAACTTCATTCTCTTCTCTCACATTCTTGAAGAGAGAGACATTCGTTTCTGCATATACTTACTCTCACCCTCATTTTTTTTTGTCTATTTTTTCTGGTTTTGTTCTAATTGTTTCACATTCTTTACATGCAGTGCATTTTTGTGTATAGTTTTTATATTGGTTTGCAGTTGTTGTTATTAAAAGTATAAAGTTTAGACCCTTGATTAAATTAAGATGAGTGACTATTCGTCCAATGCACTCTTTACTCCACTCCCCCTCACTTGTTTTGTTTCCTTCACTCACAAATGAGTAAGTTTTTCAAAAAAAAAAATCATAAAACACTACAATCCTAAACCTAACACATTTTGTTTTATGCATTTTAGACATCCACATGTTGTTGTTTATTTTTTCACTATTTTTTCCTTAAATTCTTTTTTTTATTAAAGACTCAAATATTATCTTTTTTTTTCTTATCAAAATCACTAAAATGATTGTTTTATAAACATTAATTATTCACTACTTCCTTTTTCTATCTTCAAAGATAATTTTGTTAAACCTTTAAAACTTAAAATAAGATAAATATTTTATTAAACTTATTTGTATATTTTTATTTTACTCTCAAACTTCTTTAATAATCATTAATACAGAGAGTCTCTATGTTTCCTCCGTTAGTATTGATAATACATTTTTCTTTTACTTATTTTTGTAATAACTAAATCAAATTATCCTCTTACGTATTTAACCAGATAAAGCGTGTGAGGGAACTTCTTGGGATTTCCTTATAAAGTAAAAACAGGTCAAACTATCTGGTAGTACGGTTTAGGGTTAGTCAAATATAAAATTTGTTACTGTGTAGTACGGTGTTTACAGGCAGCACTGATTTCTGATTCAGTGACTTCTAAATTCGATGGATAATAGACCGCAAGCAGTTGGGATTAACAGTTGTCGGATAATTAAAATAATGAAGAGAAGAGAGAAAACCATTGTAAAAAAAGCTGTGGTATCATTAGATTAGCACATTTTATTGGCCAAGTTGTCATATCATGTCATGTTGTATTGCAGTAAGTGGTGAACTCACTCATTTAAGTGCCTGCTGTTCAGTTTATCCCTCTAATTCAGGATTCACAAAATAATGAAATATACTTCTTCCAGCTTGACCTCAAGTAAATTATAGGAAGCTGCATTATTGTTCATCAATAAACTAATTGGAATTTTTACATCATTAGCCACACAATAATTGCCCTGATTGGATACTGTAGCAAAATTTGTTTAGTTTTCTGTTCATACTCTCCCAGATAACTTCTCTTAACAGAAAAACAACCTCCCCTTTTTATTCTTATTACGTGCATCCATGGCAATAGTTTTATGTTTTGTTGCGTCCCATCTATCGCGTAAGATTTAAATCATGTTGTTATAACCTAGGTTAGATTATAGTGCAAATTCAACATAAAAAATCCATGCCCATTATACTTCCAATATATGAATGCATTTAATAAACAATAGTCTACTAATACTATAAATTTTATAAATAAAAAATAATTTGTAATATTTTGTAATTCACTTTTGCAGATTTAAAAAACTTATACTAGTTTACTTTAAAATGTGTTGCTAGCTAAATCTTCACCTCTTTTTTTTCTAAATTTAAATCTGTTTTATATACATATATATAATGTAAGTTTTTTTAAGTATCTAGACAACATTGGTTAATAATGAACATTATTTTATTAACTAAAAACGACAGTCTAATTTAAACTAGAGTAACAAAGGAGAAAAGTTAGAAGTCACAAGAGTGTACAAGATCTGGATTAACTTTCATCAAGAATAAAAAATTGAGTGAGGTCATGACAGTGAATATTTGAACATATGCAAATTCCATTGAACACATACTTCACCATTAACCGCACCGCCACTTGTGGTGATCTCAACCATCAAGTGCACCAAGGGCTTTCATGTCCTCCAAGAAAGCCGTGTATGAGTCATCAATGCTTGGTGCTTTTGGAGCTGATGACGAGCTCACCGCCTCTGACTTTACAATAGTTGGCCCTGATGTCCCAGAGACAGTCCTAGAGGTTGACACTGCCGGTTTCGGTTTTGTTTTACTCATTGCAGTTTCTCTTCTCACTCGCACAGATGCAGGAACCTAGTAAAAAACAAGATAAAGCCGCAATTAGAGGAATACACGAGATATTGAAATATAACAAAGTGATTCAACTTTAAAGTTCTCAGTTATTAAGAGTTCGGGATAATGTTATACTGACAACTACTAACTAAATAACCAGTTCACAATCACTTATTTAAAATCTTGTCATAACATCATTGAGTAACCAAGATATTATTATATTATTATTCTTATAAAAGAGTTCTTAATTGGTTATATATAGAAAAGGAATTAGGAAAATATTTTGTTTTGTTAACTTATTTAGCAGCTATTCCTTCCTCAGAGGCTCAGACATAAATTCAAACACACAGGTAACATTTCTTCTCATTAAGAAAAGCTGTTCCGTATGAGTATGAGCAAATGCACATATAAATCATTTAGTTGTTATTACTTCGGTTACATGATAAGATATCAAAATCACTAAATGCAGTAGCAAAAAAAAAGATACCGCCAGACTTAATTACAGTATGATGGCATTAACATTGTTAGAAATCAAGAAAGCTTATCATCAAAACACAACAGAAATAAATTTACTCAAAAACTTGGTATAAAATTAAGGTATAAATAAAAAATATAGATCAGGAAAATCCAAAAGCACAAAATTCAAGAGCCAATACAAAAGAAAGCCAAAAAGTCCCTGAACTTACCATAGCAGTGAGTTCTGGAGTGTGTTGCGCTAATGGCCTTTTAACAACAGTAGAAGCAGCAGATTTAACATATGATGGTTTCGGAGGAGGGGGAGGCGGCCTAATTGCCATATGATCCTCTTCCTGGAAGTTTGGAGGAGGACCAGGTGGAAGTGGAGGCCTCATCATTGGAGGAGGACCAGGTGGAGGGCCATATGGTGGTGCCATAGGAATTATGGGAAGCATCATTCCAGGAGGTGGTGCCTGACCAGGGAGTCCTGCCACAGGTAAAGGAGGCCTCATGTCAGGTGGTGGTGGGGGTGGTGGGAAACGGGATATTCCTGGGGGTAATACATCAGGCTGTAAACTTGGGATTAAATTGGGTCCTGGAACAGAAGGTTGTTGCCTTGGAGGAGGATGCCCGGCAACCATTTTTGGAATTTCCTGGTTTGAAAGTGAATTCTTACTCTCCGTAGAAAGCACGGCACCATCAGACTGAACCATACCAATTTTTGGTGGCACCTGATTAGGTGGAGGAGGTGGAGGGAGCTGCACCTGCATTTTAGTAATTGTTACTGTCCAAGAAGCTTTTGTTTTGGAGAATCATACCATGATAAATGTATATACTACCTCCCATCTATTAAGCATGAATATCCAAAAACCTACCCATCAAAAAAGCATGAATTACCAAAAAGCCAGAGGCACGACTGAACCCAAGACCAGAACACATACAAGAAAAAACAACAAATCCAGTTCCTTTTTGGGTCTTAACCATAACCATTACAAAATGTCTCTAATGTGTCCAAAATCCAAAATATGCTTCGCAATGTTTCAAAACAAAGAAAATAGGTTCTGAATAAAGCTAAAGCATGATAAAATAGACTGAAAAATTTAGACAACCTTATCCACCCTTTACAATCAATCTTTGATACTTTCAAAAATTGAAAATATGTCTATATTTTCTGTAAAGCATATCAGATATGATTTTAGTATTTTATTCAATATTGCCTGTCATCCCCATCCTACATTTTGAAAAATCACTGTATCTGAATACTTAATCATTTTAGATACTACTACAGCACCAGTGAATGCTTTCAATATATCTATAATTTCATGTCCTTCAATGCCTTTACAATCAGGTCATGTCTTTACAGATAAAACAAAGTCATTTATTTAGTAAGACAAATCTACCTGACTAGGATCCTTGGAAGGTGAATCATCTGTTAATGCAGACTGATTTCTCCCTTCACCTCCACTGGTGCCAGGTGGAGGCGGTTGAGACTGTTGTAAGGGAGGAGGTGGAGGCGGAATAGGACGATTTGCAACTTGATCTTTAGGTGGGGGACCAGGAGGTGGAGGCGGCAAAGGGGGTGGTGGTAATGATGTGGACACAGCACTAGCAGGCTTTGGAGGCATGGGAGGGGGAGGAGGCAATGGTAAAGATGCAGGTAAAACAGTGCCATCTGCTGAACTTGCATTGCTACCATCAGGCAATGGAGGCGGTGGGGGAGGTGGAGGTACAGCTAATACATCATCCTCTGTCTCCATTTCCATGGATGATGCTGCACCACTAGATGAAGCACCAGACAAAGGAATTCTTGGTCCTGCATTCAAGCACAATAGTTGACTGATTAGTGTAGAAGATGTCAAACCAACATTATTTATAGATCCATGATTTTACAACATAAAATATGAAAAACAAGCTCAGCATACCTATAGATGATTTAAACATAGGAGGTTTCCCTGGTGGTGGAGCCCCAGTGGGGTTTAACGTAGGATGGTAATAAACAGAATCCTGTAGAAAAATCAGTAAGGCACCCAACCATCAATCACAGCTATGCCAGTTTAGTTTGGAAGGAAGAGAAAAGGAAAACATAAAGCATGCACGCACAAACAACTTAAATCTTAAATCCTACCTCGGGCTTTGGGTGTTTAACCCTCTCTTCTTCTTCCGCAGTTGTTCTCCTTCGAGGAGGCCCCAAATGACTGCCAAAAAGTCATCCTAGAATGTGTAAACCACAAACACAAATAGGGAATAAATCTATATTTTAAAATGACAAGAAAAATCTTCACCTGAACATGACTGGGGCCTCACCCTTCTCCCGCATTTTCTCTTCATATTCCTATGCAAGAGGGATTAGATCTAGATCATCACAATTAACAATTGGCAGAAACCATTTAACTAAATAAAGCATATACTCGTATAATATGTTCAAATTTTGAAGAATGAATTGTCAGTCTCCCACTAGCTAAACCAGACAGTTTCTACTACCAACACAATATTCAACTCAGTTCATGAAGTTTCCACTTACACTAAGCACATGTTTGGTTTGACGTTGGAGTCTTGGATCTAAGTTCTCAATGTGAAAAATGGAAGCTATTTAAAGTAGCTTCAGCTAGAATGTGGATAATGGACCACATTTGCCTTGATCTGGCGTGAAACCAAACATGCACTAAGTTTTCATTTTCCTTGTTTGTGACACTCAAGCCGTAAATTATAGTGAAAAAACAAGTGTCTCTCAAAAGACGGAGATTAACAATGACCCACAATAGTGTGTAAATAGAAACAAATTGAAGACTATAGCCATGACCACACAACCTTTACATGTGTCTAAGAAAATATCAACCTAAACTATCATTTACAGATTGAGATAAACACGGGAGGATGCTGTTTGGCTACTCTTAATGAGACTTGCCCGTGACAATAATGGTTCATAAGCCAATGTTCTTGTTAAGTGGTTTTCAAAGGCACAATTAGCAATCAATTTTGCACAAAAACAAATGGATTTTAACCACATCAGAGAAAAAGATAGTAGAGACTATAAAGAACTGAGAGATATTTTGCATCATACAAGGGCACAGTTGTCAATTCTGACCTGGACTATGAAATAATGATTATTTTCATTCATTGATTAAATATGTTTCTATATACTCCATAACAAACTAACATCCATACATAATTGTGTACAGAACACAAGAACCTGATAATCTGCAAAATAATATTGAATAATAGAAAAAAGTGATCCAACAGAAAGAACATATAATAAGTTCTTACCTTCCTCTTCTTTAGAACAAGATTAAGTGTGTCTTGTAGCTGTCTCTTCTTGTGCTTTCTTGCTTTATCCAAAGCACCATCAGCCTCTGCCAAAACAAACAAAGCACCGTGAGTTTGAATGGTAAAATCAACCTAAAAGGCACCATACTTAATTTGTAATTATACAACTACATCCCAGAAAACAACTATAGTCATCACTGCACCAGATGAGTCCATGTATATGCAGTAACATTATTTCCCTTTTCGAGTTTGCAATTATCTTGTAGAAGAAGCAAATGCATAACTGTTTATGTTTCATACCACAACATCTACATTTATAAAAATAATTGCAAATGACATAACTTTTCCATTGGACATGGACACATAGATCGTTGTCCATGTTCCATGTAGACAAAAAGGGTATCCTTCAAGGATAAAAGAAAATTTGTACAGAATTCAAAAGAAATTCCCTAAGCACTTGAATGTCATGTTTTGATTCACCGTGAGCATTTGAAAGTTCACCAAATTTAATTTGAATGTCTTGCTAGTCTGTACAAATCTAATTAACTTGCTCTCTTTCATCATCACACTTTATTTGTGAGACTAACGGAAATTTCAACAATTGTTCCTACTCCCCGAAAATGGGTTCTCACATTTACGCAGACTGAGAGATTCATTCAAACAACAACTACCAGATGCACGACCAAACAGTCCTTTATCAATGCTCAGTAATCATTTTGCCATAATAATAATAATAATGAAAAGTGAAAGAAATTATATTGCATTTTACAGCTTGCCATTGAAAAACAAAAGCACGACTTACTCATCATCTCCAAGTTCTCAATCTGCTTCTTCAACTGATCAGGATCCTTCTTCAAAATCCCCACCTCCCTCACTTTTTTTCTTTCCTTC
Organism: Phaseolus vulgaris; assembly: GCF_051622355.1. Classification (NCBI taxonomy): domain Eukaryota; kingdom Viridiplantae; phylum Streptophyta; class Magnoliopsida; order Fabales; family Fabaceae; genus Phaseolus; species Phaseolus vulgaris. The sequence continues at coordinate 43,259,831 of NC_143500.1, read as the reverse complement.
TTATTCTATTGATCAAAACAAATAAAAAAGGTGTCAAGGATACAAAATCCGACCATGAGCTGAATTCTTCGAAAACACAAGCAATACATAACAAGAACAAACACTTTAAGGAACACAGAAATCAAGGCATATTAAGCTAAGTTCATTTGGTTGAAACTAAAACAGCTCCTTTGTTATAAAAGCCTGTTTGCATCTCTTTCGCATTATCAAATTCGAAGAAAAACTACTTGCAGTGTCAATCAATTAACAGCGGAGCATGTGAAAGGGTAAAACAGCAATTAGGGCAGGGATAAGAGAAAAAGGGGAATAACAAAAAGACATTAAAAGCGAAAGAGAAAAAAAATGGAGTGCGGATTGAGGAAGTGAAGAATACCCTCTTCAATTCTTTCTTGCGAAGCTCCTTCCGGTAAGCATCGGTGGGGTTCATGACCTTGCCACCCTTCGTCGTCTTCATTGTGGAAGACTGAACCCTCTCTCTCTCTCAGAAGCTCCTTAATATTATTATTCCTCTTCCGAAATCGAAACCCTTTCCCCCTTTTCGTTGTTTCTCTTCTGTCACGATTTCAAAAATTGGGAAAAAACACAAACAACACAGGACCCTTCACGCACCCACTAATGTTTGTAATAATTATAAGAATATTAAATAACAATGTGTTAGAATGAGGAGGAATGAAACCAGGTCCAAACAAAGCCCGGCCCACTAACACTATCGTCTGCTCTTCAGCTTATCCTTTCCGCTTCTTTCTCTAAATCCTAAGAACTCGTTTACTTGTAGATATGATAACATAATTATCCTATCAAATTCTAAGTAGATAAGATATTTATTTTTTCTATTTTTTATTTTATTTTATCACTATAATTATCATATAGATATGATAAGATAATTGTCCTATCATTATCTAATTAGTTATTTGATGTAATGGAAGATAAACATTTATATATATATATATATATATATATATATTTATTTTATTTCATCACTATAATTGACTTGGTAGAATAAAATAATTTATCTCTCTTATAATAACACAAATATACATAAATTTGTAAAAAATTAAAATGTTATAATATAAACTTATAGTTTGATTTTAACAATTTCAAAATATATATATATATATATATATATAATCATAATAAAAATAAAAAATATAGATATATTCTCATATATTGTATCATGATAGATATTATAACAACTACTATCATGAATGATACAATATTTTTATACTAACTACTTTCATTTAAAAAGAATAGTTGTATTTTTTCTATTATGATGTTACTCTTGTTATCATTATTAGTCTTAACATCACTACTATTTTTCTTCATTATTATGATGTTACTCTTAACCACTATTATCATCTTTGTCACTGTTCTTATAACTTAGAAATGTTGTCAATTTTATTGTTGTTATCTTAATATTGATTGTGTGTTTATCCTTATAATTATTCCCATCATATCATCGTTTCTATTTTTACTCGTAAGAAAATAAATAATAAAATTAAAATTTATCTTATTGACATTGCATCATACTTTTATTTTACTTTAATATTTTATTCTATGATATTGTTTCTAATAATTACTTTTGATATTTTACTTTTATATTTTATTATATGATATTGTATTTTAACCATTAAGTGGGATTAAGTTCTTCAATTAGCATTTAAGATATTGTTTTCACAGCATATGTTATTCAATTACTTAGTGAACAATAAGAGTTTTATTTTTTTATCTTTAAGATATAATAATTTTATTGGATAATGTAATTTGATTGTCTATTCAAATTTTCATCTATTTATTTTCAAAAATATTTAATTCATTGAGAAAATGTTTGATGCAAGGACAATATTTAATTTAATTCAATATTTAGATTAATCAAATATTTAACTCAGTACAATATTTGGTCTTGTTAACCCATGGAACAATAATTTTCATATTTTTTTATCATTTGAAAATTTTTGTTATGAACTCTTCCGTTCAAAATGCTTAGTTTTTAAGTTCTACAAAACTATAACTATGATAGAAATATCAACTTGTTTTACATTTTATTTATAACTTGTCTTAGAGATAAAAAATTATACGAACCAATTTGAACAGTACGTACACAAGGATCCACTCACTGTATATTTTTTTTTAAACATAAAGATTGATATAATAAAATCTCAAAATTTATTTTACTTTTATAAAAAACAGCAATCAACTCTGAAGACTGAAAATATATATATATATATATATATATATATATAACTAAGCAAAATAATACGAAGCAAGTTACTAATTTGATTACATAAAGGGTTGGTATTTATAAATAAAAAATAAAAAAAATATATATATATAGTTACAAGTATGTTTTAATGAAATAAAAATATTGTTATGTATATAGTTGCTAATTTCACAGTTGCTAATTTTTATGCATATGTATAATAAGGACCTAAGTAATTAGATGATTCAACTTACAAATATTTTATATTTTATGGTTTTAAAGGAAACTATCATATTATATTATCTTTCGATACTCATATTCTTTCATAATATTTGTGAAACTCTTATTTTTTATAAGAGTCAAGTCATTTGTCAATTGTTACCTTGTTTTTTTTATTTAAGTTTTTTTTTTTTAAATTTTAGGCGGTATAAATTACATTAACATTACTTATAATATTTGTATCCTCCATTTGTGTCTTATATACGCAGTCAAAATTTGAAATTTATTAATTTTTATGACCATCTCAAATTTAAAAAGTGAAAAATAATGAAAAAAAAATTGTTAAATAAATCAACAAAGCTTATATTGGAATGTAAGATTTTTTTAATATTAAATAACGACGACAAGCATAATTCGAGTTATTCATTATTTATGAATTTTTTTCTACAATTATTACTTATTTGTTGAATTTTCGTCTCACATTATTAAACTTGAACCATATATATATGTTTACTATTTATATTTATCTTTTTTTTCATTATATTTAGTTTATTTATTTTGTTAGTTATTTCTTGAATTTTTGTCACATTTTCTTTAAATTCGAAGATTTTATGTATTTATGTTTACTAATGTATTCATATTTATACTTTATTTTATTTTTATTATATTTAATTTATTTATTTGTATATAATTGATGTTTATTTTTTTATATTCACACTTACTTTGTATTTTTATATTTATATAAATTCTATTTTTACTTATTTGTAATTCATACTATACATATACATGCTAATTAAATTTAGAATCATTTTATCACCTTCTTTGAATTAATTCAAGTTCAATTTAACTAATTATTTTTTTAGATAAATTAATAATTAATACACTTTTTATCTAATATCTCAAATGTGTTATTTTAAAAACAATTTATTTTTAAACTTAATAAATTAAATTTCATAAAACTGGTTTAATTACATAAAGGTTTGGTATTTATAGAAAAATATAAATAATTAGAAGTATGTTTTAATGAAATAAAAAATATTTTTATGTATACGGTTGCTAAGTTTTAAAAATAAAAATGTCAATACAGTATTTTTAAAATGATTTGATATTTAAGAAATTTAAAAGTATAAAAATGGTTATACAGTAGTACTCATGTATTTATAAAAAATATACAGTATAATATTTATAACTTTATGGTTATTCATTATTATGTAAAAGAAAATTAATACATGAAACATGCCTTTAACTCATGATTTACCAATTAAGGTGAGGTATACAACAAAACGTCCATCCATTAACCGAAAAGACATAAACGTGTATAATCTTTAGACACCCAACAAATCACTTCAATAAAAATAATAAAACAAAAACAATAATAACGAGACACAGAGTTCTTCATGCCGTCTATTTCTTGAATCTTATTACATTTTTAAGAATATGAAAGTGAAAATACTTATTAAAAGGTTATAAAAAATTTTTCTTTTGGATATATTTCAGTTTCAAAAAGGTTATATATATATATATTACATTTGTATATTTTTTGTTTGGATTAAAAGGAAGTTAATTGAAAGTTTAAAAAATATCCTAAAAAATTAACCAAGCATATTTAGACATTTCTAGTAGTAGTTGACAGATAATAATATTTTTGCATATATTAAAAATTCTACCATACACATATATTAATAGCATGTTTAAGATAGATTAATTTTTTGCCAGATCAAAAAAATAAAATAAAATAATTTCACAAATTTGAACTACTTATTTAAGTAAAAACCTGTTTTAAGAAACAAGTTCTATTTTTTTATGAATTTAAAAGTTTTAATTATAAAAATTAACAAACTCAGTAATAATATTTACAATTTTTAATATATTAAGTAGTTAATTTTTGAAGATGTTATTCATTAAACCTCTTAAACTAAGGGTCGGTGACATTGTTGAATCATAGCAATTAGTGAAGTCAATTGATATCTTAGGTTACGAATTTAAAAATACCGCAGATATAATATGAATGAGTTAGAAATTAATATATTCCTCATTGTTATAATTTTTTTTTAAAAAAAAAGAGTAAGTAGAAGACAATTCTCTCCATTATTATTCAAAGCAATTCTGAGCGCGCCAAAGACATTAATAAAACGCGCGTGGCAGTAACGCGGCAATTATTATTAAACCGAGAACCGGCACTCTTCATGCCACCTCCCTCCTTATATCGCAAGACGCAAACCCTCTTGGCCGTTAGTTACGAGGTCTCTTTCCAATTGTCAGCATCAATCTCTTTTTAATTTTTAATTTTTAATTTTTAATTTTTAATTTTTAATTTTTAATTTTTTTCACATAAAAAATTACTTACAGGGAGAGATAAATCCCATGCCACTTTCCCACCAGAACCTCCCTTTGCTCTCTTTCGCCGTTGATGGTGCTTGCTGCCGGAAATTCCGCCGTGGATGGACGACGGCGATCCTTCCCTGTCCGATAAAGAGGAGGAGAACGATGAGGAAGACGTGGCGGGCATTCTGTTGCGAATTCCGATCGTCGATGCTCCCATACTCATCTTCGTTTGCTTCCACAAGGCTTTTCGCTCTGAACTCGATCACCTTCGTCGCTTGGCGGAAACGGCGTCGTTGGAGGACGAGCCTCGCCGTTGCCGGCAAATGATTCTTCAGCTTCAACGCAGGTTCCAGTTTCTGAAACTAGCACATAAGTATCACTGTGCTGCGGAAGACGAGGTCAGTTTCAGTCCACGCTCTGTTTCGTTGCTAACGAATATATACTGTTGAGAATATACATGTTATTACTTGTGAAAGTAGTTTAGTTTGTAAATAACAAGTAAAATGGTAAAGTATTGAGTGCTATTGTTTCAGCTATGATTTCCAGCTTTGCGATTGCAAACGCAGAAAAAAGAGTACAGATAATTATAATTTGTTTGTGTGCCAAGATTCTCTTGTTAGTTTGAGGAATTTGATAAACGTACCCTTGATTTCAAACTTCATTTATATTTATTTCTTAACCTGCTTGTTTCTTATCTGCTAAATCCCTTACTCTTTTTCTGGGTAAATTTTAATTTATTTTATTTTTGTCAATTTTATGTTTTATGATGAACTGTAGGATAGAGACATGAGACCAAAAAAATGCATACCTACCCAAGCGATAGAGAAAAATGTTGGTATATAGGTGATAGGAAGAGACATGAGAGCATAACGAGAGTTCATGGGGATATTGGATGTGTAGTAATGTCTGGGGAATTAACCCTGCTTTTGGTTCTCTTTTAATAGAATTTAGCTACTTTTAAATTAGTTTAATGGAATTTATGCTATTTTTAAATTAATTTATATATACAAAGAAATGGTTTACTCGATGATAGTACGGATTTGATTATACTCGTTATTTCAAAATAAATAAATAAATAATTTTAAAATATAAATTTGAATAAGTATATAATTTGTGTCTTAACCTCATTCATCTTAGATAATATGTATAGCTTTTTTTTTTAAATATAAAAAATTTAATATAAAAAGACATTTTTCTCTTTAATATCAAATAACAACAAAAAAGTTATAATTCTAAACTTTAAAAATAAAATAAAAACAATAAAGAATGTTTTAATCATTTAAAATGAAAATAAATATAAAAATAAAAACGAAATAATTATTTAGATACTCATCTTTGTTTATACATTCAATTTTGAAAATTATTCGTAACAAATATACATATTCAATTTATTCAAGTATTAGTAGTCAATTTCTAAACAAATTCGAATAATATTCATAGATATTTTATTTGTCATTTTTAAGCACACAATTATGATATTGGGATGCAATAACAATATTTTTTACGAGTTCTATTGGTGTTTCTGTAGTTTTCAGTATTTTTTTTTACAAGGAAAATTAAATAAGAAATGTCAATTCCTTAAATCAATTGTGATAAAGTGAACTTATTTGACTTTTTACGTTATTGACTACCTATCAACTAATGTTTGATGGTACACTTGGCTTGCCTCTAGTTGAGTAAATAATCAATAAAATTCTTTACAAATAAAAACATTATTTTAATATAAAATTCACTTTTTTTTTTTTTCATTTTCTCTCTAAACATATGCTATTATTATAAGTTAAGCTTCCCGATCAGGAACTAAAGTAAAAAAAAAAGAGTGAATTTCAAAGATTTAAATGAAACTCTAAATAATTTCAGGGACTTATTTGATTTTTTCTTAGTTTAAGGGGATTAGTATGATAGTGAGATGCAATTTTATTAACCAAATTGACCTTTTCTCATTCTATTCCTACTCAATCATCACTTAATACTAACAAGAGTATGGAAAGAACTAGAAATATGATTGATGCATTGAAACTACACTGCCTTCTTTTCTCGCTCGATAAGTTTCTCAAATATTTGTCTTCATGTCTGCAAGTGCATGTTTGGAGCTGAAATGCCTGTCCTTGACAACTGACGAGGAGCATGAATTGTGATTGTTATCTAGTCAAGGTTGGCACTTCTGATATCACTTTCAAACTTTTTTTGACAGGTTATCTTTCATGCACTGGATGCTCATGTGAAAAATGTCGTTTGTACATATTCGCTTGAACATAAAAGCACCTCAGACCTTTTTGGATCTGTTTTTCACTCCTTGGAAGAGCTGATGGTTCCTAAAGAGAATATTTCGAAGCTGTTCCAAGAACTTGTGTACAGTATTGGTATCTTGCAAACCTACATCTACAAACATATGCTGAAAGAAGAAAAGCAGGTGGCTGTTTGCAATTTTTGTGATTTATGAAAATATACTCTAGTTGCATGAAATGTTCTTTCCTCATTAAAGCAGGTGATCGACACAAATGCATTCATTTGGTTAATTTTTTTCGCTTTTGTTGGTTTATATCCCATTAATCTGAACCTATCGTGGAAGATACTTGCTTCATTAAATGCAGTTTAAACACATTCCATTAATTTGTTTACATCAACATTGTATTATTGCATATAATACATCTTTTATATCCTCTCATTCTTAATGTAAGACATTTTTAATATAAACACACTACCAGTGAAAAAAAAAATTTAGTTCAATTTTTAATATATCAAATTAACTTTTGTTATTAATGACTTTTAATAATTTTTTTCTTACTATTCGTTAATACAAAAACACAAATACTTATAATACTAGTAAATGAGAAAAAAAATATAAATTGTATAGAAATTATAAAGTAAAAGGGATCAATAATTTCTTCTAAAATATGTCTTATAATAAGAATCGGAGGAAATATTTTATTTTTTGCTTCCATTTTTCTTATGGGATACAGATGATGTTGAAAGCAACTATACTAGGTAGTTAGCGATATCTTGTAAGGAATGTGTGGGTAAGCATTTTTATCTTGTTAAAAAAATCAACTGTCCTGTGAAGCCCTTTACTGCATTAATGCGAAAGCTACCTCTATTAGTTATCATGACTACTCTTTTTAAGTTTTTTATAGGTGGATTTTATAGTGATATAGTGTATGTTATTAGAAATAAGGAGCATTTAGGAGAAACACTATACATTGCTCGTACCTTCTAATTAACTTGTATAGTGAATGTTCAAGTAGAGAAGCTAATAAAGGACTGACTAGGCAGCTAATTATTTTTCGTAATTATAAATGATTAATATTATAGCATGTGCTGTATAAGATAACAAATCTATATTAATATGCTAACTAATCTTGATGAGTATTATGACATTCTCTTAACTTGGAGCTTACTCAGATCACAGCTTGTTATGAATAGATTCACTTGAATAAAAAATATAAGGTAAAATGCAAAAAAGCCTGCTTTCGACTTTAGGCATGTACAATTTATGAAGTGGTCAAACCCTGACCATCTTTACGTAGTGCTAAGAGTTCAATAAAATACCTCGCCCAGACAACCTTAATCTGAGACTAATGGGTAAATCACTGAAGACCTCTTAATTGAGTGATCGAGTTAAGGCCACTTTTGCCCACTTTTGAAAAGGATGAAAACTCATTCTTTCTTTATTGAATGTGCAAGAAAAACCTATATTGTACAAGACGTTAATCTAACTAATGAAAGTGTTCACGTGGGTGTCAATTATGGCTTGCTACCTTTATCTTAGATGCTTGGTTAAAATTTAGTTTTGCAGCAATTAATTTCTTGTTCGTATGTTTGTTAATTGCAATTATCTTGACCATTAACTTCATTCTAGGATAAGGAAACGTATGATAGGGGCAAAACAAGACAACACGCTACTTATAAATTACATTTGTCGCATTTAAATTATGACCATATTATCTAATGTTATTTGCATGAGCAAGTATACATGCATTCTGGAATTCTGAAACTCACATTATCAAATTTCTGAACTACTGCAGGTTTTCCCCCTATTGATGCAGAAATTATCTACTGAAGAACAGGCCTCACTTGTGTGGCTATTCATATGTAGTGTTCCTATAATGTTTCTGGAGGAACTTTTTCCATGGATGGTATCCTTCCTTTCTGCAAGTAAGCAGTCAGAAGTTACCCAGTGCATAAATGAAATTGCACCAATGGAAACAGCACTGCAAGAGGTAGGCCACACAGTTCAGTAATTAATATATTTTAACAAACTTCCATTTTATACTAATTCAGATACCATTATGAAGGTTTTGGTTTCTTGGCTTAGAAGCAACAAACAAACCTTTACTGAGACCAGTTTTCAGAGTGGAGAATTTCAAGGTGTTGATGGTTTCCTGCATATAGAAAGATCATATAGGAAAACCGAAGAAGTTTCAAGTCTAATGGAAGTGAATGGCCAAGAAATAGAAGATGGGGTCAACCAGGTTAATGTCCTTCATCTTTGGCATAATGCCATCCAGAAAGATTTGAAAGAAATTCTGAAAGAACTTTACCTACTAAGAAAATCAGGCTGTTTTCAGAATTTAGACTCAATACTTATCCAAGTGAAATTCTTTGCCGATGTCCTCATCTTCTACAGGTAGTGCTTCTGACAATATGTTTTTTGGCGTGAGTGGAATCTGACTAATTTGTTTAATGTTATTTGCTAAAGTTCCTGACGGCCCATTCTTCTCTGCTATCTGAAATACTTATTGTGGTTCTCAATTGTCTAATTACAAAATGTATTTTTCTTACTACAGCAATGCTCTGAAGAAATTCTTTCATCCTGTACTGAGTAAATATGCTAATGTCTGGTTGTCCAAGTCTATTGAAAAATTTCTAGGTGAAAGTAACATTGAAGATATACAACAGTTGCTATTCTATAACTCAGAAAGTGGAACATCTTTGAGCAAGTTCGTAGAGAAGCTTTGCCAAAAACTGGAATCATTTGTATCAGGAGTTAACAAACAATTTGCTTTTCAAGAAAATGAGGTATTATATTTAAATCACTACTTGTTTCTTTACCAAGGAAGGCAGGTAATGAAATTAGTAATATGGAAATGGTCCTTGGTCCTTGAGTTTTACCTCACACAACAGCTTTATAAAATATCCAGATGTTGTGCTTTTGAAACTATTCTAAACTGAATAGTGTTATCGTTTTTTTTTTATCAAGATAGCAAGTAGTTGTACCTATCACTTATTCAAAAACATTGATGTAATGTTCTCAGATGAAAATTTTCTTACTCTCAGAGAATAGAACAAATATCTATTTGTTTTAGAAAATCAATTTATAGACTTGCAACAAATTGAATATCCTACACGAGAGGGATGCTCCATGCTAACATATAAAAAATTTACCAATTTGGAACCCTTACTTTTTTTGTCAGGTATTTCCTATCTTTAGAAAGAACTGCAGAAATGGAATGCAAGAGGGACTTCTAAGCTTGAGCCTACATATGATGCCTCTGGGGTTACTAAAATGTGTTATAACTTGGTTTTCAGTTAGATTGTCTGAAAAAGAGTCCAGGTCCATTCTCTATTGCATAAAGAAAGGAAACAATTCTGTCTGTAAAGCTTTTTCATCATTATTACATGAGTGGTTCCGCATTGGCTATTCAGGTAAAGCCTCTATTGAAAAATTCAGACTAGACTTGCAACATATGTTCAAAAGAAGATGCTTTATTTCACCTGAAGAAATTAAGGAAGCTCATAGATTTTCTTTCATAAATTCTGAGAAGCAGCCTCATAAAGTCTCTGACCAGAATTCTTTGTCCTGTTCTTCCTCATCTGGATCCAGTAATGTAAACAAGTATGAGATACCATACTCTACAGGAATTAATCTGCACATATTTTTTCCTGCTACAGTTGGGAAGTTACATCAGTATCCTGCATTACATGCAGCAGAACGATCTTCTATTTCCTTTCTTGATGATCCGAAACCAATTGACCTAATATTTTTCTTTCACAAAGCTATCAAGAAAGATTTGGAGTTCCTAGTTCTTGGCTCAGCCGAGCTAGAAAAAAATGATAAGTTGCTTACGGATTTCCAGAAACGATTCCATCTCATATATTTTCTTCATCAGATCCATAGTGATGCAGAGGATGAGATAGTTTTTCCAGCCTTGGAGGCAAGAGGAAAACTAAAAAACATTAGCCATGCTTACACTTTTGATCACAACCATGAAGTTGAACACTTCAATGAAATATCTCACATCCTTGATAAGATGTCTAGATTACATCTTTCAATTTCTACAATTGATTCAAATATAAAGGAGATGGGACTGCTAAGGTATCAGCATTTATGCAGGAAGCTGCAAGAAATGTGCAAATCAATGTATACATCGCTTTCCAATCATATAGACCGTGAGGAAATAGAAATTTGGCCTATAATTAGAAAATTCTTCACAAACCAGGAGCAAGGGAAGATCATGGGATGCATGCTTGGAAGAATAAAGGCAGAAATATTACAAGATATGATACCTTGGCTAATGGCATCTTTGACACAGGATGAACAACATGTTTCAATGTTCTTATGGTCCATGGCTACTAAAAATACAATGTTTGCTGAATGGTTAGGTGAATGGTGGGATGGGTACAGTTTAGCAAAGGTAACAGAGGGCTCAAAAGATGTCCCTCTTCAGCCTGTTGAGCCACTGGAGATTATATCCAAATATTTATCTGAAGAAATTCTAAATGAATTACAAGAATCATCATCTGCCAACAAAAGCATAATTTTTTTGGAGAAGGATCGTATTGGTGATAATGTTGAGCTGTCTAACTACAACCACAATGATAAAGTTAAGGTTCATAATGCAGAAAAAAATAATAATGAATGTTCAAAACGCACAAATCAATTTCTCAATGATGACAAACATGTTTGCAATGAGGTAGCAGATATCAAAAATCCGGTAGCCAATGAAGGTAAGTCGTCTAAACTTTGTGACGAGTCTGGGCGTTATGAACGACTTTTGAAATTGAGCCAAGATGATTTGGAGACGGTGATAAGAAGGGTGTCTCGGGACTCATGCTTAGATCCTCAGAAAAGGTCGTACATAATACAGAACCTACTGATGAGGTTGGTTTTATTTTCTTGTGTTTTTTTTTCTTTTATAGATGTAAGTTAAAAATCCATTCACATGCCTTCACCTAACATCTGAAGCTTATGGGAGAGTTGGTAAAACTTAAACTTTTGAGAGAGTTGATTTGAAACTAAAGTTTCATCTTCAATTTTTGGCGTAACAATTTATTAGTATCCCAGACGGTTTTCTTTGTCAGTTTTAGTGCCGATAAACAATATAATATCAATGATACTTAGATAGTTTTGTTGCATGTTTTGATTCACTTATTTTGCTATTTTTTGAAAAGATTATCAAAATGTGGGGACTTTTACTTTGCAGGATTTTTTCAACTTGTAAAATAATCCAATTCTAACATTCAGTAATGACAAGGTTATGCAATTTAGCCTGATTTTTCTTACCATTAATTTTTGGAATGGAGTAAACCTATGCTAGTCCTTGTGAATCTAACGTTGCCTTGGATAGTTGATTCTGAATGCCTGTGAATTTTAAGTGAGAGATTGTAACAAGCATTATAGAATATTGATATTTATACTGGACAGAAGTTTGCGTACAAATTTCTAAGCAGGCTGTATTCTCCTACATAAGTGAATACACTGAAATATGATACGGGGAGCTGATTGCAACTTTCAGTAATTTATTTCACGCAATAGATCCGGTCTTGTGTAGTTTAACGTTACTTTCCACATAATTTCAGCCGTTGGATTATTAAACAGCAGATCTCTTCTACTGAAGTCAATGTAAAAAATGATAATCTGGAATTTTCTGGAAAGCATCCATCATACAGGGATCCTCTAAAACTAAGCTACGGCTGTAAACACTACAAGAGGAATTGTAAGCTTTTGGCTCCATGTTGCAACCAACTTCATACCTGCATACACTGTCATAACGACGAATCAGATCATTCAATTGATAGGTAACAATACTGTGTTTAATTAATTTTTTTTATTTATGTTTAAAAATAAATAAATGTTTTATTTTTTTGAATTGATAACTTCTATTTTGATCTTTGACACATTTTCTAAATATATATACATAGAAAATCTATTACAAAGATGATGTGTATGAAGTGCTTGATGATTCAACCAATCAGTGCCACATGCTCAACAGTTTCTTGCAATTTATCGATGGCAAAATATTACTGCAGAATCTGCAAATTATTTGATGATGAAAGGTAAAGTAGCATTATGGTCATTTTTTATACTTAACCTTAAGGGAAACTTTCATTTTTTTTGTTACTTTTAATCCATTGGCGGGTTCTATGAAAATAAACATACTATAGAACATGTAACAGTTTTTGAGAATAGTGTGTCCAGGATTACACACTAATCACTTATTTTATGGTATAAATCCCATTAGTTAAAAGAGATCATTGGAGCCAAGGAAGGAGCTAATAAATAATTCATTGACGTCAACAACATAACATACTATCAGCTAGCAAATATGTGAATGCCTATTTTTAAAATTTGGGTTTTGGACTTAATTCAACCTCAATAAATAGGATTGTTAAGGTGAGAACTACCAAACTTTATAAAAAATAGACTAAACAATATATTTAGAATAATAGATTCTAATATAATTTTAGAATATAAGTTTAGAGTTTAACTCAAATAAAAAAAGACTTGTAAAATAAGGACTGGACAAACTTTAAAGGATTACATTTATAGTAAACGTTGAATATCCACTTAAAGCTCATATATTGATGGTTCCACTCTATGACAACCTTCATTTTATCTTAGTCCAAAAAACAGAGTGCAGTGATTTCTTTCACTCGAGGACACCACACCACAAAAACCTGTCTCTACATGAAATAGAACACTCTTGATCCATAAGTTTGTAGAATGCTACCATACTCCCCTTGTTTTTAATCAAAAAGAAATAATGCTCTTACATTTGCAGTAGTTGTTGATTTTGGATACATAGTTATTAGTTCGCCCGGTAGGTGTTATTATAGTTGCTAGTTTACTATCTGTTGACATGATATCATATTTCAAATTTGTGATATTTTGAATGTTGGAAAGTGATTCTTTCCTCGATAAAATTGGATCCTTATCAGAAGTGGAAAAGCATTCCCATTACAATTTATTACCAGAAACACATAGGTTGACCCCTGAGTGTGTTTACAATTCTAGTTGTATCTGGATTGAAATTGAATATTTATTAATGTGTGCATTAAGTTTGGATGTAACCCACCATTGAAGATAAATAAAACAGTGTGTGCCTTAGTTTAGAAAATGTGATAGTTTTCTGGATGCAACTGTTTCTCTAAGCAGAAACACTATTTAAAATATTAATATTTATTAAAGGTAAAACAAATACATAAAATATATACACTAAATAAAGATATCTCACTAATAGATATACAATCAAATATAATTTGATTCAAATAATTCATAATAAAAAAGACATTAATTTAAACCCATGGAAGTTATAAAAAAACAATACTAATGATATCCATAATCCTTTAGAGGTCTTTGGGCCGTAGCTGTACCATAATCCAAGTTCTCAATGAAAATGGTCACGTGCACGAAGGTCATGCTTGTTTGTCACTTATGATGCTAAACTTGCATATTTTTGTTAGCGCTTCTTTTATCATTTATTTTAGCCATTGTTAATGAAAACCTCTTTTGAAATGCTCAACAGGGAAATTTACCATTGTCCTTACTGTAACCTGTGCCGAGTTGGAAAGGGTTTGGGTGTAGACTACTTTCACTGTATGAGTTGCAATGCGTGTATGTCCCGTTCTCTTATGACGCATACATGCAGGGAGAAACATTTAGAGGACAACTGTCCAATTTGTCATGAATATATCTTCACATCCTGCTCTCCTGTAAAAGCCCTCCCATGTGGTCACGTGATGCACTCAACATGTTTTCAGGTACTTCCTTGCATTTTTTTTCCCTCTCCAACATCCACGGACTACAGAAACAACTTTATTAGCATTTGATGGTACTTCCAGGAATATACAAGATTTAATTACATCTGCCCCATATGTAGCAAGTCCCTCGGAGACATGCAGGTCAGTTTTTATTCAATGTTATCACGTATCCTATAATAACATATATTGATCATATTGTTGAAAACACGTTTGCCATTGAATTTCACATACTATTCATATAATCCATATGAAGATATATTGTTTGTTGAAAACTCAGGTATATTTTAGGATGTTAGATGCGTTATTGGCTGAAGAGAGTATTTCCGATCAGATGTCATGTCAAACTCAGGTTTGTCAGCTATTTTTCTTATTTATGGTGCCTTATATTCTATGGTTTCTCAAAATGCATACTCTGATGGATCCTACAAAAGCTGCAGGTTATATTATGTAATGACTGTGAAAAGAGAGGAGAGACCCCCTTCCACTGGCTCTACCACAAATGCCCTAGCTGTGGTTCCTACAACACTAGAGTTCTGTGACTCTTCTCCATCGGGAGCTGCTTCTCCTCCCTTACTCTCTGTATTTAAACAATAGATTGTAAAATATTTAATGGTTATCTGCATTGCCTGTGCCTAAATAATCATCTGTTATTGTCTAAGACATTTAATTGATCTCTCTTTGCGAAACACAAGAATCGCCATTCCATCTTTAGTTTGAAAAACATGAAATGTGTCATTAGCGACAACTTTCTACAAGGAGACACTTGCTGTTCACTTTGTTTCTGTAAGCAATAGTAACTAGATTCTAAATAAGAATAAACACGCACATAACGATGTGATTGTTTTTAGGATGATGATATTTTTACATCCACTGAACAAAAAACATTCATTTAACTTATTTCATTATATTATTAAAGTGAGTTGTGGGTGGATGTAAATTTGTAAAGAAATGTTATTATTATTTTCCTTGTTTTTATTATTGAATAAGCAAACATGGTTACCTGACCTCCCCACACAAAATATAAAATTATTAAAAATTTAGCATAAGAAGAAAAATAAGTCCGATAGGTCAATTTATAATTTCTTTCTTTTATTTTTCTAAATTCTTCAAAGACTATTTGTATTAGAACTATTATATTTTCATATAGTCTATTTGTAAGAATTATTATATTTTTCATATAAATCTATATAAAAAGTGTGTTAATCTATAATAAACGTGATAAAAACAAGACAATAGTTTGATGTAGTTGTTCATTGATAGACATAACATATATATTAGCAAATTAGATGGAGCATATCTCTCGAATTTGATCGTATATGAACAATAAACATGAGTTGAATGAATATGCAGAAACATCATTTTCATAATATTTGATATGGTATCAAAGTCATTTAAAATCTATCATAACGAGAGTTTGTTGAGTTTATCATGTCACCCGCTATCGGACCACTTCGAACCACCCATAAATGTGTACATGAGTTGTCACTCTCAGCATGATGGAGTGTGTTGGAGATCCTACATCGTCTAGAGATTAAGACATTTTACCTATCCTAACGAGAGTTTGTTGGATTTATCAGGTCACTCATTATCGGTCACTAGCGAACCATCCATAAATATATAGTCTCACGCACGATTTATCACTCTCGACGTGAGATGATGTGTTGGAGATCCCACATCGACTGGATATTAAGACATTTCATAGTATATAAGTGAGTACTGTTGACGTGAGTCCTTAGAATCACAAGAAAATAGGAGGATTAATTGTAAACAACTATCAAATCCTTGTGATCAAGGATTTAAATTACTGAGTATTGTGTATAGGTTAGATAATTCATAAACTTTCTCCTTTTTGTTATCTATTTATACTCTCTAAATAACTCAAAAGGGATACACATGAATAAAATACCTTATGTATTGACATGGTATCAGAGCATAATCTTGAGACCTAAACAGTCTTGAATAGATGGATGCCTCCGCTGTCGAGTCCATTATGGAAAATCTTACAGCCAAAATGACGAAGATTTTGGCAACTGCCTAGTCAACATCACAATCACTGATCTTTGAGCCCTCGACGGTACCGATCAACATCAAGTTGGATGGTTCCAACTACGGCCTGTGGTCCCAAGTGGTTGAGATGTACATCTCAGGCAAAGACAAACTGGGATATATTGACAGATCATTCCCACAGCCTTCAGAAACTGATTCGACGTTCCGTAAATGGCAAACTGAGAACGCCATAGTGAAAGGATGGTTGATCAACTCAATGGATCCCTCGTTAGTGGGGAATTTCATCCGCTTCCCAACAACAAAAGGGGTTTGGGACGCCATTGCTACGACATACTTTGACGGATCTGATACTTCACAGGTTTATGACCTGCGACAAAAGTTAACTCGGATGCGGCAAAAAGGAGGATCGATTGAAAAATATTACAATGATCTACAAGGGTTGTGGTGTGAGATAGACTTCTGGCGCCCTAATCCCATGGAGTGCCTAAGAGATATACAAAAATACAATTCTCTCTTGCAGGAGGAAAGAGTTTATATCTTTCTCGATGGATTGGATGACTGACTTGATAACATTCAGAGTGACATACTCCAACTAAAGCCATTCCCCACAATCGAGCAAGCTTACGCACACGTTCAAAAGGAGGACACTTGTCAGACTGTGATGACATCTGAGGCAAAAATATAACAAATGGTGTTGTTATGGCCACTAAAGGCTCAAAATGTGGCCAATTGCCAACATTAGGGGTTGGAAACACAACTCAATCTTGAAGTCGAAGGATCCATCCAATGGAGGAAAGTGCACATATTGTGGAAATGCCAGATACACTAGTAATACCTATTTCAAGTTACATGGGTATCCAGAGTGGTGGCATGAGCTGCAAGCTAAGTAGAAAGAGGACACCACTACACTTGAGAACGACATTGGTAAAGCTACTGTAGTCACTGTCGACTCTTGCTTGTTCCTGTGTGTTCTCAGTCAAATATAAATTTGATGGATCCATTGATCGACACAAGGCAAAGCTAGTGGCTAAAGGGTTCAACCAGACGTGCGGTATAGATTTTATAGAAACTTTTTCACCGATGGCCAAACTAAATACTATTAGAGTCCTATTATCTCTTGCAGTAAATTTGGATTAGTCACTACTCCTACTCTAGCTCGACGTGAAGAACGTTTTTCTCCATGGAGATCTTGAAAAAGAGGTTTGTATGGATATCCCACCAGGCTATATGCCCTCTTCTAGAACCAAGGTGGTATGTAAGTTAGAGCAGACATTATATGGATTAAAACAAACACCTCGAGCATGGTTTAGAAGGTTTAGCTCAGTTATGAGAAAATATGTTTTTAACCAAAGTAATGCATATCACACCCTATTCTTAAAGCATCGACAAGGAAATGTGACATCTCCAATTATTAATTACGTAGATGACATGATTATTACTGGAGATGATACTAAAGAAATTTCAAGACTATAAGAGCAATTGGCAGATGAGTTTGAGATGAAGAAATTGGATGGACTCAACTTCTTCTTGGGAATAGAGGTGACGAGGTCACAAAGAGAAATTTTATTGTCTCAAAGAAAGTATGTGTTGACCTATTGGCTGAAGTGGGGTTGTTGGACTGTAATCCACCAGATACTCCAATAGTCGAAAATCACAAACTCTCACAACACACAAACCAAGTACCTACAGATAAAGGAAGATACAAAAAGTTAGTGGGAAAACTTATCTATTTGTTGTGTACTCGCCCTGATATTGCCTATGTTGTAAGTGTTGTGAGTCAATTTATGCATAATCCAAGTGAAGAACATATGGATGCAGTAAACCAAATACTTCGTTATTTAAAAGCATCACCAGGAAAGGGGTTGATGTTCTCTAAGAATAATCACTTGAATGTTGAAGGGTACACTGATGCAAATTGGGCATGGAATGTTTTAGACAGAAAATCTACATCAAGATACTTCACATTTGTGGAGGGAATTTAGTTACACGGAAAAGTAAAAAGCAAAAGGTAGTGACTTTGTCTAGTGTTGAAGCTGAGTTTAGGGGCATGACAAAAGGACTTTGTGAACTATTATGGCTTAGAAGGTTACTGATGGAGATTGGCTTTGGTCCTAACATGGAAACGAACCTATTTCGTGACAACAAAGCTGCAATTGATATCTCACAAAATCCTGTTCAACATGATCGAACAAAGCATGGGGAAGTAGATAGACATTTCATCAAGCAAAACCTTAAGGAGAAAATTATTGGATTTTCTTTTATCAAGTCGGAAGACCAGTTGGCAGATATTCTTACGTCCGGTAAGAACTTCCATGACTCCCTTAACAAGTTGGACATTAAGGACATTTATGCACCAACTTGAGGGGGAGTGTTGGCGCGAGTCATTAGAATCACAAGAAAATAGGAACATTAATTGTAAGTAGCTATCAAATCCCTGTGATCAAGGATTTAATTACCGAGTATCTTGTATAGGCTAGATAATTCCTAAACTTTCTCTTTTTTTTTTATCTATTTATACATGTACACTACAAGAAAATCATCAAATAGAAACCAATTTTTAGAGACCAAAACAATTAGTTGCAATAGTAACAAAATTAGAGACCACTTTAGAAACTAAAAAAAAAAGTTTCTATTATTGTGAAATAGTTTCTAAATTGGTATCTAATTAGCTACCAAGTTTTAACTACCAATTATTTAGATTCTAAATTTGGTAGCAAAAACCTTAGTTGCTAATTGGATACTAATTTAGAAACAATTTAACAATAATAGAAACTAATTTAGAAACCAAAAATTTATTTAGTCCCTAAAATGGTCTCTAATTTAATCACTATAACAACTAATTATTTTTTGTCTCTAAAATTGGTTTCTATTTCATGATTTTCTTGTAGTGGTAAATAACTCAAAGGAGATACACATGAATAAAATACCTTATGTATTGACAGGTAGAAACCTCACCTTATAAGTTGGTTTTATGAGGTTGAGTTAGGCTTAAAGTTTACTTCTTAATATACCTTAACAAGGATTCAACCAAAATAAAATACAAGTCTAACTGAGGCAAAATTGGAGAAGTTTATCATAGAGAAAATTTTAAAATTCACTCTTAATGATGATCATTTATTACATGACCCAACTAAATATCACAGGTTAGTTGGAAGACTCATTTACCACATAGTCACAAGGCCAAATATTGTCTACTCAGTTAGAACTTTAAGCTAGTTTATGCAAGAGTCTCATAAAACACATTGGATGCAACATTACGGGTCCAGAAGTACATTAAGGGGACACCTGGACAAGGATTATTACTTCCCTTTGATAATGATCTTAAGATGAAAGTCTATTGGATTCAGATTGGGGAGGATGTTGTATTACTCGAAGATCAGTCAACGACTATTTCATTTTTCTGGGAAATTCATTGGTATCCTGGAAGTCAAGGTCATCAAGCGAAGCAGAATATTGGATCATGGCAAATGCTTGTCTGAAACTAACATGGTTATATCCTATGAGACCTCAAGGTTCCAATTAGCATGTATACACCTTTGTATTGTGACAACCAAACAACACTCCATATAGATAGGCATAATACACTACAAGAAAATCATGAAATAAAAACTAATTTTTAATGACAAAAATTAATTAGTTGCTATAGTGACTAAATTAGAGACCATTTTAGAGACTAAATTACCATTTTAGAGACTAAATTCTTTTTTGTTTCTAAATTAGTTTCTATTATTGTTAAATGGTTTCTAAATTGGTATCTAATTAGCAACAAATGTTTTTGCTACCAAATTTAGAAACTAAATAATTTGTAGTTAAAACTTTGGTTGCTAATCAGAAACCAATTTAGAAACTATTTAACAGGAATAGAAACTAATTTAGAAATCAATTTTTTTTTAGTTTTTAAAATGGTCTCTAATTTAGTTACTATAACAACTAATTATTTTTTGTCATTAAAAATTGGTAGATGCAGTAGCAAATTATATGGATCATATCTCTCCAATCTGATTGTATATAAACATATATGTGTTGAATGAATATAGAGAAATATCATTTCCATAATATGTGATAATTTTTTTAATTAATTATTAATTAAATATTTTTATTCATAAATAAAATACTTTAAATTTCATGAAAGATTTTATTAATTAATTATCCTTTGTTTAAAATCATTTTCAATCTGTGTATAAAATTTATAATAAATAATAAATAACATTACTGTTATTATCTAACTTTCTATTAATATTAATTTTGATTAAATCAAATCAACGTTTTTTTTAAATTAAAATTTTAATCAATGATTTTAAATTATTAAGTTTTACATGAAAAATATAACTTTATTAAATACAAACATTTAAAATGGCTTTTATAACCTTATTTTAGGAGACAAATATTCACTATAACATCTCTTCTTTGTGTACATAAATATTTTTTAATGAAAATAATATATGCTTAAATTATTTTAATTATATTTTCAGTTTGATTGTATATTAAAAGTCATCTTTATTATTTAAAAAAATTATTTCGAATAAAATTGACTTAAAAAAGTAGTATGATTGAGTACTGTATAATCATAATTAATTAGCTATATTAGACATCACAAAATTAATTAATCGGTATAATGAATATCGTGTATTGTGTGGACAACCTTAAATATACACGAAGTGTGAAAAATTATATAAATTCAAAAAATATTTAAGGAAAAATATTTAATATAAATTGAATATAAAATATGCTTATCTGTTTAAATTTTTTTATTTTGATATGGATTTATGAATATTTTATTCTAATTGATGTTGAGTGAATACATTTAATTAATATTGATAAAAAATATTTAGTTATTATATAGATAAATTAAATACATGAAGTGTAGTGAAATTTATGCTTTAAAATGTTTTCTATACAAAAAAAAAAGTTGTATAGACGAATAATTTTAGTACTTTTCTAAATGTTATAGCTTTGTACTTGAAAACTTTAGTCTATGAAGGTTTAGCCACTAAGAACAGTAGAATAGTTTAGCACAGAGATTGATGAAATATCTATTTGGATAGTATTATTTGGGTTTGCATATAACCAATGCAATGGAAAATATCTACATCTATAGAAAATGTTGTAAACTATAAAAAAATCTATGAAAAGCTTACCAAGAATAAAAGAATCAGAAAAGGAAAACCTAGTATATCTTTCCATTTGTTGAGGGAGAGGTGACATATTGCTGATTAGTTCACACTGGTAAGGCTAAAGCAGGCTGCAGCACTCTTCAATTCATTCTCAGAAACATGATCTGTGCACTTTCTTATATCTTTCAGTGATTCTTCTGAACTGCAGGCACAACATATATACAAATAATGTATCAAATATGAGCATTTAATCTTACTGCTAAATTATTCAATTCCTACTACGCATTCGTTTTATGCAATTTCTGCATGAACTTAAGCTATATAGCTGTTTTTTTTGCTAACTAATTGATGGTTTGTTCCATTTCTATAGTTTAGAGATGTATATATACTTGCATTTTTATCTACTGTTTTTTTTTTCTGATTACAAAAATGTTACATTGTTTTGAATCAGTTTTTACTTAATTATCTCATTGATATGGTGACAAGTGTTAGAGAGGCTCTCAAATAAGCTAAAATCTACATTGTTATGCTAAAAACTGACTAAAATTGAAGGATTAATTTGTTCTAAGATAAACACTGAATGAAAGTGACAAAAAATGTAAACTTGAAATCAAATTAAAACCTTAACAAAAGACCAAAATTATATTTTAGATTTACTGATGTGTAAAGTTGAAACTTCATGATCGTCATTAAGCAAATGCAAAACATGATTAATCAATCTACCTTGATTCGTAAGGCTCCTTGGAATAAATGTACGATTGTCTATCATCAAGTGAATCAAAAATGGGAGGCATGTCAACATAATCCTCAACAACATTTTGTTGGATGGCCAATGGCTGTGAAGAAACCAATGGAGTTTGCATTCCTATAGAATTGTCATTATTTGAACAGGGGTACTGAACCCACAAAGGATTAATGGCATTATCCTTGGAATCTAAGTAGAGGGAGCTATAATCCATGCTGTTACTGTTGGAATAGGAATGTTGCTGTGACACAGACAATGCAGTGACATTATTGTTGTAAGTGTTTGGTTGTGGAGTATGATGATTAAACAATGAGAGTGCATTATTATTAGTACATGGTGTCATGCCCAATTCTAATTGTGAAGTAACATCATCAGGCATGGAAGGAGGGCCTTGGTGATGATGTTGAGGCAGTTGCTGTTGTTGCTGCTGCTGCTGCCTGCATATTTCAAGCTGTTGATAAACTGCATGAAGCTCTTCTTCTGCAAGCCATATTTGGTATTGCAGCCTACAAATCTCTTCCCAACAGCCATGCACAGGGTACTTATCCCTATAATTTGCTTGAATAATGATAGAGTCCATTGCTATTTTCTTCTGGTTAGGCTCCAAAATCTTCAATATCTTAACGATGTTGCTGACTCCGAAAAGCTTGTGGACGTTGAGAAAGATCTTGGGTTGGTCTGCAGGGAAGTAGGGTGCAAGAAGGCATTCAGAAGTGCACTTTCTCCTCTGGTGTTTGCATGCCGCACAGGCTTGGGTTGTGCCACCCTTAAGGGTCATTCTTGAATCCCCCCCCAGCTATGTTGAGAGATGATGCTGCAACCCCTCGTGAGGAAAAGAGGAAGCGATGAATCCCTCCACGGTGGTGATGGCGATGAATGGATGAAGAAAGAGAAGAACATTAGTGAGATGGAAAGGTAGAAGGAGAAAGAGAGAGAGAGAGAGAAAGAGAAAGGTTGAAGTGGAATGGGTGCTGCATGTGTTTCTCACATTGGTAGCATGCTTTAATAACAAGCGGATCTGGTGGGCATGGAAAGACCCAGTAAAAGAGCAGGTGTAGGGTCATGGTGAGTGATGCCGTTAGGGATAGGTGTGTGGAGAATGTGAGAACTCCTAAATATTTGGGTTAAGTACCATCTGGTCATTTTGTCTACTTTTTTTTTTTGCTGCTTCAGATTTTAAGCAGTAATCTTATTTCATGAATATACATTTCATAGATTTGTGCCACAATATGTTCTTATCGTCTTAACAATCTAATCTTCAACTAACCTCAACTAAAAAGCAACTCACTTCTAACAGAAAACAACCATTTTTATTTGCAAAATTTCCCATCTACACCCTTCTAACACTTAATCAAAAAAAATGTATTTTTACTTTCTTTTACTTCATTCATCCCAAATTATTTTTAATTAAGTGTCATATCATTTCTGTTAGGTTAGGTCAGTGTTTTAAAAAAATAAGGTATTTATGTTTTTTTTTGGGTAAAAGAATGAATTTATGTGAAGTATTTTAGAAATGAATTTATGTGGAGTATTTTAGAAATGTTTTAATTTTATTACACCAAAAGTTAAAGTATTTGTGTGCTTTTTAATTTTTGGGTGCTGTTAACATTATGAAGTTGAATTATCATCACTATATCATTTTTCTTAAGAATTAAATATGTTTTTGAATGTAAAATTAAAAAGTGTGAAAAAATCAACTCATTTATAAGATATGTGAATTTTAGTTTTTACAGTTTCGTTAAAATGTTATTTTTTTTTTCATTTTTTTGAATTATCAATCATTGTTTTTAGTTTATGATATTGTTTTAAGATATTAGTGTTGTTTATGTTATGGTGAACAGATTCATAAGTTAAGATTGATTTGTTCTGTATTTGTTTCTCTTTTGTTTGTTAAGATTGATTTGTTGAACTTCATTCTGTATTTGTTTTTCTATTGTTTGTTGAAACCACTTTTCCATTAAAGAAGGTGTACGTTTGACAGACAAATATTGCATAGTGAAAACATGATATGGGGTTTGTTCAATTTTAAACATGTTCATGAATTTACGTGTAATTCAAAAGACCAATTCATTCACGGGAAAAGTTTCTTTTAACAATCAAAAAAGAAAACCACATACATTTCACAATCAATTATAATAATACAATAATATTTTAAATTAAGAAATAAAATAAATTTAATTAAAATAATAATTTATAGAATTGTTAAAGGTATAAGTTTTACTGTATTAAAGAATCATCACCCTTCATTCATACAACACCCCATGCTCTTTTAAAAAAAAAAAAACAAATCAAATATATAAATAGAAAAAGGAAGAGAATAAAACCCAAAATTTCTCTAACATCACAATGTACAGAAAATAAGCATTAACTAGTGAAAAAATATTGTGCTAATGTGAAAGGAATGTTAGGGTTGGTCCTTTAGTCATGTTTGGTATAAAGATGGATATTTGTTTTTTCTCTGAATTTTGATAATATATTTTTTTATTAGTGATGAATTAAATTAAATGGAGTATTTGGAGAATCTTTATGTCTAAAATAAATTCGAAATAGATCAACGGAAAACAACAACAATTACAACTACTGTAAACATTCTAATAAAGTTTGACCTACTTTGTTGGAAGATATATTTTGATTTGATCTTCTAAACATATCTTAATAAAATTAGATTACATATAGAAAATATATATTTTGTTTTATTATATTGTATTTTTTAATTATTTTATTTTTACTAGTACGTATCATTATGATTTTTTAATATTTTTGTGGCTTCTACAAGTGAAAGACAGTAATGACATCCTATTTATAATATATCAATAAAGTGAAAAAGTGCTATCAAAATAATAATGAAAAAGTTATAGGTAAAACTTAAGAATTTATTTTCCCTATTTTTACTTAGTAATGCACTCTCAAGCAGCATTTCATATTTGAGTTTCAAAATAGTTGAAATCATATAACGACTCAACAACATGAAGTACTTATATTTCTATTTTTATTTCAAATTTTAACTTATTGTTCTATGTTAAGCATTGCAATATAAAGATAAGACAAAAATCTCATTAAATATAAAGATAAATTTTTACTTCATGAATAAATATAAGGATAAAAATGAATTTATTTTGTAAAGATGAAGATGGAAATTGTCAAACCCAATCTTTCATTGAAATCTCTTAGTCTTTTTAATTGTTGGAGAGTGAACTTCAATGAAACTGGGTGAAATTGAGCCAAACATAATGAGTATTTTTTGAGAAAATAGGCGAAGACTATAAACATAGATTGTTTGTTTAAATTAATTAGAAAATAACTCAATGATACATTGTCATTAATCAAGCAAAATTTACTTTTAAACATTGGGATAACACCTTGCGAGAGAGATGAAAGTAAAGGTTATCACCACAATCCCTTATACTTATAAACAGGTAAGTAAAAACAGCATGTAAAGGATTTGTAAGACCTGCCTTTCAAATGAAGAAGTATAGAATGTGTAACCCAAAGAAACAGAAGTTGTCCCTCAGTGTGTGACCTTCAAGAACTAGGACTTTCTTTGCACCATATCATTATTTTTTATATGCACCCAACATAGATTTTTAAACCTAACATTGCCTTTATCTTGTTTTTTTAGAAAAAAAGCTGCAGAAGAGTGTTTAGTCTGCGTTTAAACGGAGCTGGTGGTGGTACAGTGGGTTGGCGTAGCGGTGGAGGAAAACTCACTCCTAGTTGTCGTGCAGATTTTTCTGACATAAAAAACTAGTCACCATGTTTGTTCTTCGTTTTTTTTAGTTAAGATGTCCGGATCCCGATATCCAAAATTCTGCACATAGAAATCTGGAAGTCATTGTCACAACTTTAGGATATAGAAATCTGGAAGGTGAAATACTGAGTTATGAGTTTCAGATATTCATATCTTAAAGTATTTTTTGAATTCTAGATTTTTATATTTGAGATGGTTTGATTAAGTTTATGAATATTAATATCTAGTAGGCAAAGATTACTCCTTAAGGATACGAGGAACTTTTCACATAACGTTGTTGGGTGCATGTCAAAAAATAGATTGTTTCTTCCTGGACCTCCATATGTTCTTTTATCACCCCATACAAAACATGAAAATACTTTTTTATCCTTCTTGTACACCCCCATATTCTAGATTACATAATTTGGAATTTAATCTCAAATTTAAAAATAACTTACAGATTATATAATTCAGAATATATTTTTAAAAAATAGTATTCTGGATTATATATTCTGAAAGTCTTGATTTGAGAGTAACTTATGAATTATGTAATCCGCACACGCATTTGAGAAAAAAGGCTTTCGGATTACATAATCCGAAAACTAATTTAGACTTCCAAATTATTTAATCCAAAAACTAATTATACATCTAAAAAAAACTTCTAGATTACATAATTCAGAAGCTAATTATGAATTTGAAAAAAAAATTGAATTACGTAATCTGAAATATTACAGAAAAATATTTTTTAATATAAAAAATTATGAAAGTGAAAGAAATTTATGAAAGTGAAAGAAGAACATATGGAGGTGCAGGAAGAAAGAATCCAAAAAATAGTATGGTGTAGCGAGAATCAGCCCAAGAACTAATCCTTTGTTTGGATTCCCGAACTTCGAGAGACAAAAATGATAGATTTGAAAAAAAAAAAAAGTGGGGTAGTATATATAAAACATTATCAGTTGAAAAAAAAACGACTTATAATACTGTATATACATGTAAAATTATTGAAAATAAATTTTTAATAAAAATAAATAAAAATAATTATAATTTTTTAATTGAAATAAATTTTCTTGGAAAACTAAATAATATAAACAAAATTTGATATAAAAATTTAACACAAAATAATATTAAAAACATAAAATGGTATAATATAGTATTATGAAAAAAAAAATCAAATTATAATAATCAAACAAAATAAAAACAAGAATCATATCATGAAAACAATCTAATACTACCAATAAATATAAAAATATATTTTCATAAAATAAAATTAAAATATATATTATTATTTAATAAATTTATTTAGACTATTTTTCAATTTATTTTTATTATTTCTTATAATTTATTATTTATGATTTAATTATTATTTTTATATATTATTATATACATTTATTTTAGTTAGTCTTATTTTAGTAATCTTATTATAATTATGATTTATAATTTTATTGTTTTATATATTATTATTATTATTATTTTAAAACTAATTTTGAATGTTTACTATATAAATATATTTATATTATTATATATTATAATTATAATTATAATTGATTATTTAAGAATATATAATCAATGATGTTACAAAAGTTATAACAATCAATTTTAACCCAGATTTTTTTTATCCGGCAATTTGGTGGTAAACAAACAAAAGACTTCAGAAGAAATAAAAGATAGTTTTCGATGTTTCCATTGAAAACTCATGGTTATACCAATAACGTTGCTATCAAATCAAACAAAAAAGAAAAACAGAAAAACAATTAACCTAAAGGAAACTTGGGGCAACTTAGAAAATTGGTCACTGAATAAAGTCTCATGTTGAGACCATACAAGATTGACCGAATGTTGTGAAGGGAAAATACTACGGAATATTCAACAACTAAAGCTTTAGCTTCCACATTTTTTTCTTCTGATATTGCAACAAAATCATTGTTTTCTCAATGAGCTTAGATATCACTAAAGAAAACTAACAAATAAATAAAATAAAGAGTCTACCCACATATCGAATTATATTGCTGAAATGATAAAATATATAATTTGCAGATGACCTTCTATATAGAGCTTATTAGGGTTTACAATTATTTATAACAAACTCAACTGATAAAGATTAACAACACTAATACGGCATTATATCAGGAAACAAAGATCAACAATCTGAGTCATTTAGTCAGCGTCAAAAACACCAAAGATTAACAATCCGAGTTGTTTAGTCAGCGTCAAAGATACCAAAGATCTCCAAAAAGTGTCTTTATACATTTTGTTATTTATCTTAAAGTTTGCACTTAGTTCAAAAAATCTGACTGAAAGAAGGAACACGAGTACAAATGTTAAATCGCACAGTATTTTGCACTAATGCATATTGAACAATGGGGTATATTATAATAATCCATCTTACTTGACGCTATTCCGAAAAAGTGTGGGACAAAATTGTGCCAAAACCTCTCAGCTTTTTCCTCACTCAAGGCTTACTACAGTTAACATCTGCAACTAGAAATTGATGACATTAGTTAATTTGCTTCAATCGTACTCAACTTACGGATCCCCATCCCACACCCAGGCGGAAGTAAACAAAAATAGAGTACAGTGTTGTGGATCCAAAGATTGGTGGAAGCTCCTCAATTTACTGTTGCACAAAATCTGCCACGCAGCACGTTCCAATACAAGGTATCTTGTAAGGGAGAAGAGTAGTCCAGTAGACCAGGAAACGATACTCCTTTTACAGCTGAAGTGACAAGAAGCTGACATTTTGACAAATCTAATTGTATAAGAACTATACATCCCTTTTTCTGTTTTGAGGGAGGGGGTGGGAGGGAAATTTCTTCGACAACTCGTGAATAAACTCTCCTCGTACATGTTAAATGTTCCCTATAATAATGGGCAATTATTTCCATCATGAACATCCTAAGATCTTCTCATACATTGCTGGCCAACCTCCACAAATTGTAGTTCATCTAGCAAATTCCAAAACCTGCTTATTGGTAGGATACAAGGAATGAATCTGATATTCTCAAAACGAACCAAATTCGGTATCAAAACACCACTCTCTGGGTTCTTCTAAGTCATCCTGTTACACTAAATGCATTTGTCATCACTCTCCCCCACCAGAACCTGCTTCTATCTAAACTGAATTGTATCAAATTTTAAAATGCTATACATCCCATCAGAGGTATGTATGCCAAAACTAGTTGACATCACTGCAACTTGCAAATTTATTTGCCTAAATCACTTTAGTGTTATGCAGAAATGTAATGCATCTGCATAAACAAGGCCACGCGAGAAACCAACAGGATGCCAAACTCAACACTCTTCAGTCCAGCAAATGATGTTATCATTTCCACCAAAAATTTAGTTTACAGCTTCAAAGAAAAGAACCTGAGGTTGTAGATGCCCTCTTTCACACATTGTAAGAACATCCCCCCATCCACCAATTACCTGATCATTGAAGAAATAAAAATTTACACACCAAGAATGACAAAAAAAATCATCTGCTTATTAGATTCAACTCACCTTGACAGTCTTGTCATCGTACATAATCCATTGTTCATGGTCATGGCTGTAAGCAAAGCAATGGTAGTGCTGACCATAGTAGCAAACCTAAAAGGTAAATAACACATTAGCACACATAAGACAGTCAACTGTGGCAAGTGTTATAAGTTATAACTACTTTTTTCCACTCAAAACAAAATGTTGTTAAACCATCTAATAAAAAAGTAGGGGTCGGTGACAAAAGTATATTATTTATCTGAAGTTTTTCATTTAGATTTTTTCTTCATTTTTTTAGACAATTAAGATAAGCTCATTTAGTATACAAATGAATCCTTTCAGTGCCAGAGAAGTCCCTTCAGATAAGGTAATATTTTTAAAAGAATTTTCACCGGAAAATGTTCATAATAAAGCCAAATTCATCTTAGAGGCTTAGAATGAAACTAAATATAAACATTCCTCACGTAGTTATCATTAAAGTACATACCACTGACACCAAGTTATGGGTGCATTCAAGATTTAAACCACCATAAAGGACACTGATGTTGATCGTGGTGCTCAGGGCAGCCAGAGTTGCTGTTATATCATCAGCACTCTCACATGTATTTTGCCAACCTAGGACTGTAAATAATAAACATGTTAAGTGAAAGTATCTATAAAGCATATAAAAAATGTCAACATTCCATAAGCAACAACCTTAGGTACCTGTCATAAAAACATGGGGTGGAGTTGAGAGAAAGTGATGGATGTGGTTCAACTTGCCACAGCCATCAGCTTCTGGATCGCAAGCCAACTGATGGTTCATCTCGACAAGATTCAAAAGATTATCGAAGAAACTTGCAGGAGACTTTTCCTAAGAAGTGAAGAAGGATCCAGATAAGGTACTTAACAGGCATAATTGCATGTGGATGCTCCCACAGCAGAAAATAAGGAACACCAAGAATTATCAAGTGTAAGAAGAAAATCTCCATAAAGATACCTTCATATCACGGAGGGCACTGGCATTTATATTGTGAAAGAAGGAAGTATATTTCATATGTCTGGATTCAAGACCACAGTGATAGCAGTTCATTTGTTCAAAAATGTTCATTCCAAAAAGTGAATGTGCTATACAACTACTATTTGCACAATCCCAGGATCCCATGCAGTTAGTTTCAGCTGATTCTGCATCAGAAACACTTGAACCACGAGTAAATGATCGATGAAGGCAGTCAAATATCACTGCCAGTACCTCAGAAGCATCATTCATCTGGGCCTGTCAAATGTCAGTCAGTATATTAATTAAATCATCCACAGAAGAAATATCTTCATTCTTTGTTTATGTTAATGTAGTTACCTCCTGGAAGAAACTACTGTGAGGATACAGATTACTTAGAGCAATCCGCAGTGATGTAGGTGCAACTGCTTCTCTCCTTGAATCCTTAGATGCGATGTCCAGTGCAGTAAAGATTTCGTACAATGCACAGACAACACAAGGATTGCCCACATGATCATGCTCTGTTCTTGATCTGCCAAGAAATTCCACTCGAAAGCGTCTTAAATGCCACAATGACTGAGCTCAACAGAGAAAGAAAATGCTTTAGGCCATGGAAAATAATACATCAATAAAATAGTGCATCGGTTGATATTATAATTGTGTAGAAAACTAAGACCTACCTGTATAATAACATTGAGAAAACAATTATATTCACCCACTTCATTCTTCAGTCCAGTACCAAGCAAAGTTGCCCCATTCACATTATCAGTTGGGTCTTCTACAGGCGAGCAATCAACACCATCTAACACTGAAGAAGCCCTCTGGGACATCCTTAAACTGGAAGCCGAAGGCAAACTTCCCCGGGCTTGAAACGTGTCTGATAAGAAGAATATATTTTTGAGGTTAGAGTATTGGATAATCTATCCAGGTTCCATGACACCTAAATATAAACCCAGAATTACATTTTAGAGCAGGAAACATTAGCATCACTCCCAGGATTCAGCTAATAGTTTGTCAATTTTCTCTTGTAGATCATGTAGAAATTATGCATGGATTGGAAGGTTTCTCTTGTTGAGAGGAAATATCTCTTATTTAGGTATTGTATATCTTCGGTAAATACCTAGTAATATACTTCTAGAGTTTGTAAATTGCAGGCACATACACATAATTAGTCCTGTGGAGGCTAGTACAAAAAGCAACACGCCAAAGGGTCAGAATAGGAGAAAGGTAAGCTTTCCAAAAATAGACCATTCAAGCCGTTTCATTTTATTTCCCGAGTCATTTACAATGAGGTGGATTTCGTGCTAATAAAGAGAGATGTGTTAAGTATAAGAATCCATCTTAGATGTATATAAGATAAAAATAATTGGTCTATGCATGCATAGAATGTAAAAGTTATACCCAGGCTTTGGCGCACAGCAATTTTAAGATCAGCCTGGAATCTTTCCTCCTCTGCATCTTCTACTGGCAACTCTCTCATCACATTTGATCCATTGTTTTTCCACACTGATGCCACATCCAAGTAATAGAGAATTAATTTTCATACTCGAAAGATGCCTTTTATTATTAGTATTATCTAAAATATATTAAAAATGACTTCAACTAGGCTTAACAACTGAAATAAGATTTCTGTATGAACATACATTTCAACAAACATATTGACAGAATCCTCCCAGGAAAGAAAGCAAAAGTGGAAAATTATATTTCAACCAGAAACTTTTTTTATTATGAGAAGAAAGTACAATAGGGGAAAAGGATCTCTAAACATGTATTATTTGAAAAAGTATAACTAACCCCAAACCATTCTATCCATAACAGATAAAGTCATTATATAACTAAGTCCATCAAAAAAATAAATCAACAAGCAAAGTCATTAGAGAATATAAATCGCAAAATTTCCCATCCACAGTATTAGTCACAAAATGAATAACATTACTGATAATAAAGTTGGAATGTCTTCTAATAGAGAGCCATGTAAAGAAAGAGAATTATGACAAAATGACAGATGAATGGACTGGGTAAAACAAAGATGACTAAACAAGCGCCCAACCACTGACTTACAGACATGTAAAAGGATTAGGATACTTAATGGTGTAAAAAGTAAAAGAGGAGGTTTAAATCAACATATTGAACACACTTTTAACACTGGCAAACAAATTGTCTAAACAATGTACATAAGCCAGGTATATATACAGTCCCACAAACTAGTAACACAGTTCATTCTGAGTCGAATACTGCTTTTGAAAATAGTTAGGAGTCAAATATGATAATAAGACCCTAATTTGGAAATTATGCACCACCATAACACCAAAAGTGTATTTGGGCAAAGCTAAACTAACCATTATTATTGTCCTGACTGTTATTAAATTTGGATTTCTCTCTCAAATGAGAATCAGTATGTGTATCCTCCGCATTATCTTTTTCTGAAGAAAAAGATTCAATCTTTCCATCGACTGGTCTGGAAGAATTTCTCCGTTTATGTTTTTTTCCAGCACGCCGATCAGACACAGGTAGACCATTCTCTCGAACAACTCCATTAGGCAAATCTGCTGCAAAAATGAAACAAATAAATGTTAAGAACCTCAAGTGAAAAAAATAATAATAAACTACACATTTTAGGACATTCAAACCACCAACATTGTTTAACTTTTGACTGATGCAAATAAATGGAACCATTTGTTGTGGTTGTTAGAACACCATCCAGATTGCTTCGGGATCCATTATCCTGTACCAACTGGTCCTGAAAAATATGCGTAAGTTCAGAGGTATATTTCGTTTAATAACACATTCTTATTTATAAAGTATTATTTCCTTTCATTTGTTCGTTTGCAAAGTAGTATAATTCTGTCTCCCTACATGCAGAAATTCTATCTCCCTACAAGCAGTAGAAGAAACTAAAAGGAGAGAGATTCCTACTTGCACAGTTTCTCTTACTTGTTTGTATGAATCTAGTGAATCAGTATCGGCCTTTGTTTGACAATCTTGAAGATCTTCTTCCACTTCTAAGTACAACCCAGATGACTTTTTTTGTTGCTCTGCAAGATGCCTCTGTTTGGCTTCATTTTCTATCCTTCGCTGGAACTCCAAAGTTTCTTCAAGCTTTTTTTCCTCCTCTTCTAGCTCAATTTTCCGTCTAAATTCCTCTTCAAGTTGTTCTAAGTCATCATCATTCATAGAACCAACCTCATGATCTAGGAAGTCACTTTCAGGTGCAACTAGATTGGAACTGTAACAGAAACACATCAAAATCAATTTTAAGAAGACTGACAGTGATTTTAGAAGATACACAATAAAAATCAAGAAAAAAGGAAACATATACTGACTCGGGAACAGTAGATCCCACTGAGAACTGCACATGATCACCCGTGGCCTGCAAGAGAGAAAGAAAGTTTAGTCAGTTGTCATAGAAAATTAGTCAATGAACCCCATATATAAAAACATTAAACATCCATGATAAACACCTTTATATCTCTTGCTTTTCTGTGATCTTTATTCTTCTTCCTATCTTTTGTTTTCTCGACATGTTTTGTGCTCTCACTTCCACCTTTAACAGCCTTCTTGGAATCTAGAGCAAGTTCAGCCAAAAATGCTTCACTTGCAGCATCAGACTTCTCTCTTGCATCCTTCTCGGCTAAATCTTCCAAAAGTGCCTAAAATATCAAAACAAATGTACAATTACGTAAGGGAAAGGTAAAACAACAGCACATGCTTCAGCAGTTTGAATACAAACCCTTAGGTACGACTTCACTAGAGGCACCAATATTGCTCGATAATCATTAGCAGAAATAGGCCCAAGCTTGAATTCCAATTGCTGCATCTCTGTGACACTTCTAATTATTCGGGCATCAATTTTGCTAAGCTACATAGTGAAAGGAAGGTTAGAACAAGGAAGGATATCCTTGCTGTTATCTCTGTAGACATATGAAACAAACAAACTGACCTCTATAGATAAATGCTCCTTCAGTTTCTGAATAGCATTTTCTATACAGCCATCCATTTGGTGCAAGTAGTCCTTCATTCTCCATTCATCTTCTTCACCAGATTCCAAGTCACATAATTGAGAAGTTACACCAGCATAAGTTTCCTCATAACCAAATTGATTGACATTCCTTGCTTCTGCTTCTTGCAAAACATTTGATATAGCATCCAACTCAAACCTATTGCTGACATACATCATATCATTCTCACTCTCTATGAGCTCTTCTCTTCGCTTTCTTAAGACAGATTCATAGCTTCGCTGAACAAATTCCCCAACAGTTTCCCTCTTCTTACCTTCTTCAAGACATAGATCCTCTACAGTTTGCAGCGCTTCCTCATAACTTAAACGCTCACCCTTTTTCTCACATAGGCCCTGTAGGTGATAAAACTCCTTCTCAAGCATCTGGACAATTTCCTTTCCTTTATTTATTTTATCTTCTCTGATCCGCAGCCATGATGTCA
The DNA here is from genome assembly GCF_051622355.1 of Phaseolus vulgaris. NCBI lineage: Eukaryota > Viridiplantae > Streptophyta > Magnoliopsida > Fabales > Fabaceae > Phaseolus > Phaseolus vulgaris. Next base: position 43,224,626 of record NC_143500.1, on the reverse strand, counting down.
CTTGATCCCCAATAGGAGAACTTGAAAATATCCAGGATAGAAAAGCATCGTTATAGCATGAAGTTCCATCAGGAGACCTTGGGGTGGTCACATCATCCAAGACAGACCCCTGATTTGTACCAGCAGTGACTTGTGTTTGCAGTAAACACTCATCCAGTAGGAGTCGTGATGCATCTCCATCGAGTACAATCTTGTCTTTAATCTCGGGACCTTGACTGATATTCAGCAAATCATTTGTGGGACTACTACCTTTATCAGCATTTCTGGCCAAGCCACATGCGTGAGATATTTCCTGCAGAAATTGGAAGATTGTCTTAAGCTGTGAAGGTCCTAGAAAGCATATGCACATTGGTGTTTGGTCCACGCCATGACTTAGAAGTTGAGAACCAGCAGCGAGACCCTGTATCTCACCCATAGTAAATTGTATGACCTTGTTCAGATGACTAGCAGCAAGACATTTGTGCCTAATAAGAGTCTCAAACATGCCATGAATCTTCCCCAGAAGTTTTGCACGCTCAGGATCATCAGATACTGGCCAACAATCAATAATGCGATCAGCCACAGATAGTTGGTCTTCAACACCTTCTCTCACATTATTTTCTATAATTTTACAATGGTTATTGCATTCTTCCAAACAATTACGAAGAGTGTCCCCTGAACTTTCCTTCTCAATGTAAGAGCTGCTTGCTTCTTTAAAACAAACATTATAGTCCAGAGTATGATTATCCAAGTATAAATCCTCAGGAAGTGATGGACTTTTGAACCTTGCTTTATTATCAAGCATTCTAACTGCAGCTAAGACATCCAGAGGCTTCCATGAACAATTAAGAATCATCTCAATCCATTCACTATCCACATTTTGGGGCAGAAGTCTCTGCATATGTGGCGACAGACTCCCCATATGCTCCTGCACAACATGATGCCTATGAGAATCCGGGTTGTAATGTTTCTCTTCACAGTTGCAGCAAGGCCAGAATTTCCAAGTTTTATTGGCCTCAGCATAAGACAAAGCCTCTGACAATATATCATTCGGCAAAGTATCCTTCGAAGACCCATAGTGCAACTTAAGATCACATGTTTTAACCCTCAGAAAGTTCTTCTTCCTATCTACGCTAACCGACTTCCAATAGGAGTGCACCCATTTCATCCTTTCCGTTGTAAAACCACTCTTCCTCACATTTCCATGCCTTCTCCTATCACCAATCCTCTGACCAGATCCTGCAGATGAATCCAATGGTCTGTCATCCCTATCTCCTTCATTCGGAGATTGTGGTGCCTCTGACTTCTGTTGCAACAGCCTGGCAGCAGCCACTCGCACTTCAATTTCCTTCCGTCTTTCCTCGGGCGTCTTGGTCACTTTCTTGATCTCATTAGGCCTTCTAGTCTGAACCAGCCTCACCTCCATGGGGTCCTCTGGAGTCCTCCTTATCGGAATCAACCGAAACCTCTCCTCCCCGTTACTCAAATTCTTCATCCAAGAAGACAAGGAAGCTATATTCGACTTCTGAATAAGCTGCCTCAACTCATTCTGCACGTGCGCAATACGTTCCTCAGTAGATGATGCTTTCTGCTCACTCTCATCCTGCAACGTCTCCTTGGCAGGATCACTGGGGTTCTCGATAGCGAGCCCCCTCTCGCACTCATGCACCACATCCTCGTAATCTTTCCCTTCACTTGCCGCCTCCAACATCACCGTGGCACGGAAATGCGCGTACTCAACGGAATTCGGCATGAGCTCCACCGCGTGGCGCGCCGACTCTAGCGCGTTCTTCAAATGCCGCTGCTTCGAGCTCGGGTCGGTGATAACCGTCGCCGTTTTGAAACACATGAGGCTGTGAACTCGGTGGACGAAAGCGGAGTGAGGCGAACCCTCCTCTCTGGAGCAAATCTCCCGCAACAGCTTCATTGCCTTGTTGTGGTTCCCGCGGCGGAGCGTGGTCAGGGCGCGCTCGCATTCGAGCTTGATTGTGGAGTAATCGGAACCCTCGGATTGGGGCGGAGTCAATTCGATCTTGCTAGGGTTATGTGGTTTGTGATCGGAAACATTGCTAGCGTCAGCGTCCGGCGAGGTGGAACCGTTGGCGGCTCCGCCGACGCCGGATTGCACCGCCGGAGAAGCCGCCGCAGATGGTTTCGTGCGCGGCACTGAGTTTCTCTTTTTGTGTCCCATCGATTGAGTTCATACAAATCCGATTCGCGTGCATAAACACCCGTGCAAGAATCGGCTAGCGTGGCTGTGCAAATAGTATAGAAGCGACACAAACTACGAAAAGATAGAGAAAGAGATAAAGAGTGACCTGACCTAGATAAGTGGCCGAGGAAGGTAGTGAGTGGTGGCCGGTGATAACGGTTATGGAGAAGGATCGGCGGAAGAATCTAGAAGGTGGTGAGAAGTTTGAATGGGAAGGGTTTGGGGAAACTGAGAAGGAAAGAAGACAGTGAAGAGAAGGGAAGAAGACAGTGAAGAGAAGAGAAGAATAGAGAGAGCACCTACCCACACAAGAGGGTGGGGTTTCATGAGACACAAAGCAGGGAAATACTGATAAATTTAACAAATAAAAATAAATTTAATTATTTATACCTAATAAATCAATCCGATCAACATTCACCCACTCCTATTTCTTTATTGCATAATCCTTCTTTTTATTATTTTCTAAACGGAAAAATTAAAGATTTTAAATTTTCATATAATTCATTCTTTTTTTTCTACAACAATTTAATTTAAACTGACTGTATTTAAATATATAGTTGTAAATATTGACATTAAATTTGTTGCTCTAAAGAATGAGATGACATAATTGGTTTACATCATGGGTCAGATTATATTTATCACGTGATCTTCCAACTAAACCTGACCCGGAATAGGGGTTCAAAAACATATATTTTAACAAAATTATTTATTAAATAGAAAAAATGAGAAACCTATAGTCCCCAAAAAATATATCACAAGTTTTATAATATCTGCTGTATTATTTGTATGATAAATTCGGGTCATTTTCTTGAAAATGATGTAAAATCCAAGTGTTATCTTATCTGGTTGAATAATTATTATTTTATGTGTAAGCACGCACAAGGTTCTTTTTATAACTAAAACTAATAAATTAATTGTTTTAATGTTGATAACAAATAAAAAATTAAACATTTAACTTTATATTATAAATAGAATTTATAAAAACTAAATCATTTAAACATATAAATTAGATTTTAAATTTATGATAAACATATTTTAAATTTGACATTTGTCAAAAAAATAATAAAATTCAAGTTAAATATAAAGATTAAAAAAAGTATAAATAAATAGCACAAAGTTAAAAATACTATTAAATAAAAACTTTTGAACACATTCTCACTGAAAAATTTCTTAAACACTCATATTTACTATTTAGATTTAGAATTTAATGAATTTTTAGTACCCAAGTCCTTAAAAAAAACTTATCAATTATAATCATAAGTTTTCTTTATTAACATTTAGTTTTTACTACTTAGTATAATTATTAAATAGTAATTGAATTTCAGGTTAATAGATATGTAAATTGTCATATTTTATCATTTAGTATGTTTCTAGTATCTAATCTCATCTTATTATATTTGCTTCAAAGGTTTTAATCTTGATGAAGAAGAAAAGACATTGAGACAAAAACTTGTTTGTTTGTATTAAAAAGTAATGATTTGTATGAAAAGTTGTGGAATTATATGTATGTTATCCTTTGAGGGAAATCTTCATAATTTGCAATGAAAGTGAGGTGGACATCACTACAATTATAAAATTGTTCTCGTGTCAAATAATGCAAGTTGATAATGAATTTATTTATATGTCAATATTACCATTATGTGAAGAAAATATTTTTGATATGCATTCCTTTCTCATGAACCAACAATACTTATATTATGATATGAACCAAAAATACTACTATTATGATAGTATAATTTATATGTTTTAATAATAGTCAATATTTTATTAATATATATATATATATTGAATAATTTAATTTTTTGTATTTTTGTGAAATAATTTAAATTTGTCGTTGTAAAATATATTTTTTATTAAACTTTATAATGATTTTTCTTCTGTTAATTTAAAATTTATTTTAATTTAATTTCTATTTTTTTTACATTAAAATATTTTTAAAAAATTGAAAACTAATATTTACCAAATATGAAATATTATTTTGTAGTTGGGTACTCAATTCATAGTGATACAAACTTTTAATTTGAAATGAATGTAGATGTTTAAATATTTCTTTTAACATTTAATTTTGTTCTCTTCTTAATATAGGAACACTTTAATAATTTTCTAAATATATTAATTTTTTTCCAACATCAATCAAATAACTTAATAATATTTTATTTATTTACTTTTATTGTTTTACTATCTTTCCTTAATTCAAATAATTACATTTTTTATTTTTCATTTTTTATTCTTCAATTTTAACACCTCAAGTAAAGCATAAAAGATAAAAACAACTACGAAAATAAAAAATAAAAAAATGGATTTTTTTTTTGAATTCAATGAAATATATAAAAAAATAAGCATAAAGTTATTATATTTTTTTATTTATAGATTTATTTATTTAAAAAAAACTAAGGAGTTAATTATGTTAAAAATATATCTATTATATTTTTAAAATGTAATGTAAATAATATACAATAATTGATTAGGTATTAGAAATAATCAACTATATCATAAATACTTTATTAACATTTATAAAACAACTATGTGTAAAAAAAATTCATACAAATCTTTGTATGTCTATGCAGAAAAAAAAAGTTACCTATTGTTTTACTTGTTTTTAATAATAAGTGTGAGCCTCGTTTTTTTCCTTTTTTTTATTTATTAGGAAAAAAAAATATAAGGTTAGTCTTTTTAATGTTACTTTATTAATTAGTAGCTATTTTTTCCCCGAAATTAACTTTTAATTTCTCAATAATATTTTACTATTTTTAATTCATGAATTATATTTTTTATTGTTTAATATATATATTTCATCAGATATCATCATTGAAAAATTATGTGACATTTGTGTGACTCTTTACTAAGTCCAGTTTAACATTAAAGCAATATGATGATTTTATTGATTCAAGTTATTTTTAAGAAATTTCAAGGCATTCAATTTTGTTTGATAATATAAATTTGCCAAGCCAAATTTTGAAATGTGAATGATATTGGGAATAGAAAATCAACAATTCATATACATAAATTACAACTACCATGAAATCATCAAAAGATACTTCAAACTAATAATACTTTATCACATAATTGTTATATTAAATCAGAACTTGTGTAGGAAGACAAACAAATCTACCACATTCTACAGGGAGAAATTTAAAATAATGATAAATATAATTGAAAATTAAAACTAATCAAATATTTGTTGAGAAACTATTTAGGATTTTTGGGACTAAAAAATAATTATATACAAATATGTGAATATCACATCTCCCATATTGATGAAATGGTTGTTAGTTGATTTATCAACAATGATATTAAATAACAATAACTAAAATGTTAATGGAAAAAAAGTTTAAAATTTGAGAGCGGTCAATTTTAAGTTTAAAGAGAACAAGTATAATTTAAAAAAATAGAAACTTAAAACATATTAAACTCTTTGATTTATATAAAGAAAATATTATGTGTGTTTGTCATTTTGGATGTTTTAATCTTGAGATTAGTAAACATAAATGATGTAAAAGAAATTAAAATAATTAATTTGAGAAAAAAATGGCCTTTGTAAAATAAAGATAAAAAGGTAATTTTGGACTCTAAATTTACAAGTTAATAATAATTTATTTTTTGAAAAAGGATTTCTAATTTAGTTTATATATACTTGAAAAGCATCAACTTTTCACCCTAGTGTAAAGTTAGATAGAAATAATTTTAGTGATAGTATTACAGTTTATGTTAAAAAGAGCTTATAGGTTTGAAATTCATAGTGCATGATTTGCCTTGGGAACTCATGTTATAAGAGTTTCCTTTATTTTCTTAACTTTTCTATTATTACTAGGATGTATAAAAAATGTGCATATAAGGAAAAATGTGTCTTCAGCAACGTTTACAATGAATATATAAAAGTTTGAATACTGTATTTTATATATCAATATATGAATATTACTAAAATAAATCTTAATTTGTAGTTAAAGCTATTTTAATTTCGAGAATTTGAATTAAATCATAAAAAATGAAATAAAAATATTTGTAAAAGATTAAATTATTAGAAAGGTCTTAAACCTGTATTTTCACCTTCAAAGCCCTTAACATAAGTTGCCTCCAATTTATTATTTACAATCCTTATTATTTAACCAGTTTTTTTTTTAATTTATCTCTTTCTTTTATCTTCAATTATTCATCTAGGAACATAAAATAGAGAATCATTTTGAGTTAGATACTGTAGTAATTATAAATGAATGTTTATCATTTAAATTCTTAATCCCAATTATCCTATGCAACAACACTTTCTTTAAAAAAAAAACAAAACAAAACTCTCCCTGCATCATTTTTTTCTTTCTTCCTTATCTCCCTTACTCTCTCTCCATAATTTCTTCTCTCTCTTAATTTTCTCTCTTAATCTTCATCTATTTTAGAATTTGATCAGACCACGTTCTCGCTGACGAGTTAAGGAACATTTCTACTCGGTCAGATTTTCAAACAGGGTAATTCAATTTTGCTCTAAATATCCTTTGTTCTCAGTTTTTCCTTAAGATTTAGTTATCAATCTTGGTGGGTCAATTGAGAAGTTTAATCCTCTCAACTTATTCTACTATATATTGAATTTTTGTTTTAGGATAAAACTCTCAAAGTTTATTGGAAAGCAAACAATTAAAGTAAGGGAAACTAAATTTAATTTTTAATAGCACCCTAGGATAGAAGATCTGAATGCGGAGGGGACGTGGTCCCAATATTCAATTTTTCTTGTTGTGTTTATATATATATATATATATATATATATTGTGTTGTTTGTTTATATATTATTTAAATTTGTGGAAATATTAAATTTTGATGGTTTAATATTTAAGTGTTGTTTTTTATGTTAATTAGGATTCTGAATATTTTGGATTGCGTTTTGAATGATATTGTATGATGAAAATAGTATGGAATTGAATTCATACATTTGGGATAATGTATGAACTGATGTTTGTTTGTGTATTAAGTATTGATGCCTATGTAGTAACATAGATCTACGAGTTTCATTGATGATCTAAGTCACATAGACTAAGATATCAGGTGGTGAGAAACTGATGGGGAAGTTCATGCACACCGTGACATATGAGATGCACGGCTTGGGTTGTATTGAACTTACTTTGATCCTTTCTGTTGGATTCGCTGATAATTTTTAAATCAAGTGTTAGTCTCTGGTAGGACTTACTTAATACGGGTCCTCCGAAAGATATTGTTTGTTGAATACTCTGGATGTGTAGATCCATATGAGATTTATGTGATTTTTTATGTTGGAATTTGAAGAAGATTAAATAATTGAGAAATTGATCATGTAATTTGGTTTTCTCTTTTGATTTAATTGTGTATATTATAAAATTCTATTTTCACTAGCTTACTCTTGCTTTTCTTGTTGTGTGTTTGAACTGCGATGACTGTACTACGTACACGAGCAGATGATCTTACAGGTGTTGATTTTGAAACTTATATTGTAAATATTTGTATTTCTATATGTCCTAATCATGTATTAGGAATGTTTTGAAAAACTCTAAGCTTATGTAGAAATATGTATATACAATATGTAGAATGTGTATTTAAATAGTTAGATGCTATTTTTCGGGGTATTTACATCCTACAAGTATACTAATTAATTAATTTGATTATACAAAACAATTAATCAAAAACAACTCAGTAATGATTATGTCCTGTAAAAAGTATAATTGAGGGTAAATAAACAAAGATAATAAGTCAGAGTTTGTGAGAGAAGCTATAGCTTAATATATGCAGAACAATTTAGTCATATATACCCTGAGAATATAAAATGAGAGAAATAGAGTATTCTTATATAAAGGTTTCATCTTAGTCTTATATAAAGGTACTTAGTCTTATGCATATTACTATACAACTTGACAAGTTGATACCATGTAAATATATTAAAAGAAATTATTAAAAGAAAGACAGAAAATATAATACACTATGTGTTTAGAAAGGAGATTACTCTAAAGTTAAAGGTGTAAGCAAAAATTTCAAAGATTATCACAGAGAAAGGAATTGCAAGTAGGTATATTTGGAAGTAAACCTTCATTCAGCATAGCACGATACCATTCAGAAGCTTTCTCAACATTACCAGCCTTTCCCCACAAGTCTACCAAAAGACCATAAACAGATTCATCAGGCACCCAGTTTTTCTGTTTCATCTCAACAAAAACTGGTTCAACTTCTTCAAGATAACTGTACCGGTAGGTACCGGACGAACACACGTGGCCGACCGACCGACCGAATGCATTATGAATGTAAAGGCATGTAACAAACTAAGATGGTTAAGATACACCCCCGAAGGTTAAGGAATACGCGTTTAAAAAAGATATGTTCCCCGGGTATTCCGGAGCACGACTGGCAAGACCTATCCATAACCACCTTGAGCCCAAGAGATAGAAAGCCCATTAGGCAATCCTATAAATACTATGCTCAAGCCAGAGAAAGGTACGTTTTCATTCACTTACTAAACCATACTTAGAATCTCACACTTACTTGAGCGTCGGAGTGCCTTCGCAGGTACCCTCCCCCGCTCGACCGAAGGAGACACCAAGAAGGAGCGACCGACCGAAAGAGAAGAAGACCGACACGTCAGCAACTACACTACGTCAACCGACCGTGCCTGGGCCCCATCTCTCCACTCAGGTACAATTGGCGCCCACCGTGGGGCCGAGGCAAATCTTCAATTTTTGAAGCTATAATGGTTGCGACAAGAAACAACAACGACGCTATGGCAGAACAGATGACTATGATTCAAACCCTCCAAACTCAGATGGAGGAACTGCGACAAAAGGGGATGGAAGACCATCGCCAACACGAAGAAGATAGACGCCGCCAAGAAGAAGAAATCGTCTTATTAAGAGAGCAGAATGCACGACTCCAACGACAGGTCGATAATCCCGAACGAGAAGGCCAATCCCATATGGCCGATCGAACCGCCTCTCGCATACCTACACCGGCCGACACCAATCCTGCTTCCAGAGCTGAAACAGTCGAAAGAAAGTCAAGTAAAAGGGGTCATCCTTTTACAGACGAAATTATCACCACACCACTTCCTGACAAATGGAGAGGTCTCGCTATTAAACTCTATGACGGCTCGACCGACCCGGACGAGCATTTAAATGTCTACAAGACACAAATGACTTTGTATACCACAGATAATAATGTGTGGTGTAAAGTATTCCCCACGTCCCTTCAGGGAGAACCTCTTACCTGGTTTACAGAGCTGCCTCCGAACTCCATTGACGACTTTGACATCTTAGCCGTAAAATTCTCCACTCAATATGCCACCAGCCGACCGCATCACATGTCCTCCATGTCTCTCCTAGCAGTACAACAAGAAAAAGGTGAATCTCTCATAACCTTTCTAGATAGGTTCAACAAAGCATGCATGCACATCCGAGGACTCAAGCAGGAAGTTGCATTGCACCATTTGGTCTCGGCCATCCGGCCGAGCCGTTTTACTGAGAGTTTAATCAAGAAGCCGCCTCAAGACATGGAAGACCTTCGAACTCGAGCAACCAAATTCATGCAAATCGAAGAACACATCGATTACCACCAACGGTTCAAAACCGTCGGATCCGGAGTCCTCAAAGACCAAACCCCGAACAAAGAAAGGGAAGTCGAGACCGAACGAACCGTCCGAACCACTCCAAGGTCCGACCGGAGCAGAGGAGGCCAAATCCCCAGGTTTAACAGTTACACCCCCTTAACTGTGCCGAGGGGACGAGCCCTAGATGAAGCACTACAAACAGACTTAATCCCGATATTGAAGCAATATCAAACGCCACCGAATGCAGACACCGCTAAGCATTGTCAATACCATCGAAACTTCGGCCACACGACCGAAGGATGTCAGGCGTTGAAGGACAAAATCGAAGAGCTCATCCAGGCTGGTCATTTGAGGCAGTTCGTCAAGAGGACAAGGAATTCAAGATCCCCACCACGGAGTACCGACCGTCCATCCCGTGGTGTCGACCGGTCATACCGTAACGATTACAAACGCCGAACCGACCATAGCCAGGCTTCGCGGAAACGCAGTGAAAGCCCCATTCGGCGTACACGTGCCCGCAGCACAAGTCCCGACCGAAACACCCGCCCTCGCCAACGAGTCCGCGAAGTCATCAACATGATTGCTGGACCCGTTAACTTGGGCGAACCGAACCACGAAGCAAATTATATAGCCGGGGGCTTTGCCTGTGGCGGGTGCTCAAATTCCGCCCGAAAGAAACATCTTCGGGACATCCAGTCCGCTCATGCTACCACAAGGAGGCGTCCACACATACCCCCGATCACCTTCACTGACGATGACTTCACAGCTATAGATCCAGCCCAGGACGACCCTATGGTAATCACTGTAGAAATTGACAAGTTCGCAATTGCCAAGACTTTGTCGACCAAGGTAGCTCGGTCGACATATTATACTGGGAAATCTTCAAGAAAATGCGCATCCCAGAATCAGATATTCAACCCTATAACGAACAAATTGTAGGGTTCTCAGGTGAACGGGTCGACACTAAGGGGTATATAGACTTATATACAACCTTTGGTGAGGAAGATGGTCTCCACAAAACAATAAATGTACGATATCTTCTGGTCAACGCCCAAACTTCCTACAACATCCTGCTCGGTCGTCCGTCCATCAACAGATTAAAAGCCATTGTTTCCACCCCACACTTAGCCATGAAATTCCCTTCGGCAAATAACGACATTGCAACAATCCATGTCGATCAAAAAACCGCTAGAGAATGTTATGTCGCAAGTTTGAAAAGTGAGCCAACTCGACGGCTCTACACGACCAATCCGGACGACCGACTCCCACAAAAACGAGGACGATCCCCCACTCGGCGTTCCGGACGACACATGTCCCGTCGTCAGATGATAGCCCTTGTTGACCTCGACCCTCGTACGGACGATCCCCGTATGGAAGCATGAGAAGACTTGCATCCATTCCCGCTTCGCGATGATCGCCACACTACGCATATCGGCACTTCGCTGAAACCGGACGACCGAATAGCCATCGGTACGACACTTGTTAAAAATGCCGATCTGTTCGCCTGGAAGGCTGCTGATATGCTTGGCGTAGACCCACAGGTTATCACTCACCGATTATCACAGTATAAAGAGGTTAGGCCAATAGCTCAAAAGAAAAGACACCTAGGCGAGGAACGACGTCAAGCCGCACGTGACGAAGCCGATAAATTGTTACAAGCTGGATTCATTCGGAAAGCCCATTACACCACATGGCTAGCCAACGTGGTTATGGTAAAGAAAGTGAACGGAAAATGGCGAATGTGCGTTGACTACACGGACCTCAATAAAGCATGCCCAAAAGACTCTTACCCTCTGCCTACCATTGATCGTCTCGTTGATGGAGCGGCCGGACATCACATCCTCAACTTCCTTGACGCCTACTCAGGTTATAATCAAATCCAAATGCACCCGGCCGACCGAAAGAAGACAGCCTTCATGACTGATTCCAATAATTTCTACTATGAAGTTATGCCCTTCGGACTCAAAAATGTCGGGGCCACTTATCAAAGACTAATGGACCATGTATTCCACGACATGATCGGCAGGAATGTTGAAGTCTATGTCGATGACATCGTCGTCAAGTCCGACTCATGCAAACAACATATTGCTGACCTAAAAGAAGTTTTTCAGGCCCTCCGCCAACACCAGATGCGACTCAATCCTGACAAGTGTGCGTTCGGCGTCGAGGGGGGGAAGTTCTTAGGTTTTATGCTAACTCATAGAGGCATAGAAGCTAATCCCGAAAAATGTAAAGCTATCTCCGAAATGAGAAGTCCCAACTCCATTCAGGAAATTCAGAGACTTATCGGCCGACTCACCGCTCTATCCAGATTTGTTCCTAAACTTGCCGAACGAACGAGGCCCATCGTCCGACTATTGAAAAAAGCATCCCGCTTTGAGTGGTTGACCGAATGCGAAGAAATTTTCCTCCAATTGAAAACTTTTCTATCTTCCCCGCCGGTCATCCAGAAACTGGACACCCAAGAGCCCATTATAGTCTACCTCGCCGTTTCACACGAAGCCGTCAGTTCAGTCTTAGTGCAAGAAATTAATTTTGAAGAACGGCCAGTTTATTTCGTCAGCCGCGCCCTCCATGGCGCCGAAATCCGATACCAAACGATCGAAAAGGTAGCAATGGCTCTCATCATCACCGCCCGACGAATGCGTATGTATTTTCAAAATCATCGTATTATTGTTCGGACAAATTACCCCATTGTCAAGATTCTCACTAAGCCAGATTTAGCCGGACGAATGATCGGATGGACGATAGAACTATCCGAATTTCATATTCAGTACCAACCGCGAGGAGCCATCAAGTCGCAAGCTCTTGCTGATTTCACAGCCGAACTCACTCCTTCCTCAACCGAGACTGCACACTCATCATGGATCCTATACGTTGACGGCTCCTCCAATGAAAGGTCGTACGGCGTTGGAGTCGTTTTGGAAGGCCCTGACGAGATTGTCATCGAGCAAGCCCTCAAATTCGACTTCAAAGCTTCAAACAATCAGGCGGAATATGAAGCCATTTTAGCCGGTCTACGCCTCGCTCAAGAGTTAGAAATAACAAAGTTAATCTGTAAAAGTGATTCCAGGCTTGTCATCGGCCAGCTTAATGACGAATATGAAGTCCGAGAAAGCTTCCTACAACGCTACTATCACTTAGTCAAACAGTCGATGAGTACCTTTTCTGAAATTTCCATGCAGCACGTTCGACGCGATCACAATACTCGCGCGGACGCCTTGTCTCGGTTAGCAACCACGAAGTGTAAAGGAATGCATAGGTCGGTCATCCATGTTACGCTTGCACGCCCAAGCATCGACCTACAGGAATGCCTAACGACCGACGCGGAATCTACTTGGATTACCCCAATTAAGCAATATTTACTTAACGGCACATGTAGTCCTCCCGGCGAAAAAACCATGAAGCTGCAGGCCGCCCGTTTTGTCTTAATTGGCGACGACCTTTACCGACGAGGGTATACCCGACCACTCCTTAAATGTTTGACGCCCGACCAAGCTTCCTATGTTGTCCGAGAGTTGCACGAAGGAATTTGCGGAACTCACTCTGGCGCACGAACAATGGCAGCCAGAGTATTCTGAGCCGGATACTATTGGCCGACCGTCCAAGACGACTGCACCAGTTTCGTCCAAAAATGTCTTAAATGCCAAGAGTTTGGCACTTTGTCCCACCAAAAATCTGAGGAACTCCATTTTATGCTATCACCTTGGCCGTTTGTCCAATGGGGTATGGACATCATTGGCCCTTTCGCCCCCGGTAAAGGCCAGTGTAAATTCTTGCTGGTTGGCATTGACTACTTTACCAAGTGGATTGAAGCCGAACCTCTGACCGCGATCACCGCTCGCAATGTCCAAAATTTCGTGTGGAAAAATATTGTTTGTCGTTTCGGCCTCCCACAAATCATTATCACCGATAACGGTCGACAGTTTACCGACCGGACGTTAGCCGAATTTTACGAGAAACTCCACATCAAACACATCGCCAGTTCAGTCGAACACCCACAAACAAACGGTCAAGCAGAAGCCGCCAACAAGGTCATTCTGAATGAGCTGAAGAAACGTCTTGGCCCAGCCAAGGGTAACTGGACTGAAGAACTCCTAGAAGTCTTGTGGGCATATCGCTGTACCCCTCAGATGACCACATAAGAAACGCCGTACAGCCTAACATATGGCACTGAAGCCATGATCCCCGTCGAAATTGGAGAACCTTCCCTCCGTCGACAAACCCTTGATCTTGACCTAAACAAGGAAAGTCTCTCCGTCGGCCTAGATCTTATCAACGAACTTCAAGACAAATGTAGAATTCGCGAGGAAGCATGCAAAATCAGAGCAGCCAGACGGTACAACTCCAAAGTTAAACCAAGACAGTTCCACAAAGGTGACTTAGTATGGCGAATGCGAGGTGCCGCCCGGAAGGAAGGCGGTAAGTTTTCTAGCAATTGGGAAGGACCATTCCGCATAGCAGATACAGCAGCCGGTGGAGCCTATTATTTAGAACATTTATCTGGAAAGGGCATACCGAGAACGTGGAATGCCACGCATCTCAAATTTTATTACAGTTGAATTAATATAATATAAGTGTACTCTTTCCTCGCTCGGTCGGTTTTTCCCTAAAAGAGGGTTTACGACCGAGAAGGTTTTAACGAGGCACTATAAACCAGAATCCTTGTTTCCTATTTTCATATACTACTCATATATGCCTCGTCCGGCATCCGAACTATCATATTACGTTAGCCTATGCCTCGTTCGGCATCCGAATTAACTTATTACTTTAACGTAATCAGAATTATATATGCCTCGTTCGGCATCGGAATTAACTTATTACTTTAACGTAATCAGAATTATATATGCCTCGTTCGGCATCATATTTAACTCATTACTTTAACGTAATCAGAATTACATATGCCTTGTTCGGCATCAGAATTAACTTATTACTTTAACGTAATCAGAATTATATATGTGATGAGCATATATTTATTCACACTTAATAGCCTTAATCATAGATTATTGGACTATCAAATTTGGCGCCGTTGCCGGGGATTCCAATTTGATTTTGGTTATCAGGTTTTTCTTCTTATCTGTCAAATTTGATAGCTGTCGTTTTGCTGTCAAATTAATATGATTCTAGCGTAGACTTGTCTAACACTAGAGAGATGATAATATAGTTGTGGTCAGATGACCCCAAGTCGTCTCCCAACGAATCCAATAGTAATTTCAGTGAATAGAATTCAAAACCTATCTGCAAACAATGAAAATTAGCAATAATAGTAAAGAAATAGGGGTTGTGATCGCTTAGCAAGAAAATATAAATGATGATTTGAATCAGTAAAGAATGCAGATTGACTCCCAAGTTCTTCCACCAATGAATTCTTCACAGGCTCTCTAAAGATTATTCTTTTCTCAATCCTCAGCAGAGCTAAACTAGATTGAACATGCGCCAAACCTAATTCAACTGAAGCTCACCAGTAAAGCATGCGTCTACCGTTTAATCAATACCCACTTTGTTCCATGCGTATACTCCATGAGAATGCTTACCTCCTCTCCCTTGAATCATGCGCCCAAGAAATTAATTAGAACAATGCGAACTAACTAAGAAACCAAAGTTTAAGATAAGGAAGACTCTCAATCATGCGTTCAAGTACAACCTCTCACAAAAACCAGTTTTCCAGAAGATTAGACAATAAAAACAACTGCTATAGAGAATTAAAAATCGAAACTTTTATTGAACAAAACCTCAGAACTCAATGGGGAATTACAAAAGAATCAACCAAAAAGATTTAGCTTTCCATGCGGAGGCAAAAGAATTACAAATAAGAAAAGAAACTAAGAAAACCCTATGAAACTCTCCCCCTTTCTACTTGATGCTTGTGTCCTTTTATAAGGCTTTTCTGCTCCAAGGATCTTGGGAAAATATTGCAGTTTGGATTTTGTAAACAGTTTCCACTTTCCATAATTCTTTTTATTTTGCAGAAGATTTGCTTCCAATTCTGTTTCTGGAATCTTGTAGCTTTTATTTTCTCTTTCTTCTCCAACAGAATTTGTTTTCTGTTTTGATTCAAAGAAGCAACTTGGACTTTTGCATATTTGGCCCATTCACAAAGGTAGATGCTTCAGATCATTTACCCTAAAAACACAAAATTAACAATAATAATAGTTAAGGCCTAAATAAACCCAATTATAAGAATATTAATTAAAACAATGGATTCATTAATTATTATAGTCCAATAATCTATGATTAAGGCTATTAAGTGTGAATAAATATATGCTCATCAATATGCCTCGTTCGGCATCGGAATTAACTCATTACTTTAACGTAATCATAATTACATATGCCTGGTTCGGCATCGGAATTAACTTATTACTTTAACGTAATCAGAATTATCTATGCCTCGTTCGGCATCGGAATTAACTCATTAACGTAATCAGAACTGCCCGCGCCTCATCCGGCATCGGACTCAACTTATTACTAAGATATAATCAAAATCATCTATGCCTCGTTAGGCATCCGAATGCATAAATCATTACTTATAAACTACACATTGTTCAGACATTATCACCCGTTCGGCATAGGCGCTACACATACCACCCCGACCGATCATACCAACAAAATATAAATATTCAAATTACAAGTGTATATTGCCCACATGTCGGGCCCAACAATCCTTTACTGAATATTATTCATCAATTCATCAAACGAGGCGTCCGGTTGTGGTCCTGGGGTCCCCGCTTCGGCCTCCTCGTTCGGATTGTCGGACACCAACTCCCCATCCACCACTACCTTTTCTATATCATACCGGTCATCCTCCATCGGTATCCCGTGCAAACAGGCCGCTTGTTGGATGCCCAATCGGAAGTACTCCTCACTGATACGAAGCATGAAGTCTTGACACTTCGCCACTTCAGCCTTTAGAACCTCCTCCCGGTCGGCCCCCTCCTTCAGCTGCGCCTCGAGGCCCATTTTCTGCTCCTCATGCACTTTTATGGCCGCCTGTTTCTCTTCTATCTGGCCCTTCAACTTTTCAGCCATCTCGGCCGACGCTTTCAAAGCTTGGTTGGCCTCAGTCACTTCCTTCTTTAAACGCGGAACCGTGACGGTCGTCACTCTCTCGAGCTCCTCGACGACCGTCCGGCTCGCTATGAGCGCCCGATTCTGCAGCTCCAACGTTTCCACCATTAACTTGGTTGTGGGGATGGTGGAAAACACTTCACTTTCCTCTGCGGTCAACTCCACCTGCAAATGAGCCGCTACTTCCATGCCGGCCGATAGCAATGTTGGCTCAGAGGCTGTTCGGGAAGGCCCCGCTCGGCCTTCTTGATTCCCTTTCACAGGACGTCCCCTTTTCTTGGCAGCCCCTGCAGCCGACGCACCTTTAGCAGGTACGGTGGTGGCCGGCTGAACCGCCAATGCCCCGCTCGCTTCAACCGAACCCACCTGCCGATTCTTTTGTCGGCGTAAGTTGTTCATGTACGCGCTAAGAGATGCGTCCATCCGA
The DNA here is from genome assembly GCF_051622355.1 of Phaseolus vulgaris. Lineage (NCBI taxonomy): Eukaryota > Viridiplantae > Streptophyta > Magnoliopsida > Fabales > Fabaceae > Phaseolus > Phaseolus vulgaris. The sequence goes on along the minus strand of NC_143500.1, from coordinate 43,207,397 downwards.
GTCATTATCTCTGCAAAACATACAGGAATTATACACTATTAATGAAACAATTCGACCAACCCAAATTACAAAGTAACATACCAACAAAATCCGCCCAAGGGTCGGACGACGTATATAAGGAAATTATCTCCCTCGTGGGCAACTTGTGAGGGAGCTGATCGAACACTGCCATTTCAGCCTTGCCCAACACCGACACGGCCGTTCGGGAATTAGCAGTAAGCGCCGTTGGATTCTGCGTCCAATGAAAGGGAAATTTGGTGCCACCCTCGGCCAGATAGAAATGCTCTCGACCGTCCGGCTCCACAAATACTTTGAAATACCTTTCCTTAAAATTCTTGTATGACGTGGTGAAGGCCGCAAAACGAACACACCCCGGACGACTCACCAACGACACCCAACTTACTGGGTTGGTCGGATACGTGTTATAATAAAATAAAAACACCTCCGCTTTGGGCGTCAGGTCAAAGAGCTGACACACCATTCGGTAGGCCTGTAAACACGCCCACGAGTTCTGGTGAAGCTGAGTCGGCGCTAGGTTGAGAAACCTTAGCACATCAGTTGTAAACTCATCGAACGGCAGGGTCACTCTTAAATCGACAAACAAAGTATTATACACAAAGAAAAAATCTACCGGAGCATTTTGCCTTCCCATGACACACACGGTCGGTATACCCACATATCTCAGCAACTACAATATCCGATGGCAGACCCGAACGCACAAGGGGAGCCTTTGCTATCACCTTATCCAGGTCATCAGGTTTCCTAAGCATCGTAGCGGTATTCCTAACGGCCATCTCAACCCAATCATAAGTCGGACCCAACGACCCACTAGTACTCTCACTACTACCGGACGATGACTCCCCACTCTCGCTCGACTCTCTACTACCTATTCTATTTGAAGAAAGTTGGGACGACATAACTAACCTTTCACGAATCACAGCACTGTCGGCAATTACAGATCGTACAGCCACACAACTCGCAATATGGACTCGGTGCTCGGAGCGATTCAGATGCCGAACTCAAGAAAACGTGGTCCCTCTACAAATCCAAACACTATTTATAGGATTTCCTTCTCACCCTCATCCGTTAGATCCCCACTCATCCTACGGCCTCCATCAGCCGGTAGCTGAACCGTCACTCAACCTACACCGCTAGATCCATCTCAGCCGCCTTCGACAAAAAGAAAACGTTCCATCATGCCGTTACCATTAATTTCTGACACCTCGGAAACCACAACAATCATTACGACTCTTCGGCTTTTATTCACCTCGAGCCTGGGGGGCAAGTGTACCGGTAGGTACCGGACGAACACACGTGGCCGACCGACCGACCGAATGCATTATGAATGTAAAGGCATGTAACAAACTAAGGTGGTTAAGATACACCCCCGAAGATTAAGGAATACGCGTTTAAAAAAGATATGTTCCCCGGTGATGAGCATATATTTATTCACACTCACTAGCCTTATTCATAGATTATTGGACTATAATAATAAATAAATCCCTTGTTTTAATTAATATTCTTATAATTGGGTTTATTTGGGCCTTAACTATTATTATTGTTAATTTTGTGTTTTTAGAGTAAATTATCCAGAGGAAGCATCTACCTTTGTGAATGGGCCAAATATGCAAAAGTCCAAGTTGCTTCTTGAACCAAAACAGGAAACAAATTCTGAGGAGAAGAAAGAGAAAATAAAATCTACAATATCTCAGAAACAGAATTAGAAGCAAATCTTCTGCAAAATACAAGAATTATGGAAAGATAGAAACTTGGAAACGGTTAACAAAATATAAACTACAATATTCTCTCAAGATCCTTGGAGGTGAAAAGCCTATAAAAGGACACAAACATCAAGGAGAAAAGGGAGCTTCATAGGGTTTTCTTAGTTTATTTTCTTCTTAGTAATTCTTTTGTTTTGCCTCCGCATGGAAGGCTAAACCTTTTTGGTTGATTCTTTTGTAATTCCCCATTGAGTTCTGAGGTTTTGTTCAATAAAAGTTTCGATTTTTAATTCTCTATAACAGTTGTTTTTATTGTCTAATCTCCTGGAAAACTGGTTTTTGTGAGAGGTTGTACTTGAACGCATGATTGAGAGTCTTCCTTATCTTAAACTTTGGTTTCTTAATTAGTTCGCATTGTTCTAATTAATTTCTTGGGCGCATGATTCAAGGGAGAGGAGGTAAGCATTCCCATGGAGTATACGCATGGAACAAAGTGGGTATTGATTAAACTAGTAGACGCATGCTTTACTGGTGAGTTTCAGTTGAATCAGATCGGCGCATGTTCAATATGGTTTAGCTCTGTTGGAGGATTGAGAAAAGATTATTCTTTAGAGAACCTGTGAAGAATTCAATGGTGGAAGAACTTGGGATCAACCGCTTTTTATTTGCTATTTTAATCTCTTTATATTTTCTGCACAACTATCTCAAACCCCTTTTTTTATCTTTATTGTTATTGCTAACTTTTATTGCTTGCAGATAGATTTTAAACCCTGATCAACTGATTTTACTATTGGATTCGTTGGGAGACGACTTGGGGACATTTGTCCACAATTATACTATCATCTCTCTAGTGTTAGACAAGTCTATGCTAGAATCATATTAATATTAATTTGACAGCAAAACGACAGCTATCACCCGGGTATTCCGGAGCACGACTGGCAAGACCTATCCATAACCACCTTGAGTCCAAGAGATAGAAAGCCCATTAGGCAATCCTATAAATACTATGCTCAAGCCAGAGAAAGGTACGTTTTCATTCACTTACTAAACCATACTTAGAATCTCACACTTACTTGAGCGTCGGAGTGCCTTCGCAGGTACCTCCCCCGCCCGACCGAAGGAGACACCAAGAAGGAGCGACCGACCGAAAGAGAAGAAGACCGACACGTCAGCAACTACACTACGTCAACCGACCGTGCCTGGGCCCCATCTCTCCACTCAGGTACAATAACCACAATGGCCAAGTGCCTCCATTACTATGCTATAAGTAACTTTGTCAGGTTGGAATGCTGCATTCTACATGTCATGATATAGTTTCAATGCCATTTCGTAATTCCTTGCTTTAGCTTGCAAGGTAATCATGAGATTGTACGTAACCAGATTAGGAACACAGCCATGATCAACCATCTCACAAAATAGCCAGTGAGCAGCAGCTAAATTGCCAGCTTTTCTAAGACAGTTGATTATAACACTGTTAAGTAAATGTGTCCGGAGAAAGACCGGCTTCTAGCATTCTTTTGTACATATACATGGCACCATCAGTAAATCCAGCTTTTAGCATGGATATCAATAAGCTTACAGTAGGTGACACGATCAGGCTTACATCCCACCCCCTGCATTTCATTGAACACGTTCAATGCTTCTTTAAGGTAGTTTCCACAGCCATAACAATGAATTAGGCGATTGTATGTTACAACATTGGGTTAACATCCATCCTTGACCATCTGATCTAGCAAGTTGCTTATCGTATCAAACTGTCTAGCACCACCAAGGATACCAACCATGGTAGTGTAAGTATGTTCATCATGCCTGAAAAAAAGCTAAGAGCAACTGAGTGATCTTGGAGTTTTTTCAAGATCTGGTTAGCTTGGTATGCATCCATTGAAAAAATCAGGTTAGATAGAGCCTTTTCAGCTGTAGGAGCCCACTTTAACTGCCTCAGAATATCTGAAACCACTTCCACAACAAGCCTTGTGGTCATAAAATGCCAATTTATTGGAGCAGTTCCAGGAGATATTTTCATATCCCTAGGATGTTTAGTGTAACTTTCCTTGATTGATCCCACCATCTGTGTACTTGAAGCATGCAAGTTGGAACCAAAATTTGTCACAATGTGATTTGATTTTGTTTTTGTTCTCTGTCCACGTTCATCATTATTTTAAGATACAACTAACTTTTCTGTCCCAGAAGAAGGAAGACGCTTAAAACTTTTACCTAAATTTGATTTATCAACTTTACACTTTCCACTGCGATGATGACTAGTACGTTTACACCCTGAATCAGTTGAAACAGATGATGGTCTTGGATGAACATTAGTAAAACTCTCTTTTTTAGTCTGTCTCACATTTGAAGACCTGATGTTGGTTGGGGTTCTAGCAGTATCAACCATACAATTTTTAGAGTAGCTTAGCATTTCCATTCCATTTGACAAAGGAAACTTACAAATTACAATTAGCTAAATCAGAAATAAAATGTATAGCTGCAATGTCAGCCCTGTAAAACTGGTCAGCACCGAGAGGAGAGGAGTGCTCAAAACATTCATGTACGCCATCAATACCAGAAGCATATGTTACAGAATCTGATTTAATTGATGACCTTGAAGCAGGCACAATTTGCTGAATACAACGAGATTGATCAACACCCTCAACCTTGCAGCAAGGTGGCCCATTTACTGAGTTTTCTGAAATCAATGTTTCATCCACTTCAGACTTAGCTTTGGACACTAAGGAGGATGGCCTCTGCGCAGGTAAAACTTCACTTTTAATATGTTGTCTTCTAGACAGACAAACTTCATTCTCAGTGCTAGAGCATGGACTGCCATCTGCTGCATTACAATGGGAACCACTAATGAGAAAACTCCTGGCCTGGCACTGTTAGAAAGTGCACTGATCTGCTTTGCTTGTAGCATGGTCAAATAGTTCATAATTATGAAACTTAACACAAAAGAGACCAACTTTTCACAAACTTTTTATGTATGTACAAACACATCATTGTAGTAAGAAAACAACAAATCTCCCTTACAAATTACAGATGCCACCAGACACAAGTCCTACTCTAACTTCTGAAGCTAGAAATATATCAATATTGCAGCATCAGCTGCAAATTTTGTATGCATCAACATTCAGCGCCAGTACTACTTATGATTTGGATGAGTAAACTCTTAGCATGTGAACTAACTAACAGATTACTTTTGAGTAAGTCAGAGTAAACATGTTTAGAAGTAATATAAAGGAATCAGGTTCACTTTTTCTCATAAATAATAAGAACAGTAGGGACAAACCACAATATTTTTAACATCAAGTGCCTTTATCCATCATATTGATGTGATTAGCTTAGCAGTCAGAATATTGAGAGAGACAATATTCCATGTTATACTTGTATTAGAAACAGGACATGTGAATACCAAAAATGAGTATAATAAAACTACAATATGCCAAGTTGAATGATTCAAAAGTTCACTCACCAGCACAAGAATTCTACAGCGGAGTTGCTAGCAAAATCCATGGCTTAAGGGGTAAAATTAGAATAAATAAATTGACATGTTCAGAGGCAACTGTAAATAAAAATTCCATAACCTTTTACATCCAATGAGAGACAACTTAATGCAGGTGTATGCTAGAAATACTCATTTTTAACACATCAAAGAAGAACCCAGGAACAACCCCACAAATCAATGGTGATCTAAAAGCACCAAGCATAGAAGTGGGTGTAATTTCATCATTGAGCCATGAAACCAGTGTAGTTTGTGAAGCAAAGATGGATTGTAAATGAATGAAATCAAGAGGTACCTGCATGGATAAACACTCAGCACTGTTGGGAGACCATTGAAGGGTTACAAAGAAAGATAGAGTGAGAGTGTGGCGGCTCTGGTTCCAACAGAGTTGGGAACTTTGGTTATGACACAAGGGAAATCATGACCTGATATTAACATCTCTTGTTTTCTGTACCAACCTTTGCAAAATTGTCTGATTTTGATTTAGAAGAGACACCTGGCAAGGCATCGTGGCTTAGGCCTAGCCATTAGAAAAATTCGGTTGGAATTTACTCTTTCTTTCTGAAAACAAAGATAAATTATTACTTTCGTCATTAACAATTTACATTCACATAATATTTAATATTTTTCTTTAAAATGAAAATAATAATAATAATAAAAAATTTGAAAAGTTGAGTTGTTTAGATAGATAAAAATAGGATAGAGAATAAAATGAATAAGTGAATATTTGATGGATGTAATAAAATATTTTCTTGTGTATTAATATTTTTTAAATTGTGAAAAAAACAAAAGTAATTTGATATAAAATAATTTTAAAATAAAAAATAAATTATTATAAAGTTTTAATAAATAAAAAAGTTATATTTCAAAATAAAAATATACTAAAATAAATAAAATATCAAAATTTAAATTAATAAATTTTATTTTAATTATTACCTTATGATATAAAACGTAATAATTAATAAAATATTTTTTTATTTTATTTTTGTCTGTAATATAAAATTTATATTAATAAAATGTTCAATTAAATTATTTTATTTTACCTATTATTATAATTAATTATTTTCTTATAATATAAAAATATATTAAACCAATATCAATAATATAATTATTAATATTAATAATTATTTCCACATGTCCAAATTTAAGAATTGATATTATAGAGAATTTAAATACATTTCATTTTTCAATGAAAGTATTATAATGAAACTCTAAATATTAAAATAGTAATATTTTAGATGAGTTTATTGATTCTAACGATGTTATATAAATAATATATATATATATATATATATATATTTATTGTTTTAAGTAGGTCAATAATATGCTAAGGTTAAAAAATGACTTTTTTTTTCTTCTTGTTTCCTGGAGTAGTTTTTTATTTAAATGTAATTTCATACCATGACTACTCATTTAATAAATAGAGTAAAGTCATTGGATCTATAAAGAAATAGAATCAAAACAGACCTAGTTTTATTTTAGTGGAAGTATTGCATGTGTTAAATGAATCCATAAAAAACATATACGTTTTACAATATTAAATGGGTCTAACAGAAGTTTAAACGAGTTGATTATGTGTATTTTTTATTATAAGGGAAAGAAAAACAGATTACAACCTTCAATGCGTGTTTTTTTTTCCTTTTACTTATTTCCACAACAATGGACCAAAACAAAAGGGTTAGGATTTTCAACTAGGTTGCTCAAGACTATTGTATTTAACTTTAACTAGTAATTGCTTCTAACTATGAAAAGATTAAGAGAAAATATCAAAGACTGAAAAAATCACATAAAACAAGAAGAATTTGATGCTTTAAATTTTTCACACAGAGAATATTTGTGAAAATTTAATGTATATTTCAAAGATAATCAGTTATAACTTTTTTATAATCGATTATCATTTTAATATTTGTTTTTATATTAAAGTAAAGAATATTAAATTTATTTTAATAACTTTTTTTTAAATTATAATTTTTTTTATAAATTACTCTTTAAATATATTAATATCAGAAAAATTATTACACTACATTAATTAAATCGTATGCAATCTTTCCATTCATTTCTACTATCTTTTATAAATTACTTTTTAAATATCTTTAACACCAATAGACTTGTAATCATCAAACCATGGCTTATTTAATTGAAATCACAACAGTGTTAGATTGATGAAATCAAAATATAACTATGAAATTTTCAAATAATTATGATACACAGTGAAAAATAGTGGCAAATTTACCAATTCTATAACCGGCTGTGTAACAGCAATGTTTTTTAAAAAAACAAAAAGAGAACCCCCTCCAGGCACAAAAGTTCTCTTTCTTTCTCTCTTCCTCTCTTCCTTCTATCTTCTCTTTTAATTTCTCACTCCATACTTCATCTATTTTAAAATATGATGATACCACGCTCTAACTGAGGAGTTAAGGAACATTTCTATCTGATCATATTTTTAAACAGAGTAAGTTCATTTTTACTCTAAAGATCCTTTGTTCTCTGTTTTTCCTTAGGATTTAGTCATCAATCTTGATGGGGTCAGTTGAGAAGTTTAATCCTCTCAACTTATTCTACTATATACTGAATTTTTGTTCTATTTGGATAAATTGCGTTATCCGGACTGTGGGGAATAAAATTCTAGAAGTTGTTTGGAAAACAAGCAATTGAGGTAAGAGAAACTAAATTTATTTTTTAATAGAACCCTAGGCTAGAAGATCTAGATGAGGAAGGGACGTTGTCCCAATATTCAATTTCTTTTGCAGGGATGTTGTTTGTTTATATATATTGGGTTGTTGTTTATATATTATTTAAATTTGTGGAAATATTAGGTTTTGATGATTTAATATTAAAGTGTTATTTTTTTAGGTCAAATAAACTTTTGAATATTGTGGATCACTTTTTGAATGATATTGTATGACGGAATAATATGAAATTGAATTCATACATTTGGGATAATGTATGGACTGATGTTTGTTATGTATTAAGTATTTATGCATATGTGGTAATAGAGATTTCTGAGCTTCACTGATGATCTAAGTCACATAGACTAAGATATCATGTGGTGAGAAGCTGATGGGGGAGTTCATGCATACTGTGACATATGAGATGCACGGCTTGAGTTGTACTGAACTTACCCTGATCCTTTATGTTGGATTTGCTAGTAATTTTTGGATCAGGTGTTAATCTCTGGTAGGGCTTACTTAATACGGGTCTTCCGGAAGACGTTTGTTGAATATTCTGGGTGTGTAGATCCATGTGAGATCTATGTGATTGTTTTATTGTTGAGATTTGAAGAAAATTGAATAATTTGAGAAATTGATAATGTAATTTGGTTTTCTCTTTAGATTTAAGTGTGTATATTATAAAAATCTATTTTCATTAGCTTACCCTTGTTTTTCTTGCTGTGTTTGAACTACGATGATTATACTATGTACATGAGCAAATGACCATACAAGTGCAGGAGAGTCTTAGAGGTTTCATAATTTTATTTTAAACTATGAATATGTAAATATTTGTATTTCTATAAAACATAATCACGTATTAAGAATGTTTTGAAAAACTCCAAGTTTGTATAAAAAATTGTAGAACTTTTATTGTAATAGTTATATGTAAATTATGAGGTGTCAGAAACTCTCAATTGAATAAAGAGAGAAAGTTATCTTAGGGGAAGTTATCTTAGGAAGAGTAATAAATGCATAGACATTTTACAAGTTTTGTTACTTAATCAAAAAATGTAATAGGAATAATTTATTTTAAAGTCCAACCAAAATGGTATTAAAATGTATAAATTAAATTTTATATAATTATTATGTGTTTCATGAAATTTTTTTAATAATAATGACAGTGACAAAATCGTGTATTCAAATAAAGATTCTAAGAATTTGTTTATTACTATATTTTTTAATATTACTTTTCTAGAACTACATCTACTTAGTTTTTAAATTGTTTATTAAAAAAAATTGTTTAAAAAATCATAAAAGGTGTTTTTTCAAATTAAAGGTATTGAAAGTGTAAGGATTTAAGTTTTTTTATTAACTGTAGATGAATTTATTTGAAGTGGATATATATATATATATATATATATATATATATATTTAAAATTTTAATGATTGTGTACAATGATAGTGACTTTTATTTTTTTAATGAACTCTGGTTTGGATTTTGAAACATAAGGAATGAAAATAGTTTATTCTAGAGGATGGAAGAGTGATGAAAGTGGAAACATTAATATTGGAGTTGTGGACGGGCATTGGAGAAAAAAGGACTGATTAATGACTCCTATGCATATAAAGTAGATTATAGGGTGTTTCTTCCTTCACCTCCAACAAATTTCTTCCCACACTCCATTCTTTTTAGAAAAGACTGTTCTTTTAAAAATGATTTATGATTTTTTTTTCTGAAATGTTTCCTGTAGATACTTTATGAAACACATTTTATTAAATTCAAATTTATTATTCTGAAAGTACAAAATTTAATTTCAAAAAGAATATTATAAAATGTTTTTTTTTTAATTTTGAAAAACATCTGTCAAAAATAATTTGAGTATTTCGAATAATGTAGTGGTGAAAGAAAAAAAAAATGTAAAAATACAGAAAGAAATACCTTAAATTATATTTGAAAAAAATACTTGAGAGAAAGATTAAATTATACTTGAAAGGAAATATACAAGGAGATTATATTTCAATTTGGATGAGGGGTTTATCAATAATATGAAGACAATAAGGGTGTGTTTGTTTTCATGGGAGGAGGGAGGGGGAGAGAGTATTTTTTGTGTTTGTTTCAAGGGTTTTGAGGGTAGGGGAGTGGATGGGGGAGAGGGTGAGTAATTTTTTTAAAATGAAGAGATTTGTGTGATTAATGTAGGATGGTTGTATTTTACCAAAATATCCTTGGACATGCATTTTATTACAATATAAAAATTAAATATTACATAAATTTATTTATAATTTAAAAAATATTTAATTATACTATTAATAACAACATACAATTATAAATAATGAAAATAAAAAAAATTATAATATTAAAAAAATATATATAGTTATATAAAATAATAAATGAATATAATAATAAATATTATTTTCATAAATTTTAATATATTTAATAATTTTATTTCAATTTAACACAAAAATATTTTCTATTATATTTTTTATTTTTCTATTATAAAATATAAGTAATTATGAATATTATATATTAAAAAAATTAATTAATTTAAACCTACACACAAAAAAAAATCATAATTAATTATTCAAATATTTTTTAATAACAAGAATAAATTTGTAAACTTACAATAAACTATCCTCACAAATTCACTCTATCATCCATCAATCTAAATAATCTCACATAGCCTCACACATTCTCTCTAATCCTCACAAATCCACTCTCTCCCCTCCTTCCAAATCCCCTCCTCAATCCAAACAGAGCATATGAGTAAAGAGAAGTAAAATTGGGTGCAAAATTTGTATGAAATATTATGTGTTCAAGCTTGTTTTTTTTGTCTGCTGTAGTAACTGTGCACCTTTACATATATAAGTTTTAGATGTTTTTATATTTGAAGAAACTAATTATATAACGCCTTTTTAATAAATATTTTCCTTTTTTAGATTTAAAAATGAGGATGAAAGTAAGTTAAAGAGAAACTTAATTCATATTAAAAATTTCACAACAACATTTCATATATATATATATAAGTAAATACAAATTTTAATTTATAAATTAATTTTATAAGATTGAATTAAAATTGAAATTTACTTTTTAATAAATATAAGAAAAATATATATTTTTCTCTATTCAAAAACTACCTATAACTTCTCACCTCTTTTTGCAACATTTTTTTCTTTCTTATCCCATTTTTTCAACTTCTTTCTTCACCTTTAGAATTAGGTAATAATGACCACTTTATGTGGATATGTCACTCCCTAAGAGATGAAAACTCAAGAAAAACTATTTGGTATCTAGTTACTCAACAATAAATATATTACTTGAATAACATTTGCGTGTCTAAGTATTAAACAACCAACATGTTGTTATGGTCTAACGTTTAAGTGAAAAAAGTAAATAAACTAATTTATTTTATCAAGAAATACTGTTGAAACAACTTTATATCTTTAGAATGATATACTTATTTACTTTTATATATATATATATAATATTGTAAGGAGTATGTTTTTATATATGTTTATAATTAGAATATACTGTAATGTTATATTGAGTGTGAAAATGATTATTTATAGTTAAGTTTGAGAGTAAGTTTTCCCATAAAATACTATTAATAAGATGTAAAGTGTATTGAGTATCATAACTACTAAGGAAAGAAAATATGAAAAGGGTTGGTTTTCAAATTTTACAGATGAAAATATTGTAGGCGAGAAGTAAATGAAAGCTACGATTATTTATTACATTAAAGTGTAAGTAATGGGTTACTCTAATTATCTAATTATTTGTTTATAAGTGAGTAGACTTTGATACCAAATACGATCTTAATTTTCACTAAATATTATTTTTGGAATATTTCAACAAGCTCTTATTCTCAAAAACATAAAAAAGACTGAAAGGAATAACAACATAAATGAAATTGAAGTAAAAGGAGAGGAACTATTGAGTAAATACAATGTGAGGAATATAAGATCCAATCTTTTTTGGAGTGTATATGTGAAAAAGCTGTTTAAAGTATATTGTTCTGGAAATATGCATATTTGTTGTATAATATGTTTTATTTTATTTTTTCTATAATACTGAAAAATAAAGAGTTGCTTATCTGTAAAACATTGGTTCCTATAAGTGTTTTAGTTTGTGAAAATATTTTTGAATGTTTTTATTGTGGTTTGTTTTGACACTTGTATAAGGTTGATCATCCTAAAATATTTCTTTTAATTAATTTAATATTTGCTAAAAAAAACACAAAATTCAATTTTAATGTTCAACGATTTTAAAATGAATAAAAAAGTTATAATTATAATTAATATATAAATTATAATTTTAGCTATTTTTTATTTTATAAACTCTATCCTCGCTCCAGCTCTAGATTTTTCATCTCATATTCTTTTTACTTTTTTTTTCTCTGATTTTGTGGTAAGCAGTGTTACAAAACAGCTTTTGCATGGGTTACTAGAATATCTGTTTAATCATCAAATTTTAATTAAAAATAACAATTGAAACTAGAAGAGTGTAATAAAAACCAGAGAGTTATATTAAGTAAACATGAAATAAATTTGTTTTAATTCATCAAAGTTTCTAAACACAGTTCTATTTATGGTAAAATTTATCACTTCGATTTCCGATTAAATAAAAGTCGCCTCCATCAATTTTGTAAATACATATCCTTTTTTTCTTCTCTCTCTCAATATTCTTCAAAATAACTAATTATTATTCTTGGACGAAACTTATATAATGATTTTATTAAAAAAATCTAACAGTAAATGTTTGAAATAATGTTTAAGAAAAAATAATCCTAAACTATATTCATAAATTGAACTAAAATTCATGTTATTTCGAAATTATAACAAAATTTACCACTAATAAAACTTGGACTTTATAAGAGAATATGCGAATAATCATACTTAATCATGAGTGTTTCTTATCAATGTTTTTTTTTCTATAATGGGCTGATACTATAATTTATGGTAGGGAAATTTTACATGAAAGTTAACAGATACCACACTAACCTAAAATAAATGCCTATGATATAATTTTCTGATTTGCAATATTTATCTAAAATAAGCAAATGATCTAAATTAGAATATTTTTTTGAATGCATATTATGATCCAACACAATGATGGTGTAAGATGGGGTTTTAGGCTACTTTTGGTCTAACTGGAAAAGTAGAAGTGAATAGATTAAAAGTATGGGTTCTCTACATCATTATTCATTGTGCATTGCATTTGTTAGGTAACACCTAATCATTTCATTCAAACTTTCTCACACCATAATACTCTTTTAATACATCAAAACCAACACACCTCTCACTCACCAGAACAATTTTCTCTACCTATCCCTTTTTACCCTATTTTTAAGAACATTTACATTTGTTTTTCTAATTTTTATCCCTTTTATGTCTCTCATTCTTTGCTTAGACGTTACTTCTTTTATTTATTTAAATACATTAAAAAAAACCTAATTTTTCCTATTTGATTTCATTGAAAATAGTACATTTTCTTTTATATTTCGATTATTTTTTACTTTCCTCTGTTTCTATTCTCTTTGTCCCCTGTGTTTCTTTTTTTGGACAAATCGAGTGCGACTGAAATGTACTTTAAAATTGTCATATAGTTAAACTATAATACTTTGCATGCTACAGGAGAAAGGAAATTAAAAAAATAAAATGTTTAAATTGAAGATAAAATAAACAAATGATTTTTATTCTTAAGAGTTAAATTAAAATTTTCATTGAACTTTTCAAGAGAAATGCATTATTATTATTTTATTGTATTTCTTCTTATTCAAGTGGACCAAGAATGTGACGTATTACTTAAAAATGCAGGAAAGGAAGTTACTTAAGCGGTTAAACCATAAAAAGAATAAGAACTTGCTTTTACGGTGTATGAGTTGAATATTAAGAATTTAATGATAAGGTTAAAAGGGATAACTTTCGAGAGAAGAAAAACATTGCCCATTACCCAATAGCCAACACTTTATAACCTTTCAATGTAGAAAAAAGCTAATCATATCTTTTTTTTCTATCTCTTTTTTTCTATAGAAAAGGGGAAAGTAAGTCATCATAATTTGTTGACTTTGGCACAGAAGGAATATTATTTTGCTCCAAGTGGGTCATAGTCATGGATCACATAGCTTTTGTAAAATGTAAAATGTAAATAGAACATAGCTTTTGGGATTTAATTAACGTTGAGACATTGACCTTGTCAAGAACACACATCAATTAGAAGTATTTGATTGTCTTGTTCAAATATCAGTGAAGAATCAATTGATGTTTTGTGACAATTAATACAAAATTGATTTTCAATGGTTGCACTAAAGGATATAGTGACGTTAGGAGAAAGAAAAGAGTAGGACCAAGTCTCAAAATTAGTGGCTAACTTTGATTGATAGCTGTAGCAATGTTATTATATCACTGAATCTTTGAAGTAAACTTCAAGCTCACATGTTTGCAATGATATGAACAAGAACAACACCAATCCAACGGTTAATATGAATTGTAGTGCCAAGTATATATGATTGCATCAACCCACGTTACTTGTAATTAAACATTTTGTTACCAAAGCAAATCAAATAAGCTAATTATCTTTTTATCCTATTTTATCATAAAAATATTGATTAATAAATTTGCATGTAAAATTAAAAAAAAAAAAGTAACGCAGATGCCCCAAGCAGCCAAAAGGCAAGAATGGGTCCCATCCCATCATACACTTTATACATTAAAATAAATAAATAAATAAAACATTTTCCAAGTGTCATTGCCCCACGCAATGATCCACAATAATCGCACCAACATTTTTCTTCCAATTTTTAAGCTCAATTAGAAAACATGATTCCAAATTGATTTAAATTTGAGAGAAGTAATTGAAGTAGGAATTGGAGAGGGTTGATAAGTTAAGTTTGAAAAAGTAGGAAATGAATACTGAAAAGCAGTTTTAGGACAACCTGCGGCGTCTACAGTCAGTTTATCCATAATTGTAGGGAGGCACATATTTGTATGTAAAATGGTAAGGAATCCTTAAAACAACTAAGAGAATGATTTAATTTTGTCAAAACCAATAAATGCCATTTCACAGTCAAACAGCTTCCAAGTGAAATAAAACTCCACTTTTCTTCCAACTCACCATCATCCCCATCATCATCATCTATCCACCTTCTTCTCTGTTTCCGTCAGCCGGTGACATGGGGAACTGCAACGCGTGCGTGAGGGATGACGTGGCACACTCGAACCGCGTGAGGAAGAAGAACACGAAACCCAACCCTTACGCGGAGGAGGCGCTCCGGTCGGGCGTTCCGATCCGCGTGCTGAAGGACGTGACGTCGCGGAGCCTCATCGGGGACAAGTACGTGATAGGTAGGGAGCTAGGTCGGGGTGAGTTCGGGATAACGTACCTGTGCACGGACCGGGAGACGAAGCAGGAGCTGGCCTGCAAGTCCATCTCCAAGCGCAAGCTCAGGACCGCCGTCGACGTCGAGGACGTGCGCCGCGAGGTGGCCATCATGTCCACGCTGCCGGACCACGCCAACGTCGTCAAGCTCAAAGCCACTTACGAGGACCATGAGAACGTTCACCTCGTCATGGAGCTCTGTGCCGGTGGCGAACTCTTCGACCGGATCGTCGCACGTGGCCACTACAGCGAGCGTGCGGCCGCGCACGTCGCCAGAACCATTGCTGAGGTCGTCAGAATGTGCCACGCCAATGGCGTCATGCATCGAGACCTTAAGCCCGAGAATTTCCTCTTTGCGAATAAGAAGGAGAATTCTGTACTTAAAGCCATTGATTTCGGTCTCTCCGTGTTTTTCAAACCTGGTACGCGAGTGAATGAATTTGTTTCGTTTTACTCAAATCAGATAGGACCGTTATGAATGCTTTGAGCATTAAAAACAGCTTCATGTTTAAGATGTGAAGTCGATGTTGCTAATTAAGTTGGGATAAGTGTTGATTCACGTGTGTGGGTTGATTTTTTTATCTGGGTTCGGTGAAGTGTGCTGATGTTCTTTTTCCGATGAATGGACAGGGGAGAGATTTTCCGAAATTGTGGGGAGTCCTTACTATATGGCACCAGAGGTATTGAAGAGGAATTATGGGCCAGAAGTGGATGTGTGGAGTGCTGGGGTGATTCTTTATATTTTGTTGTGTGGGGTTCCTCCGTTTTGGGCAGGTGTGTGTTGTTTTTTTCTCATCGATAAATGTTGGTTGTTAATGTGTTGTTGAGTTTGTGTTTGGGTGACTGGTGGGGTGTTTGAATTTTAGTGAGATGTTTTGGTTTGGTTTGATTTGGTGTAGAGGACGAACGAGGGGTGGCTCTGGCGATTTTGAGGGGAGTGATTGACTTCAAGAGAGAACCGTGGCCTCAGATTTCGGACAGTGCTAAGAGCCTTGTGCGCCACATGTTGGAGCCTGATCCTAAGAAGCGCTTGACGGCTGAAGAGGTGCTTGGTAAGTACTTTATGGTTTGTGAAGCAAGATGGGAATGTTTAGACTGCTCAAAATTTCCATGTACGTTGTTCTTTTGTTTTTGTTTGCTAAGAGTATTCTCATTCTCTTGTGGACCCTTTGTTCCATTGTCCTCTCCTAAAAGAAAATAAGAATTTGGTGCTTATTTGTACCCTTACGACTCAGGAGGCCCCATATGGCCTAATTATTTGGAAAGTGATGCTAAATGTTTACCGTCCTCAAATATGTTTGCAGAGCATCCCTGGTTGCAAAATGCAAAGAAAGCTTCAAATGTTCCGTTAGGAGATATTGTGAGGACAAGGCTTAAGCAGTTCTCTGTCATGAATAGATTCAAAAAGAGAGCACTTCGGGTTAGCATCTATTTCAGTCTGTGCATAATTGTTAACTCAAGTTCAATATGTATTGGAAGTATGAGGAAGTTGGAATGGTGGTGATTTGTGTTTCTTTGAACAAACGCTGCAGGTAATTGCAGAGCACTTATCTGTTGAAGAGGTAGAAATCATCAAAGACATGTTTACATTGATGGATACTGATAAAGATGGTAAGGTAACATACGAGGAACTGAAGGCTGGGTTGAGGAAGGTTGGTTCACAATTGGATGAGCCCGAGATTAAGATGCTGATGGATGTGGTAGGCTTTCGTGTATACCATCTATATTGTAATTTCTTAATATAAATTGTCATTACGATGGATTATTGTGGTAGTATTTCGCTATTCAAAAATTGATGAGAGGCTCTTTCAATTTGGATGTTAAGATTGTTTGTTTCTGAAGCCTTAGCTTGAGGAAAATGGTTTAATGAGAGAGAATATCAGACACTCCTTAATTTGCTCTAAAGCTGATATAACCTCTTACTTTTATTGACTTAACTGCTTCATATTACTCCAATATTTCATTTGAATTGAGCTTGATCCATCTAAGAGGATAGACTAAATTTAAATTGACTAGCCATTCATACCCTAAGCCCGGATTGTGAATTGAATGTAGATTTGCAATAATAATTTGTGATTCAAGGATGTTTTCTTTGCTATCCATTGCTTAGGCCGATGTTGATGGGAATGGAGTACTTGACTATGGAGAGTTCGTGGCCGTGACAATTCACTTGCAAAGAATGGAGAATGATGAATATTTCCGAAAAGCATTCATGTTTTTTGACAAAGACGGGAGTGGCTATATTGAGTTTGAGGAGCTAGAGACAGCATTAGTAGATGAGTCGGGAGAAAATGACACTGCTGTAGTGAATGACATCATGCGTGAAGTTGACACTGATAAGGTTTCACACTCATGCCATAACTATTTTTTTCTTAGAAACACTGCCAATGCAATTTAAAGAAAAACACATAAGCCTGCTTCTCTCGTAATTACTCAGGTGAGAATAATCATGTTACATCCTGTAGTCCCACATTTCTAATTTTGTGTTTACACAGGATGGTCGCATCAGTTATGAAGAGTTTGTGGCCATGATGAAAACTGGAACTGATTGGAGAAAAGCGTCTAGACAATATTCAAGAGAGAGATTCAAGAGCTTGAGCATAAATTTGATGAAGGATGGGTCACTTCAGCTTCATGACGGTATTAGTGGTCAAGCTGTAGTGGTTTGAGCAAGGAGTTATTTCTTTCTGTAACCTTAGTGCTCACTCAGTTAATTTCTACTTACTATGCTTGAAAGCATGGTTTCTGTAATCTCTCCTTGAAAGCAAGGGAGTTTTGTGTTGGAGCGTTTTTCAGTTGGATTGGGTGTAGCTTGAAGCATGCGTTGGAGGGCTGCGTAGTAGAGCTGTTTGATAGATTGTCAGCAAGAGTTGCTGTCCTCAAAATGTCACATCACATATTCTTTGTATATCTTTGTCCTGTTCGTGTTCCATAATTTCATTGATAAATGTCATATGTCTAACTTATTTTGTGTTGGGGTTTGTCACGTTGGCGCTGTGAACTTCTGAGAATGTGAAGTGCCTATTTCAAATTTGTCCTACAAAAATATAGATATCTTATGCTCACCTTTTCTTTTTCTTTTTTGAATTGTTTAATTATGTATATAAAACTGTGATGCATTTTAATAAATTCAAATAATTTTTTTAATTCATGAACTTTTTTTATTCACTTCAGTCTTTGAACATGATGGGTAGATGCATAATAAACAATCCACATAAGCTTTAGGCTCAGTTTGCTTCAGGGGAGAGGAGGGGATGATTGCACAGTTTTACACCATTATTGTTTTTTTAAAACAATGAAATGATAAATTTTGTAGGTTATCTAGATTTGACATGAAGGATGCTTCTTTTTATGTCCTAATATGTCATTAAGTTATGGAAAAAAATGTGAGAGAAAGGTGTCCCAACGGAGCCTTTTAAGAGCATTCTTAACCAAGGGTCAAATTCTTGAAATATTTTGAAAAAGGAAAAGTTTTCTTTGAAAAAAGTATTGTAAGCCTAAGGAAAAATTGGTTATAGAAGCTAGCTACTCCCTTGTTTAGGACCAAACAGTACCGCAACATAAACAAATGGATAGGCTTTTACAGGCCCATGACAACCACCTTGCGGGCCAGCGGGCCACGACCTACAAATAAAAAAATATAAACACACAGGAAAGGTTTTTCAACTCAAACGTGATAACTACTTAAATATCAATGACTTTTAATTTAAAATCAACCAAATATGAAATTGAAAGTCTGTTGGAGGTTTTATGGTTTTCGTTTTTCTTTATATATCTATTATCACTTTATATAAACTTAGAGTTCACATGCTTTTCTATAAGTTTTTGCATGCATACAATATAAGAACTTTTCCTTCTTTTTACAGGTCGTGGGTTCCACAGTTTTTCATGTGAATACAACCTATGTTCGAATAGTTTAGCAACACTCATGCATCATACCATATAATATGGTAGCAGAGCATATTGGATATTCTTTGATATTAGACGCTCAGCTTCCGCACAACATATATATATATATATATATATATATATATATATATATATATATATATATATATATATATATTAGACATTCTTTCTTGTTTTCTTTCTACTCGTTTTTTATTCTGTTGTGTTTTGGTGCCTACATTTTTTCTTTTAGCATGGATGATACACAAAATCCTCCACTAAGTTTATATTACGATGCTAATCAATTCTTAGTTTAACGAAAGACAATTACCATTCATGAAGTTGTGTTATTAGACGTGTCCTTTTTATTAAAAAAAAAATAAAATTAAGATTTGTTGATGACACTGAAATCACGCCTAGTAGTGATGATTCTTTACATGATTTTAGGGAGAGATACAATGTTATGGTGATGTCTTGGATCATTCATATTATGGTTCTCGTCGGTTGACCTAAGACGAATTAAATGGACAAACTCCTCTTTTGATTTGTCTCCAAAGTGCTTTGATGTAATTGGTGCTCCACTGGGACAAAAAAGACTCCACCTGTTGATCACACTCCGATGATCAAGTAAGTGAAAACATTAAAAAATATTAAATCAGTTTTAATCTCAAGTATTCAAAAACAGCATACCTTTACTTGGGGTCTCAAGCCCCATTTATAGATATCCCTTTAACGATTTTCTCCAATCTTA
Organism: Phaseolus vulgaris; assembly: GCF_051622355.1. Lineage (NCBI taxonomy): Eukaryota > Viridiplantae > Streptophyta > Magnoliopsida > Fabales > Fabaceae > Phaseolus > Phaseolus vulgaris. The sequence continues at coordinate 43,187,518 of NC_143500.1, read as the reverse complement.
ACATAACAATATTTCAACAGGGAGAATATAGTCTCAACAAAAAGCATATAATCATAACAGAAACATATTGCTTACGTGCATTTTTATTTCCGAGTGCTTAACAACAAAAACACATTATGTTCACATGCACCTTTATTCTCGGGTGCTAACTACTTTATTCCCAACAACTTTTATTGGTATGTATTATAAACAATGAGAATATTCCCTTCTATTTTAATTATCTTTTTCGAGTTGTCTACCAGCATCTGGGTTGAGCTCACAACCCACCCTTTGGGCCCATACTCGCCCAAAATCGAGCTGACCATACCTAAACGCTTGGACCGATGATTCTTTATATGATTCTAGAGAGAGATACAATGTTATGGCAATGTCTTGGATCATTCACATTATATATTATCAAATTGCGCAAAGTGTGATAGATATTGATAATGCAAAAAGATTTGTGGAAAGACCTTAAATAATTTTTTTCCAAAGGAGATTACTTTAGAATATCAAATATGCTTCAGGAGATACATTCAATGAAGCAAAGTGAAAGGAATGTTTCAAAATATTTTACTGATATGAAGATATCATGGGAAGAAATGGAGGCCTTCATACCTACACCCAATTGTGTTTGTGAAGTTCAATGCATTTGCAACATGATAAAGAATGTTATCAAGCATAAAGACTTAAAACATGTTATATGATTTCTAAAAAGCTTAAACAAATCTTATAATACCATAAAGAAACATATTTTGCTTACGAAGCCTTTGCCAGGTATCAACATATTTAAGAGGGTGCAGATGAAAATACGGAGGCTGAGGTAGAAATGTCCAAACGGTTGTTTACATAAAACATTACATCTTGGACTCAAGGTCCAAAATATTGGAAGAAGGCAGTTTCTTCCTGCACCCCTACATTTTTTTCCTGCACCCCCACAATGTTATGAAAAGACCAAATTATCTCTATTGTTCTTTAAAAACCCTAAAATGCACTTGAACTGTATTTATTTTTTACATTATGGATTATGGAATCCGGAAAAATTTTGGATTGGCATTTTCGGTAAAATTTCGGATCCATCAATCCGTAATTCAAAACATGCATCATTAAAAAAAAGCATTATAGATCCACCAATCCGTAACAGAAATATGCATACGGATTCAAAAATTCATAATTTTAAAAAAAAAGCATTCTGGATCCATGAATCCGTAATAGAATTAGACTTCCAGATTCAGCAATCCGGAAATCAATAATTTATGCAAAAATTGCTTCTGGAACACCCCTCATTCAGAAAAAAAAAATATTCAGTTCCGGATTGCTGAATCCCTAGCACAATCCCATATTCCTATTTCCAGTAATCACAGTGTCCTTTTCAAATAAAATATTAAGGCTAATTTCGGGATTTAGAAAATTGTGGGGGTGCAGGAAGAAAAATGTAGGGGTGAAGGAAGAAGAAGCCTTGGAAGAATGAGCCCAGTGAAGTAAGCCCAAAAGGTCCATATTTAAAGATAGTGCTTCTTCTGTATTTTTAGGGTGTTTCTCCATGCACCTAGTGAAATTTATCCCTCTACCTCATCAATTAGATAAAATGATCAAAATATTTAATCTAATCTGCCATCATTCTGAAAAGTTCTTTCAGGAAAATACTCTAAAAAATTTATTCCAAAAAACATATTTTGAAACGTATATAATAATACATTATGAAAAATTTATTCCAAAAATTTAGTTTTAGATTTTTTTTTTCAAGAATATATTTTATGAATTTCATGCATGTTCTGAAAACATTTCATAAAAAATAATTTGAAAATCATTTTTAAGAGGGGTAATTTTTTTTTTTCAAAATTGATGGAGTATAAGAAAAATTTGTCTTTAACGTGCTTTTCTAAGTTTATTTTGCCAGGAGATGAGTCAGAAAAATATTTATTTTATTTGTTTAATTCTTTACTGTTTTGGTTAGCATTCATTCCTACTGTTATCATGATATTTTTATTTATTTTTTATTTATAAATTGTTAGTTGACTATGATTTACTTTCCAATCAATATATGTTAATTCATATATTTAAAATAATATATATGGAAGTTGGTTTTAAAAATAAATTATATATGGGAAATATGAAAATGCAACATAAATTAAGAATAGCAACATGTTATAGTGAGTTAAAGTAGTGGACCTTGGGTTATAACTCACCACTTCAGCTACTGAATTGCTCACAACCACTTCCCTCCCCAAATTCATTACATATAGATAAGTGGTTGAACCCTACATAAATACTATTCTCTTACGTTGAAAGCACCCCAAGGGTAACTCAAACAAAACCTAAGATTCTCATGCTTCAAATTAATCACCACCACATCTTTTTATTTAGTAAAATTCAAATATTTAATTCCACTTAAATCAATAAATGACTCATTTCTTATGAATTTATAAGATAAAGTTATATGTGAAAGATGAAAGATAATAGTAAAATTTGTATGTAAAAATGAAATAATAATCAGTGAACGTAATATTTTTAATATAACTTTAAGATGATTACTATAAAAGTCAACATCGGGGCATGTACTTACAATTTTACTTTTGCGATTTAAATAGTGAAAATGTCAATATAAGAGTGAATGAAAACTATAATGCTTATCACTTCACTCACTTTTCAAACATGATAAAGCTAGCTAGTAGTCAAAGATTGGATGCCTACAAATTTGCTCAATCAAATCTCAAACCATGCATGGAAGTGATAGTCACTAACTTCATTATTGATTATTTTTTGTATGGTATTAGAAAATAGATTTAAATTTATTTTTTTTTACAACATTAATTTATAAAATGAAATTATCTATATTTATATACGTTAAATTAATTATATTTTTAATTAATATACCAATTTTAGTATATTCTCTTACACCTACCTAGTAGTGTAACACGATAAGATTAATAAATCTTGATGAATTTTAATATTATATTAAAAAATAATTTAAATTTAATTTATCTCTGTTAGAAACTAGAGATGAGGACAATTCATTGTATATAAGTAAGTGCAAATCTCACCTCATGAGCCGATTTTATGAAGTTGAGTTAGACTTAAAATCCACTTTGTAATATGGTATCAGAGTCATTTCGAACCTATCTCAGTGAGTGTTTGTTGGACTTATCAAGTCACCTGCTATATCAGACCATCTATAATATGTTATCCCACTCACGAGCTGTCACTTTCGGCATAAGGAGGTGTGTTGAAGATTTTACATCGACTAAATATGAGGACAATTTATTATATATAAGTGAGTACAAACTCACCGCATGAGTCGATTTTATATGTTTGAGTTAGCTTAAAGTCCACTTTATAATAATTTCTATAAAAATTAATTTATAAAATAAAGATTATTTGTACTTATACAATAATTAATGAGATCTCTAATTAAAATGAGATGAACAACCTACCATATAATATTTTGACATCTTTCACTTTCACCTTTTGTTTCATCATCTGCCTTTTATTTTGTCGTTTTGGTGTGTAATGCGTCGATGTAATCTAAGGCAGTGCCACAACCAGAAATATAAGTCATAAAACAGATTAACTCGTGAAAAGTATATATAACAACAAGAATTAAATATCAAAATATGTCACAACTTGTGAACTTTTCTTGTTCTAACTATAGTTATATGTAAGACACGAAAATCAATGGTATTTTCCTTTGGTAAGTTGATGACACTTTGTTTTGTTCTTTTTCTTTTTCTTGATTTTGAGCAAAGGTGAATGAAAAAGGTGTAAAGTATGATAAAGTGGAGTAGAATGTTAATTTGATGAGGAAGGTACGCCAAGGATTCCACTTACGGAAAGCAATTCCTTTTTGTGGATATTCTTCCTCCAATCAAATTATGTGATTCCTTTTCCTGCTCATAACCCTAAATTCGAGTATAAGTCACCTTAATTTAAATAGTTTGCAAAGGAATTAATGCAATTAGATATAATTATGTTAATTACACTTTGTGGGGGAGATTTTCCTGGAAAAAAAGAAGGAACAACTCCATAACAAAATATTGTGGTATGGATTAATATGAACATGGTAATTATATAATTCACTCTCTACATATTCAGTGATGTTTTGAAGAAAATCTAGAAGAGATTAAATAATCGAAGAAAAATAATTATATTTTACTATGTTTTCTATATTTTGTCCCATGTTTGAGTTGTTTTTTAAGTATAGCTAATGGTCTTCAATATGTTTTGATTTATCATTGTTCGATTGCAGACTAAAATTTTATATAAGTTGTAATACCATCTTTAAATGATGATTTACTGCAGACTAAAAAAATGATTACACCCAACTTAATTGAGTTCATATTCAATTAATTTACTCAAATAAGCATTAAGTTAAATTTAATATGGATATTGAGTATTTAATATGAGGGTGCATTAATATAGGATGTCTTAACAAGATGGTAATGATATCTTGACGACCGTATATTTTATTAATAATGTTTTTCATGCACCTTATTGCCCCCTTTCAAATCCAAACATCCACCAATATATAGTGTAACCTTATGCTCTCTTTAAAAAATATTATTTAAACCATAACTGATTATGGAAAGCTTGGTAATCGATTAAGGAAGTATTATGCACCATGGCAACATGGATGAGAAATATCATGTACGTGAAGATCGAGAGACACATTAGTTATTGACCAATTTAATGAAAAGTTTTTTTGCATTTCTTCACAGTTTAGGAGGGGTCATTTTTCACTCCATCTCTCATTTTCTTTCCTCCCAAATTAGTGTCAATCTATCCAACCAAACATGAATAGTGTCCAACCTTTCTCAACTCTCAAATCCACATCAATAGTTTTTTTATCACCAGAAAAGAATAAAAAAAATAAATAGGGATCACTTCAGGGGTGATCAAATCCTTATACAAACCACAAGAAACAAATGTCACATCCAAAAAAAAACCCAAACCCATAAAGAAACTAACATCTAACAACTAATCCCATAACACCAGGAAAAGCTACCTAAACCGGAAAATCCAAAACAAACACCAAACAAAAGGGAAGCACCAGAGACTGATTGCCTCAAAACCAACAACATACAGAAATAACAACCAAAGAACACCCATACACTCGAACAAAAAATGCCCCAGCAACAACACCCCATGAACCAATAACTAACCAACAAACTAAATCGAATATAGACATACCAGGGAGTCAAGACACCAATCTGAAAACGAGAAGCAAGCAGAGAGAAATTTAGAAGTGACCAAAAACCAAGTCTTCAGTTGGGCCAAATAGAAAATTTCAGAGTGATCCACCACACCACCTTTGAAAATGACATTATTCCTATGACACTAAATCTCCCTTACCACCACAACCCACACACTTTCTAGAACTAAATTAACAGATTCAGATGCATTACAAATATTAAACTGTAAGAGATGTGAGTAAGAATCTTGGGGAGCAACCACCACCAACCCTAACCACCCTAAGCAAAGATCCAAACAAGCTAAGAAGATATACATCCAAAAAACAAGTGGTTAGTAGACTCCTCTTTTATCCCACAAAAGCAACAAATAGTACTATCAACCACGACATCGCGTCTAGCCAAATTAACTTTAGAAAAAATCTTGTTTTTCAGCACCCTCCAAGGTGTAACATAGGCTCGAGGGTAAATCCTTAATCCTCTAAAAAAATTTGAACATACGTGAGCTTTCCCCTTCAATCTTTCCCCTTAAAAGACCATAAGCTAAATTAACCGAAAACTCAAGAGACTCACCACATTGCTAAGTCCATCTGTCATCAAAAGTCAAAACCGAGCTCGAACCTTGCACTACCTCAAGAAGTTGACGCACCTGAAGGTTCTTCCATTCAAAGAGGCCCCTTCTCCAAATTAAATTCCACCTCCAAACATTGTTACTCCAATCCCCACAAATATTCAACGTAATATCTTTATCAACACTAAGGGAGTAAAGTCTTGGAAATGTACTCTTTAGAGTAACATTACCCACCCACCTGTCTTCCCATAAAGAAATAGCTACTAGCTTCCCACTTAAAGTAGTCTTCAAAACTCCTACCCCACTCTTCCAACTTCCAAATTTCCTTCAAGTCCCTCCATGAGAGAGATTCACAATTGTTCATCTTAGGTTGTTTCAGACATTTCCAACCTCCATACTTATACTCTAGAATCTTTTTCCATAAACCACCCTTAGTCTAACCCAACCGCGAAGTCCATTTTTCCAACCAGGTTGTGTTAAAGACCTTAATATCAATAATACCAAGTCCTCCAACATCAAGAGAATCACACACTTTTCCCCAAGAATCCCAAGCAATCTTCCTCCCCTCAGATTCCCAACCCCAAAGAAAGTCTCTCTGAATTTTTACAATCTTTTTTAACACACCTTAAGATATTTGTTTGGATGGGTCAATTTACTCTTGATGTTGACTGAAATCTTCATCAAGAATAAAATGACTCATCCAAACAAAACATTAAATATCTTTTATTTATATCTAGAGTGACACATACACACAAACACTCACATTTACACATTTCATAGTAAAAACAAAATTTTATATATTAAGGTTTATTAAGAATGAATGATTATTTCAATATACACTCTAATATAGAAGTTATATATATATATATATATATATATATATATATATAAATCTAATTTATTTTGAGAAAAAACATTTATAATATCCAAAATATAAAATATAAAATATAAAATATCTAAAATTATGCCTTATTTTAATTTAAATGTGCAACATTATTATTTAATCAGCCTAGTTATGTGTCGTAAAAGTTAATTTTGTAATGATTAGTTTGAAATTTATACTTAAATTATATTTTATTGAATAAAAACATAAAAAATATTCTTATTAATTATGTGATAAAAATTTAAACTCTTATAATATTTGAATATGTTCTAAACATGTTTTCTAATACATTATTGAATATGTGGATCAATAGTAATAATCATACAAGATGGTTTTTAATTTGACAACACTCTTGAATTCGAGTCATTTTTCATGTAATTATTAAATATGACCTAGAGAATCTTTTCTATAAAAAAAAGAATACATGTGGTACATAGGTAAAATGGTCTCCTGCATTATTTCAAAGATTAATCTCACACCTAAATATTACAAAAAAAATACTTTTCATAATATATAAAAACAAAGGAAGAGTGTAATACTATGATGTTCAATATAAAATTTGAATTAATATTAGTAAAATAGCAGAAGATGTATGTAATAAATCTGATAAAGAAAATAAAAAAATTTCACAATAAACCCATTTAAAAAAAATTAAAAAAATTCACATAAAGAAAATATTATCATATGTCAGTAAATAAAGATGATATAGTTAGAATTAATTATCATGTATTATTTATTTTGAAGTTTGAAATTATATCACAATTTTATCTTTCAGATAATAAAAAGAAAATAATATATATATATATATATATAATTAATGTACTTAACTTAACCTCTAAATAAGAAACTATATTGAATATACGAGAATAAATCTGAGTAAGGTTTTTTTTAATTTCTTTTAAATTTAAATTTTAATAATTTTTGGATATTGATGAAAGTAATTTCACATTTTGCGAACCGAATTCTGAGTCTGAACCGTAAATAGATTTGCTCTGATAATTAATGATGAGATAGTTTCATTTATAGATTTTTGTTGAAATAAATTTATGAGGAAAAAAAATGATAGAAGAAAATATTTATGTGAGAGTTTTGAGTGATAGGTTTGGTAATATAAGGACAGAAAGGACAGAAAGATTAGGGTGCCAGCCTAAGCATGTCGCGTTGAAGAGATAGGGTGAGGAAGCATTAATGGTTGGATGTAACGTGATTTCAATAATGCTCCAAACAGAACCTAAGTAGCTCCCTCTTTTTTTCTACTTTATACAATACTACATCTTAAAAACTCCATAATACGAATCCAAAACTACATCTGTTAAACCCTTCATTAATCACATTTCTCCATCTCAAAGTTGTTGAAAGCCCTTTTTAAGAAACAATGTACATGTATATGTTGTTGAAAGAATGTATATATACCCATTTTAAGAAAGCATGTATATGTATTTTTTTAAAGAGAAAGGACAAAGCCATGTACTTAAAACACTATCCTACATTAATGGTATAGCCCCATTCATAATTTTTACTAACTTATATTTTACACATTTTAAAAAAATCAATTTTTTTCTATGACCATAACATATTCACAAATTTTAATTTCTTTTTTAACAAATGCAGTCTAAAATAATTAAATCAATTTTTTTCTATGACCATAACATATTCACAAATTTTAATTTCTTTTTTAACAAATGCAGTCTAAAATAATTAAATCCAATTAACCTCGTTTTTTTCATACTTTTTATTTCAAATTAACTTCCTTAAATGTCTTCGTGAATCCAAATACACCATTAATGTTATAATCGTGGTATATATAAAAATTGTTTTACAATGATTTTGAATACTGATTGAAATTATTGAAGAAACTCTGTTTTTCTCCTTTGGTATTTTCTTGTGGTTATAGTTTATTTGATGTTAATTAGTGTTTAAAATATAAGTAACACTTAATTAAAAAAGCAAAAATTTTGTTATTTAGTATGTGAAAGAAAAAGATGAAAGAGGTAGGGTTGGGAAAAAGGTGTGACAGAATAGGAGAGTACGGAAGGTACTGAACTGACACACATCATGTGAGGGATGGATGGTGGGGTGGGCACCATTATGGATCTGCTTTTAAATCTAATCTTTTTCCATTGCCCAATTCAGCCCGTTACACATGTCTTTGGGCCCCTTTCTGTCACATTTACTGTCTCTATGTGCATATGCTAATTCAGTAAGACTAGGCTATTTACTAATCTTATTAATGACTAGCCCAAACAAATATCTTCTCGTATTTATGTATTTGTATTTTTTAATTTGGATGAGTGAAAAAAATTGAAAAGTAGAAAATAATATGTAAAAAAATAATAATAAATTGTTTAATAATTTTTTTTTTGTCTTTTCTAATTAGAAAAAAATTCTTCCATGAAAATTATACTTTATATTTTAAAATAAAAGATAAAAATATAATGAAAGATTAATTTGTATATAAAAATTACCTTAACATTAATTTAAAAAATAACGTTATTCGTGTGCTTCCAAACTTAACTAACTACTGTAATACAGACGGTTTTCGAACTTCATTCACCATGACAGAAACATTACACATCCTACACTAATGAAAGTTTAACAATAATTTGTTGTGAGACACAAAGAATATTTCAAATCAAGTAAACACACCGTACCAAAATGAAAATAAGCATTAATATAAAAAAATTAGAACCAATATTCTAGGACAAAAAGTTAGGAATAATAATAGATATAACATTTAGATTTAATAAAATATATTTATATTTATTTTAATTTCCAACTTGATCTTGACCTAACAAAAACAGTATGTTTAGGCTTAGTTTAATCCAAAACCAATATGTTTATTATAATTATTATTATTATTAATATAAATTATATTAATAATTTTATTAATATTGTTAATATTATTAAATATTATTAATATTATTAAATACATTAATAGGATTATCACTTAATAATCAAAATCATCTTTAGGTATTATCATTAATAATAAAGAATCTTTTTTATGCATTAAATATACAAGATTTTAAATATTTATTTTATGACATATGATACAAAAATATATAGAAAAATTAAGTAAAATGTTATTTTTAAAAAATATCACATGTAAACAAATAATATTGATCATATTACGAGTAAATAATTATTTTGATTTAGCTCGAGTATAAAATGACGTCATCTTATACTACTTAAGAAGAAGTTAATCTTTGAACTTTAAAAATAAACTAGACTTAAAAAATAATTTAATAATCAAAATCGTCTTTAGGTATTATAATTAGTAATAAAAAACATGCATTAAATTTACAGGACTTTAAATATTTATTTTTCTTATTTTCTGAGATGCACTAGACTTGATCTTAGCAAAAACACCATAAAGTATCCCACATTTTATTATAAAATAAAAAATTAAATATTACATAAATTTATTTGATAATTTTAAAAATATTTAATTATATTAATAATAATAATAATATATAATTATAAATAATGAAAATAATAAAATAAAATTATAATATAAACTCTAAACATTCTCATATAAAATAACAAAATGTATATAATAATAAATATTATTTTCATAAATTTTAATATAGTTAATCAATTTATTTATATTTAACACAATAATATTTTCTATTATATTTTTCGTTTTTTTTTATAAAAATACAAGTAATTATGAATATTATATATTAAAAAAATTTAATTAATTCAAACTAAATATATATATATATATATATCATAATTTATTATTCAAATATTTTTTAATAATAAGGATAAATTTGTAAATCTATTTTATATCTTTAAAATAATTTATAAATTATTTACCAACTATCACATCACTCACAAATTATATTTTTTAATTAAATTTTAAATAAATTACATACACAATCCGTATGTGACACTTTTTGTTATTTTTTAATTAAATTTAAAATAAGTTACATACAAATTTTATCTGTATATAATAATTTTTTTTAATTACTTTTTGATATTTTTTAATTAAATTTGAAATAAGTTACATGCAGATCAATTTTTTTAAAATAAATTTTTAATACATTACATACGAATATAATCCGTACGTAACACTTTTTTATTATTTTTTAATTAAATTTAAAATAAGTAACATACAAATTATATTCGTATGTAACAATTTTTTAATTAAATTTTTAAATGCTTTACATACGAATTATATCCGTATGTAATAATTTCTATTTTTTAAATTAAATTTTAAATATTTTACATACGGATTATATTTGTATGTAATTATTTCTGCTTCAAGACGTCAAAGTTACATATAGATGATAGCCGTATGTAATTACCTTTTATATACGAAAAAATCTGTATGTCATGTCTATTTAAATATTAAATAAAGTTCGTATATAAATATTTATATGTAACATTCACTTTACATATAGATTTTTATCTGTATATAATAATCGGTAAGTAATTCTATATTTTATTGTAGTGATTTAGAAACTATTTTAATTTTTTTTATTAACAATATAAACTTTTTTAAATTTGAATTTTTTTTTCTTTAATCTAGTCAATATAGTGACTAATTATTTTTAGTCTCTAAATTTAATTTTTATTTAATGATTTTCTTATAGTGTTTAACCCAACTTTACTTTGAGTTTAGATTTTTAAAATCCATAAAATCATCTAATCTATATCTATTCCAAATCCAAAAATATGGATTGAAATTTGAGATAAATATATTAAGATAAACTTAAAGTAATATAAAGTTGAATAATTGTAATTTTTTTTCAGTCTTACTTACTTAGAAACCAAATCTGGTAATGGTAATTAGATAATATAAATTGATCTCAATTTGTTCTGGTATGGGTGAGAAAATTTAAGTTAAATGGAGAATAAATAATTTATTACTTTAAAGCTATTAAGTATAAAATCAACTAGTACTTTATTTAGCTAAAAATTTAATCTCTTTAAAATATTTGTTTTTTACTTATCTCTCGGTTTATGAGTTTTTTTTTAATATTAAATCATATAGACTAGAAAGTGACAAAATGTAGGATAATGTAATTAAATAAAAAAATATTAAGATTTTTCTTTCCCTTAGATCTTAAGTTTCATGGTTTTATATTTAATTGGCTTTTCTTACTGCATATGAGATATGAGTCGAATACATGAATCTATTGCATCTACATTCATATTTATATGTTTTGGTTTAAGAGTCAATTTCCTACGGATAAGTTAGGACTTTACTAACTTTTCTAAGCTTTGAGATAAATTCTTTGAAAAGTTTAGGAAAGTAAGGGAAACTAATTTGATTTACTACTTTATAAAATATTCAAAATGGTAAGAATGAAATCTGGAATAGCTTAAATCTTATGATAGACACTTGTGAATTTAATTGTGGTGTTGTTAATTGAGATTTCAATTATTGGGTTTTGATAATGATATGAGAAGTATATAATTGGCAAGGATTTTGTGATGATAATATTGAATTTATATATGTGTGGTTGAGGATTTTATTAGCTTTATGTACACCTATGAATATTGTTGGATTTTACTAGTTTGAATCGGGTTAAAGGATGTTTTTTATTTATTTATATTTTATATTTGATGTATGAGTTTGATTTCTGGATATTTTGTTTTAATAGGTTGTTTGTTTTGAATTTACTTAAATTAAAATAAGTTGATTTGAGTATTATATGGAGGAAATTTTGTTAATTGTAAAAGTAGTTTCTTTAGTTAAATTAGTATAAAAAACTTCATTTACAAAGTTTGTTCTTCTTTACTAGTGTCGCTCAAATGAGAAGTTTTATGGACAAACTATAAATAAAGTATATATATTCATCCAGATAAGTTAGGTAAATCACATCAAATCTCTTTCATTTCAAGTTTTAGTTGCTTAGAGTTTCTTTCATTTTGAGATTTATTAAATTATTCCCTTAAATATTTTCTTAAGTAGATTAGTTGAATTAAGAAAAGGTTGGTAGATTTGAATAAAAAATCTATAATAGATATAAATTAGGAGTTTCATGGTTAGGGTAAATTCATTTGATTTCATTTATTCAGTCTTCCAAAATTTTTCTGGAAAGTTTTTCATGGGTGACCTCCTACAAATTAATATATTTAGAATAAAAGTTTGCATATATGTTATATGTGTACGCTTTGTGAAAAAATATGAAGAATCTATTCAATATTTATTTTTTGAATGTTCTAATACTTTGCATATTTGGAGTTGAGTTTGACAGATTTTTCTTACTTTTCATTTATTTAATAATGATGATAATTATTCAAATGCAAACTCAAGAATATCAAATATTTCACCTTCAAATAATTACATTCATACAAGTTGGTTAATTCAACATAATCATATATACATAAACATTCCCAACTATAAACAAATAATATATTTAAAATATTACATATAATCAACAAATTTCTTTCGTAAAGTATAGTTTCCTCAACAAATCTAAATAAAAAATTAGCTCTATTCTTAAGTAAAGATTTGTTGGACAAATTCTCATTTGTTGGAATATGGAAAACAAATAAAAAATTGGATTTCACAATATCAAAGACATTATAATCGGATGTAAAATTTATTTTCAAATTTTTCAATCAAAAGCATTCAATAAACAATAGAAATAACATCACAATTTTAATTTTAAAGAATTTGTTAGAAGTCATACACCTTGGACTCAACCAAGTGCATAGTTTAATATAAAAAAAGAAAATTACACATTGCATTTAAGTTATTGGAGTTCACACTCTTTAGGCCTTATTTATTTATTTATCCGATTGTCATCATCATATTACAATGATTAAATAAAATGTTAAAACAACATTTGTTAAGGAAAGCTTAATGAGATCAAAACCAAGTTACAATTCCAAAAAATCACATAAAATCTTCATATTTTAAAACATTCTTCCACTTGTATAGATTTCAAATTTTTTACCAATAATATTTTTCATAGTGTTTCCTTAATCAAAATCAACCTAACTTATTAAGGCACAAATTCAACAATTCCAATATTAATAACATTCAATAATCATTCTATATTTAAAATCAAATTAAATTATAATTCAAATAGTTTATCTAATTTATAAATTAAATGTATCTCAAAAAAATAGGAAAAAAAAAACTAAAATCAAACAAAACTCTTAAAAACTTAATCAAATATCACAAGATCAATTGAAACCCTCTTTAAAAGATTAACCAGTTAAATTATAGATGTCAATACTTAATACACAAATCAAACAAAAATTCATCTATTTATAACCTCAATTTCATATCAATCCATTATTCTCAATATATTTTGCAACCTTTATACAATGAAAAAATGTCCATGACTTTAAAGTGCTCAATTATATAACCAGTGTTCTCTCACAATTCAATAAATAATCCTCAAAACTTCAAGTATTTCAAACTAAAATACAAAAAAAAAAAAATTGTAAGGGAAATTTGAAACTTATAACCATATTTCACATCAGATTTTTCAAGTTAGAATTCTATTAGAAGATAAAATAATTTATTTAAAATAAATTATTAAAAAAAGTAGAAAAGTCAAATAAAATGAGATGATTTATGATAAGTGAGTTTTTATAATTTTTATTATAAAATAAGAATCCAATATTTATAAAGTACAAATTCTAATTAAGTATCTCTGTTAAGGTTCCAATTTTCTATATTCACTATTAATGATATTCTGAATTTATTCTTAAAATCTCTAATACGAATGACATTGAAAAATATTATTAAATTATCACAATACAAAATATATATAGTATTTCCGATTTTCGATAAATTAAATAAGATGGTAACCGAAATAATGCATCTGTCAATAAATATAAATTAACAGATGTTCAGTAAAGCAGGAAATAAAAAGACATTGAGTTTGGATAAAATGTGATTAGTCCAAAAAAGAACATCTGCAAGTTAATATTTAACAGGAAATTTTGATAATTATTATTCATATGAAGTATGTCATTGGGAATTATTTTATAAATCGCTTTCACAATCTCTCATCCTAAGAGAAAAACAAAATGGTCGGAATCACATTTCGGATGTTTGTTTTGATTCCCTTAAAAAGTAGTTTTGTTTTACAAATAAATCAAACAGTAACACTACTCTCATACTCTAACCTTCTGTTCTCCCTGGTCCACCATTTTCCAGTTTTCGAAGCTAACTTATAAAAACTTAAGATTTCATATTCAAGTTGTATAATTATAAAAAGAAATTCCAATTTAATACGGTGTATGATCACTAATAGATTTGTTTAGACGTCAATGTTAATAAATACCTTATATTCAAGTTGTTTTTTCATTCACATTGCACGAGTTTCCACCTCAAACAATATATCATGGATGAGCTTCAAAATAGGAATTTACAAACTACTTAACAAAGAATAAATCTCAGTAACCTGAGGGTGTGTCCTATCTTTTACAGAGAAGTGGTGAACAGTACCCCCCAGTTCAATCCAACTACAACCTGGAATTTTCTTTAAATGTCTTTCTTTCATTTCAGTCCTAACCCTCTTTACATTGTCCCACATGCCCAAACTGGCATAAATATTAGACAGGAGCACATAGGAACCTGGACTGCATGAATATAGCTGAGTCAAATGCTGAGCTATAGGCTTTCCCATAGAGAAGTTTTCATAAATTTGGCAAGAACTAAGTAAAGCCTTCCATATCACATCATTGGGTTCAACCGGCATCTCCTCAATGAGTTTCCTGGCTTCTTCAACATGCCCTGCTCGGCTAAGCATATCCACCATGCATCCATAGTGTTGCACTTTAGGTTCCAACTTGTACACTTTTTGCATGATCTCAAAACATATCATTCCCTCCTTCAACAAGCCAGCATGCCTACAAGCACTCAACACTCCAATGAATGTTATATCATCAGGAATAACTGAAACCCTTCCCATCTCCATGAGAAAATCAAAAGCCATCTCACCCATTCCATGAATAGCCAAGCCACCGATCAAAGCATTCCAATGATCAACACATTTTTGCTCAACATTCTCAAACACTGAGATCGCATCCTCAATGCTACCACATTTTGAATACATGTCAATTAGAGCAACACCAAGCTTACCATTCAGAGAGTATCCCTTCTTCATCAAATAATGGTGTATCACAACTCCATCTTCCACGTGTCCTAATTGGGCAAACGCTGTAAGAACAATCAACAACGTAGTATCATCAGGAAACACATTCCCTGCCCTTTTCATATCATGAAATATTTTCAAAGCCTCAACGCAATAACCATTCTGAACATATCCAGCCATCATTGAATTACAAGAAATAACATCTCTCCTTGGCATTTCATCGAACAACCGCCTGGCAGCAAGAACATCACCCGATTTCGCATAACCGTCTATCATGGTAACCCAACTCACCAAATCCCTTTCTGGCATCTCATCAAACAACCTCCGAGCATCCTCCACCCTCCCATGCTTCACACAACCACCAATCATCGTGTTCCACGATACCAAGTCCCTCTCCGGCATTTTAACAAACAAACTCCAAGCAAACCCCAGACCCTCTTCCCACATCACATACCCTCCAATCATCGAATTCCAAGTAATCAAATTTCTCTCCTCCATACCATCAAACAAATCACGCGCCTGCTCAACCTTCCCAAATTTCACATACCCACCAATCATCGAGTTATACGAAACAATATCCCGGTCAGGCATTCTGTCAAACACCTGCCGTGCAAGTTCAACACACCCGCATCTCACAAACAACCCGATCAAACAATTCTGCAAAAACACATCAGTCCCAAAATTCATTTTCCAGAGCAACCCACAAACCTGCATTCCCTCTCTCACCAAACCCACTTTCCCACAAGCCTTCATAGTCAGGGAAAACGTGTACGCATCCAGGCACACCCCATTTTCGAGCATCAAGCGGATTAGGACCAGGGCCCCTCTGGGGTCACACCCATGAGAGTGGGACCTGATAACAGCATTCCAGAGAAAAGGGTCATCTTGGGGGTGACGAAAAGCATGGTGCTTGAAGAAGACGTATCGAGCAAACTCGACAAGAGGCTCATGGGGTGAGGAAATGAAAGAGAGAACGAGTCTGGTGGTAAAAGCAGGGTTTTTTATGAATCCTGTTGTAATGATTCGTGCATGGAGTTGGTTCACGTGTTCTGTGGTTGTGCATTTTGGAAGTGAAAAAATGGTTGAAGCCCATGGCTGGTGTGAAGAGGAACCAACACAAACAACCATCAATGGCTCAAACTTTTAGATATTTTAGTTATAAAAAGTGTATTTTAGTGCAAAGTTGCTTGGTATGTTGAGTCACCAATTTGGACTAAGGCAATGTGTAGTATTATAACTTTTCCATAGTTTCATTTTCAACAATCTATGGTGGCTCATTGCCTCCCATCTGGATAAGGTTATCTTTGTTTCCATGGAAGAGGAGATGCATTCTTTTTCTCTTCATTCCTTTCTCCTCTTGTCTTTATCACTCTCCACATCTCTTCTTCAATGGGTTGAGAATACATGTTGTAAAACTTATATGATGATAAAGTTATTTTCATTTGATAATTCATTTGAATAGAAATTCCATATTAACAGTCTCATTGATTAAAAACAAAAAGTGATATTGGGAGCGACATAAATATCACATCTAATAATTTATATTATTCAATTTTTTATTGTCGATAGACCCATTTTCTCCTCTTTTTTTTCTTACTTATACGTGTACTTTTTAAAAGATAAAAATATATAATCTGAAATAAAATATTTTTTTATCTTACATTTGGTTGGTTGAAAAGTAATGTTTAAGCAGCATGTCTTGTTTAAAATAAATAAATTTAAAATAAGTAATTTTAATTATTAAAATGATAATTTTTAATTTTTGAATCAATTACTTCTCTGATATAAATAAAGCTTAAAAAATAAATAATTAAAAAGAAAAAAAAATTGCATATGGTAGGGGAAAGCGAAAGGAATATGGACACCGTCGCAAATCACTTTCAATCTTTTTATTTGACACGGCAAGTTGAATCAACAAGCCATTCCAAGCTGTCTCACTTGTTTCTTTTATTAAGATACTTTAACTAAAACTATTTTCTAACATTCACTTACTTTTGAATTTCAATTACATTTTTTATTATATTAAATATTAAGAATATATTTTATTTTTATTTAAATGTTTTCTCATATTTTTTGATCTCTAATTTGCGTATTTCATTTTCTTTTAACTTTTTTGTTAATTTATTTTTAAAATAAAATATATTAATCAATGAATATGAGAAAAAACTAAAAATATATTTTGATTTTTTATATTACAATTTACATTTTATATCGGTTGAGACCGGATAAGCAATCACTCAACCAATCAGAATAAATACATAAAAAAATAATACACGATAAATCATATCATTTTATTCAAGTTTTAATATACATTAAATACTCTATCAATAATAAAAGTTATTACAAAATTTATAAATAAACATATTATACAATAATAAAATACGTCTTAATATAAAAATAAAAAGAAAAAACACAACTAAAAACAAGAATATATAGTGTCTACATCCTATACAATTATACATTATATATGAGAAAGAAAAGTAAGAGAGATGAGTTTTGATAGTAAGTGCGTGCATGTGCTTATGCTGGCATAGATTTAATGGCCACTGGTCCAGCCTCCACCTTCTCTTCTGCGCCGCACCGCACCAAATAACACAAAACACGTCCATTTCCATGCTACTACTTTATTAAGTGATGCTAAAACTTATATTGTTCTTAAAAGAAATTATACTCATTTAATGTTTCCACTTGTTGTTTTTTACAAGTAAAAATTGGACAAATCTTTTGATTCAGGTCATGGATGAACTACTTTTGCTAAAAGATGGTGGATACCTTATATTCCCATAACATACATATATAGACATAGAATTTAATAAATTTTTTTTATCACAATAAAAAATAAATAAATGGAACCGTCCAACCCTTATACATAAAGAGCAAAAACTTTACCTTACTTCGACCTAGAGACAACTTCCAGATTAACTAAGGAAAAACTAAACTAAACATTTAGAAAACATTAAACAATCAACCTCATACAAATCACGGGGTTCAAAATCCCAGTTAAAGTACGTAAATGGAGCACCACGAGACTTTGCATAAATCCAAGATCAAACATTTACCTGTACCAATGCGAAAACTTCCAGCACATCTACCACACCCATATCGAAGATCACAAAATTCCTATGTTTCCAAATTTCACTCACAACACTAACCCAAATTACACGCCAAACGTCATTCACCAAATATGAAGTCTGACTTAACCTGAATTGTAGAAAAATTACCAAAGGATCTTTGTGAATAACAAACGACACGCCTAGCCACTCAAAATCAAGACCCCAAATACGTTAAGAAAAGTCGCAGACGGAAAACAGATGACTGAAAGACTCTTCCACCTTCCCTACCTTCCCTAAATTCAACAATATGTACCAAGATTTGTTCAAAAAATAATTAGTACCTAGTTTGTAACTTTTAAGCTAATAATTATATAAACATCACATTTGTAGTTTGTAATTACATTTACCATAAAACTGTTATATATTATTTGTATATATTTTTCTTAATTTTTTATGAGAAGATACTTAGTTATAATTCATAACTTTGTTAGTGATGTAAAAGCTTTGCAGCAAACATGGTCCATCTTTGCATGACATTCTCTCACTTCTAAATGGTGAAATTTCATTTTACTGTTTCTTCAAATGAAATGCACTTGCATTACATTTTCTTAAAAAAATTTGGACTAATTTTGCTAACTTATTTGTCATACCCACTCTTAATATTTTTTATGAGTATTAAATAATGATATTTCTTACATGGACCATGTCATAACCTTGAAACCACTAATAGGAAAGATTCCCATGACATGCAATGATGATTAAAGGATAAAAACACAAACAAAACCTAAAATAGAAGATTTTGAAGTGATTCTATACCTTTTACCTATATCTACACTAACATTTCAATAAATATTCATAATATAAAAAAACAGATTAGATATATATTTTTTAAAATCTTTCCAAAATACAAGTTTTAGTTGAACAACCATTCACTTCCAATTATGCTTCTTTCTTCACACCAATCCCCTTTTATAGCAATAGTAAATGGTTCCATTTATAAATGCAATTTAATTCACCTGTATTTTTTCTTTGCCTGCCATTTTAATGTTTCAATGTTGTTTTATAAGAGACAAAATATATTTTCCCATCTCTTATAATGTTATAATGCAACTCAGGAACTTTTATCCACTTGCATTTATTTAGAAATAATTTTTATATAGATCTTATCCAATAAGTATAAATATTGGCCATTATAATATTGTAAACAATTATTATAAAGGCTATTTCTCCGTACATTACTCAATTTAATTAAATTCTAGACAGAATGAGACATAACAGTAACATAATGAAAACTAGTTTGAAAATTAGTAATGTTTTTAAGAGTAAAACATTTATATTCTTAAAATTTTATATCAAAACTTTACCCATAATTATTTTAGAACAAGGCATATTAGTTACTAAATATTAAGAGCTTTGGTTTCTTTTAAAAATGAAAATGTTTTAGAATATAATTTAAATCACAAAGATAACTCCAAATCTATAAAATCTTATCATTTCGCATCAATAAAACTGTATAAAAATTATAAAATTGTTGAGCCCAGATATGTTTAAAAAAACACTTTTACAACACATATTTATTGAAAACTATTTATATTAAAAGAACAACTACAGATCACAGTTTAGACAAATAACTTAGCAATATAAAAATACAATGTCAAATATAATGTGAAGCAAGACAAAAATTTGCATTTATTAAGACTGAGACATTATCTCTTCTACTGGATTTTTATCATAAAAAAAAATTATTGATATAAGTTTTGGCATTTTATTTTAGATTTTATCTTAATTATTCATATTTGGAATGTAGCTTGGCATTATGTCCATAATAAAAGGTGAAATTAGATAACTTTTATATTTTCTTGAAACATTATCTCATTCAAAAAGCAAAATTTGAAGAAGAAAAAAATGTAAAGGGAAGGATAGGCAGAGATAAATAAAGATGTGACTGTGAGTATGTTACCTAGCAAGTGGCTCTAAGTATGTAATGTATGTGTGTACTACTAATACTGCTGCAACTCTAACATGGTTTCTTTCACATGCATATGCAATCCATAGGAGTTTGTGTTTGTGCTTTTCTGTGTTGTGAAGAGTAGTTGTTGTTGTACATCGTTTCAATCTTGGATCCCAAACTTCGGGGTCATAGTTAGGTTGTCTACTCCTACCTATAACCATACCATACGCTCTTGCAGTTTGCACACTTTTTTTATTTACTTGTACTTAGTGCCAACTCTTTCGGTTGGTGCACTTCTTCAGGCACGCAAGCTAACTCTTGATTTCTGAACGGTTTTGCTAGTGAGAGCAAAGTTGGTAGCTATAGAGATACACAGAGAAGAAGAAGAAGAAACCCAGGATGGGGGACAAGTCCCAAGTGCTGGAGGCTGTGTTGAAGGAAACTGTGGATTTGGTAACATTAACACAGATCTGAATCACTCTATCTCTGTTTTGTTGCTTGTTGAGTCTTTCTTGGCCTTTTTTTTTTTCACTGATGGGACTTTATTTTTATTTACTTTGTGAATGCAGGAGAACATACCCATTGAGGAGGTTTTGGAGAATCTGAGATGTAGCAGGGAAGGTCTCAGCAGTGAAGCTGCTGAGGAGAGGCTTACCATTTTTGGTCACAACAAGCTTGAAGAGAAGAGAGTACTCTCTCTCTCTCTGTTTTTTTTTCATTCATTAAATCACACTTCCAAAATTGAATTTTTATGGTGAATTGTCTTCTGGAGTACTTTTCAGGAGAGCAAATTTTTGAAGTTTTTGGGATTTATGTGGAATCCTCTATCATGGGTTATGGAGGCTGCTGCTATAATGGCAATTGCGCTTGCAAATGGAGGGGTGAGTGAACTTAGCTTTTGAGACTTTATATTGGCAATGAATGAGTTTGTAGGTTGATTCTTCGGACTTGTTCCTTGAAAAATTGTGCAGGGGAAAGCTCCTGATTGGCAAGACTTTGTGGGTATCATTACATTGCTTGTCATCAATTCAACCATCAGTTTCATCGAGGAGAACAATGCTGGTAATGCTGCAGCAGCTCTCATGGCTCGGCTCGCTCCAAAAGCGAAGGTATCAACTCTGTCTTTCTTTTGTTTTATCTCAATATTGCCTGGGTGTGTGGATTCCATATTCTTATTGGTCCAGTTTGCATCTGAAAGGAATTTTGTCTTTCTTTTTCCTTTTATAGTTTCTTTTCTCATAAATGTGTTTGTAAAGGTTCTTAGAGATGGTAGGTGGAATGAGCAAGATGCTGCTGTCCTAGTTCCTGGTGATATAATCAGCATCAAGCTCGGAGATATTATTCCAGCAGATGCTCGGCTTCTTGAAGGGGATCCTTTGAAAATTGATCAAGTGGGTTATTTGTTTATTATTTTTATTATTATTTTTAAATATCTATCACATACTATTTGTTCTTTGAATCCTCCACATGCCTAATTGGTCAATTATCCTCTTTTTCCTTTGTGTTTTGTGCTTTTCAGTCTGCACTTACAGGTGAATCACTTCCAGTGACAAAGGGTCCTGGTGATGGAGTATACTCTGGTTCAACCTGCAAACAGGGAGAGATTGAAGCTGTTGTCATTGCTACTGGTGTTCATACATTCTTTGGGAAAGCTGCTCATCTTGTTGATACCACAAATCAAGTGGGTCACTTTCAAAAGGTAACTTATGAGAGAATGTAACTTTTCACTCCTCCCTTGCAATCTTACTGATATTAATTGTATAGAATTTCAGATTTCATTGTTATATTCTTTTGCTCCTTTTTCAGGTCTTGACTGCAATTGGGAACTTTTGCATATGTTCAATTGCAATTGGGATGGTTATCGAGATTATTGTTATGTATCCCATCCAAGATAGACCCTATCGTCCTGGAATTGATAACCTCCTTGTACTTCTGATCGGAGGAATTCCAATTGCCATGCCCACAGTTTTGTCTGTGACCATGGCCATTGGTTCTCACAGGCTATCTCAGCAGGTCAGTCTGGTTCTTTTGGTTTAGCACCTTGGGTTTGGGTGGACATATGCAGGTAAAAACTAATGGAGATAATGTCTGCAGGGGGCTATCACAAAGAGGATGACAGCCATTGAAGAAATGGCAGGCATGGATGTGCTTTGTAGTGATAAGACTGGGACTCTGACACTAAATAAGCTTACTGTTGACAAAAATCTAGTTGAGGTTGGATGATTAATGGCTGAATGGTGTTATTTGTTGGTTATTTTTGTGTTTGATATCCACTTGTTCTGATAAATTTTGATTTTAATCAAGGTTTTTGCAAAAGGAGTGGATCCAGATACTGTTATTTTGATGGCTGCCCGAGCTTCAAGGCTTGAGAATCAAGATGCAATTGATACAGCCATAGTTGGGATGTTAGCTGACCCAAAGGAGGTTAGTCATATTCATACATTTATTATTCCCTTGCATTCCTCTTGAGGCATATTTTTTAGCTTCAAGCCTGCAACTATAACGTGCACATTGACACATCTTTCTAAATTCAAGCTGACTAGCTTTTTTCTTTTTTAACTTACTGCCACTTAAGGCACGCGCTGGTATACAAGAAGTACATTTTCTTCCTTTCAATCCTACTGATAAGCGGACTGCATTGACTTATCTTGATCATGACGGTAAAATGCATAGAGTAAGCAAAGGTGCACCGGAACAGGTAATTTGGCAACATTGTTTGTGTAGTTTTATATTAACAGTTGGTCTTGTGTATTATCATTGTGATGTGATCTGTTCATGATATTTAGATCCTGAATCTTGCACACAATAAGCCAGAGATTGAACGTAGAGTTCATTCAGTGATAGACAAGTTTGCAGAGCGTGGTTTACGATCTCTTGCTGTAGCATACCAAGTAATTAATTTATTGCTTAATCAATCGGTGCCTTTTTATACTAATGTTTTAAGTTGGAAACGTTAATTTAGGCTTCTTCATTTTTTTATACAGGAAGTTCCAGATGGAAGGAAAGAGAGTGCTGGAGGTCCATGGCAATTTGTTGGCCTTCTGTCTCTCTTTGACCCACCTAGGCATGATAGTGCAGAAACAATACGGAGGGCACTAAACCTTGGAGTAAATGTCAAAATGATTACAGGTCTGTAACATAACATAGTGAACACCTTTGCTTTGCTTGTGTTATGATAATGAAATCATAATTCTTTATAGCCTATGTAACAAGTTTAATAAGGACTGGAAATAAGCTGTTGTATTATATAAGCAGCAGATGTGATCTTAGTCCCGTGAATGTTGACAATCCTGATTTATCTTGCTTGTTATTCACCAAACTTGTTACTTATTGATCAGAATTATTTTCTTTTTTTGTGGACATTATTGGTCTGAGTTATTATGGAACTTAAATTTACATATTCGTACAAGTAGGTGAAAGATTTTGCTTTAGATGGGTTGACAAACCGCAATCTGATTATCTTTGTTATGTACTGAAAGAATTTGTAATCCATGGTATGGTATCTTTGGAAATTAACTTGTACATTTAAAGTAAAGGTTTTTATTTCTGAAAATGGCCAACAATATAATGCTTGTATGAAATTATGAACCCCGTTTTCTCCTCCCAATACTCAATTATGTATCTTCCTTTTTCTATTAGGGGATCAGCTAGCTATAGGAAAGGAAACAGGCCGTCGCTTGGGAATGGGTACCAATATGTATCCTTCATCAGCTTTGCTTGGACAGGACAAAGATGAATCCATTGCTGCCTTACCAATTGATGAGCTAATAGAAAAGGCTGATGGATTTGCTGGTGTATTTCCTGGTATGCTTCTGTGTTGTCATTGCAATTTATTGGTTTGCTTATTGTTGACATGTGGTGGATGGAAGGTTAATTGGTAATTGTAGTAATTTGGTATTATATGATTCTTTGCTCATATTAGTTGGTTTGTATATTTGGTCAGAGCACAAGTATGAGATTGTGAAACGCTTGCAAGCTAGGAAACATATTTGTGGAATGACTGGTGATGGAGTGAATGATGCACCTGCTCTCAAGAAGGCAGACATTGGTATAGCTGTCGCTGATGCTACTGATGCAGCTCGTAGTGCATCTGATATTGTTCTAACAGAACCGGGCCTAAGTGTTATTATTAGTGCTGTTTTGACCAGCCGAGCTATCTTTCAGAGAATGAAAAATTATACAGTGAGCTATTTAATTACTGTTACTCAACAGCTTCCCCCTGTTAAATCATCTATATCATTGTTACTTCTACTGCTATGATCCTCTATACCGTACATTAGTGTTTGGGAAATATTTTTGTTTTGGTCATCTCGCTTGTCATAATCTGTTTATTATACTTACATTTGATCAATATTACTTCTATCATGCAGATTTATGCAGTCTCAATTACAATTCGTATTGTGGTAGGTCATTTTGCAACTCCAGGTTTAATTTTCTACCTGGCATGCCATTTTGGATGATGTAACGATGAGATGGGTCTAATTTTGTTTTGCTATGTTCTACATGTTTGACATGCTTACAGCTTGGTTTCATGTTGCTGGCTCTTATATGGAAGTTTGACTTTCCACCCTTTATGGTGCTTATTATCGCCATCCTAAATGATGGTTCGTTGTTTCTTTTCTTTGTCATTCTTTCCTGTTGCCTATCTCCTGCATCATGCTTCAATGTATGTGACCTTGAGTTTTATTGGTGACTAATGTTTATTTAACATTGCAGGAACTATTATGACAATTTCTAAAGATCGTGTAAAACCATCTCCTCTGCCAGATAGCTGGAAGCTAGCTGAGATATTTACTACTGGTGTTGTGCTTGGAAGTTACTTGGCGATGATGACAGTCATATTCTTTTGGGCAGCATACAAAACAGATTTTTTCCCAGTATGTCTTCTATGATTTCAGTTTCATATCTGAATTCATCGTGACATATGTGAACGTTGTTTCACCCTTTATGGCAGCAATGTTAGCTAGGACTCATTAATGTTATGATCTAATGTTTCCTATTTATTTGAATCAATGTTCACTCATTACCTACCTAGATTCTTCGTTTGGCTGTTTTGGATGGCTAGTTGATTTATTCATCTTGTCTGCTATATTTTCATTTTCAGCAAGTTTTTGGAGTCTCAACTCTTGAAAAAACTGCTCAGCATGATTTTCGAAAACTTGCGTCTGCAATCTATCTTCAAGTGAGCACTATTAGTCAGGCTCTTATATTTGTAACTCGATCACGAGGTTGGTCATATGTTGAGCGTCCTGGTTTATTGCTGGTGGTTGCTTTTATAGTTGCTCAACTGGTAAGCCACAAAACCATTTAATTCTGCTGTACATTTTTTTATCGCAATAAGTTTGGTGATGGATTTGTTGTTTTGTGCAGATTGCCACTTTGATTGCAGTATATGCTAACTGGAGCTTTGCTGCAATTGAAGGAATAGGTTGGGGTTGGGCTGGTGTTATATGGTTATATAACATAATATTCTATATCCCACTTGATATCATTAAATTTTTAATTCGCTATGCTCTCAGCGGTAGGGCATGGGATCTTGTCATTGAGCAAAGGGTGAGCAGAGCTTGTTTTATTGAGTGATTAACCCGAGGCTGGTTTTAGTTCTTGCTCTATGCTTATGGATTTCACTGTCTTGTAGATTGCATTCACAAGGCAAAAGGACTTTGGGAAGGAACAACGTGAACTTCAATGGGCACATGCGCAAAGAACATTGCATGGATTACAACCACCTGACAGCAAGTTCAATGAGCGCACACATGTCAATGAACTCAATCAAATGGCCGAAGAAGCTAAAAGGAGAGCTGAAATTGCAAGGTAATTGTTTTTATTTCTAAGGAATTAAGGTGGGGATAAATATCAGAATATTGCATTCACGATTTCAAGGGGATATATACCATATGCAATGCAGGCATACAACTGCATAATTATATCTAAAAATATTTGCAAAAGTTTGGAGCTTTAGATGCTCCATGCAAGTTGAATATAAGCTGCAAAAAATGTTTTGAAGTGTGGAACAACAATAACCAAAACAACAACAACTACTCCCACTAATTCTCCTAAGATATGAGTTAAGAATTTCATCTTTTTGTTTTAGGATAAATACTTATACTAAAGTCTTATATGGATAAATTTATTTTCTATAAACCGCAGTTATTTATTTCCTAGTGATTGTATGCAGG
Source organism: Phaseolus vulgaris (assembly GCF_051622355.1). Classification (NCBI taxonomy): domain Eukaryota; kingdom Viridiplantae; phylum Streptophyta; class Magnoliopsida; order Fabales; family Fabaceae; genus Phaseolus; species Phaseolus vulgaris. Next base: position 43,160,648 of record NC_143500.1, on the reverse strand, counting down.
TTGAGAGAACTCCATACACTAAAAGGTCATGTAGAATCAGTTGTGAGATTGAAGGGACTTGACATAGACACAATTCAGCAAGCATACACAGTTTGAATATGCTTATCATATATTTGCATAGTTATACTGTAAAGAGTTACATTCTAGTGTTGCTGAGAAGAATATAATGTAATGATTACACATGTTCAACTTTAATGTCCTTTTTACTCTGCCGTCTGTTTCGAGTTTTGTGAGGTCAATTTATGTGATCTTGTTTCCTGTTAGTTATCACTCTACCTCCCACGTTTTCTCCACAATTTCATGATGCCAAGAACTGTGAGAAATTCATCCTTGTATTCTATGCTTCTGAACTCATTTCTATCTATATACCTCCTCAGTTTCTTTCTCTTTTGGAAATTAAACAGAACAAGTTGGAATTGAAGAACTATCCATAGATTGTGTCATGGAGATAAACACCTTGTTCAAAACAAAAAATTGAATGCTGATATTTTAAGGTGAGGAGAGTATTTTAACAATATAGTGCATTATTGTAACTTTCTATGGTGATAGAGGTGTCATGTCATACGAGTTGAGTTAATTTGGTCACTAATTGTTTGGGTTGGTAAAAAAGTTCAAATGAGGTTGTTTACTTAACTTTGGGTCAAAGTGACTATGAGCTGAATTTCTTCACCTAACTCTTTCTCTTCTTATTTTTAATTCACTTAATTTGGGTTTTTAAGATTGAATTCTCTAAATGATTTATAAAAGGTAGTACTTTTTTCTTCTATTTTTTTATAATTTAGTTGAGCTAACTTAACCCATCAAGCTAGGTTTCCCTGAGTTGGATTATATTTGTTTGGCTCCTAAACAAGTAGTTTAAAACAGATTGATGTACTTTTTTTGTCAACTATATATGAGTTAATTTAGTTACGTTTTTTCTTAATATATAAACGAGTTAAGCCCCTTTGAAACCTTTTGATGAAAGGGAAGTGAATGCATTGGTAAATTTGGAGTGATTTGCACAAAAGCTAAAAGTTGGGATCTCTCTATCACTGTTTCTACAATTAGAAGCAGGAGAGTAGGATAAGAGATAATGTATTTGTGGTTCAAATACTAATAGTTAAAGTATAGTTTGTGAAGCCCTGAATCCAGAAGGAAAAGAAGGTGGTTTGGATGAATGAGTATCCATATCCATTTGCTAGAAGCCGAAAAGAATAATGGCAGAAAAGATGGGAGTGCAGCAATAATGGTATATCACAAGTATGCATTTGTCCTTTCAACCTATTATGAGATTCTTCACTATGTGGGCCATGCCATTCCTGAAATATATGGTTAACATGGAGGCTATAGGCACTCTTTGTGATGGAGAAAGTGTCAAAAACTTTTCCAATTCACAATTTTAGGAGCAATCATCATCCTCAGACTGACAAGCCAGAATTTTGGAGATGATAAACTCTGGAGGGACAAAAAGCCTACGAGGTTATTCCTTTTGAGCCTTTTCCTTTTTGTAAGTATAGTTCATTGTTTCATCAAGTGTACACACCACTTATCCCCTTTGGCTGCATCATAAAATATGTTACAAATTTAACACAAAGCCTTCAACTTCATTGAGCTTAACACAGTTGTAACATCCTTATTTATTACATCTAAATACTACATCTTGCATTCTATTATCAAAAATAAATATTTACATATGTTAAAACAAAATATACAAACAAAACATCAAATGCTCCTTTCGCTGAGTGAAGTTCTATCACCTTAAACATAATCTTTTTTTGTGTAAAAACACAATCATCACATAAAAAAAAAAAAACACAACACAAACAACAAAGTAAGTTAGCCATTTTTAAAACTTCTAATAAGATGTAACTTTAATTAACAAGCTTAAATTCATCAATCCTCATACATTTCAAAAAGAAATCAAGTGTCTATACAAATTTATAGTTAATCTTTCTCATGTCAGACTTACTGACCCACTAACACAGAAACACTTGACTATACTTATGAAAGACTCGTGTATTGAAATTAACATTCAAATACCTGCATCTGTTATACTACTCGATGTGAATCCACACAACCATGCGCATAATATATAATCTCAACATCAAATCACCTCATATGACAAGGTTAATTCATATGAGCTGTCAAGCCAGATTATTTTTCAAATCACAAACAAAGTCATATGTGTTGGGTCTATTAGAGTCTAAGTTCAAGAGGGGAGGGGTGAATTGAGCTTATAAAATTTTCGCAAGAACACACAATTTTCAGTATATCAGAGGCAAAAGAACAGATTGTTTTTACATGAAACGGATTGATTCTTCAGAGCAGTCTAATACAATTTGAATTTGTTCAAATTAAAATTGTAATCAACAGAGGGTTATAACTTAGTTGGATTTTATGAGTATGAAGAATACAGCTATGCTAAGCAATCAATCACATTCATTCAACACAAGGTTTTAATGAGAATGAATCTTTCTCAGGTTTTAATGAATAGACTATTTGTTCACAGATCAGTTACAACATCATATACAACTGCCTTGTTTATGATCAGAGAGCTTTAACAAATCAGGAAGAACAATTTTTATTTAAACCCAGAATTAATAGATTCAATTTCAAAAGAACAGATTTAGTTCTTGACAGAATTAAGCAAAACCAGAAATGAGTGCAGGGATGAGAAGAAAAGGCACGCAAGTTTTTATATTGGTAAAGAACAGATTTAGTTCTTGACAGAATTAAGCAAAACCAGAAATGAGTGCAGGGATGAGAAGAAAAGGCACGCAAGTTTTTATATTGGTTCACTCATACAGAGCTACATCCAGTTTCACCTTACCCCAAGGTGGAATACACTAAAAACAGTACCAATCACTTACACACACAGCAGTTCTTGGACACTACAAGAACAATACAACCAATGCTGAAAAACCCTATTTCAGCACACCTTGCACTCCAAGAAACCCTATCAAGGAGTGACTAACACTTACACCTTTACAAACCAGAATAAAGGAAATATTACACCTGAAAAGAAGATGCAAGAACTCAAAACCAGTAGTTCAATTTGTTGCAGAACTGCACCAACACCTTCACCAAGATCAAAGGTTTCCTAGAACAAGCACACTTGAAAATTCCTTTGGAAAACCTTTTAAAAAAACTTTCAATCCTTCTTCTCACATAGAAAATGTTTGATCTCTGTCAAAAACGTAATTGTTCAGCATCCTTTCATGTGAGAGAGACTTTTCTTTATATAGAAAACAGTTTCTAACTTCTTTTCAAAAAACAGTTGAAAAGCTGTTATGAAAACAACAGATTCAGTTTTAAACTTAACAGATTTATTTTGTGAAAACTGCCAACTCAGCTAACTGAAATAACTGTCTGAGTTGTACCTTTGGTGCCCTAACTAACTTTCGAAAATCCTTTCAGCAGACCAAAGAATAAACCTGTTCTTTTACAGAGAAACAGATTAATTTTTGTGTGGTATCCTGATTTTAGGAGAAAACTCTAAAAAGCTTTTGAAAAGACTTTTAACCACTTCATGTGCTTGATCTAGGCTTGGTTAGGCATCTAGGATAGATCAAGTAGCAAAAGGCAACCTTACACAACCACAAGCCTACATACAAGATCATTTAAACCTATTACAAACTTCAAAACAAACTAGCTATTTTCTACATCAAACACACACTAACACTAGGTAGAGAAGAGACTTCATCCATCTTCAACAATATGAACCTCCTTCGACTCTCATCACCTTAATAACTTCATCTATATTATTTCATTATACCTGTAGAATCAGAATCATCTCTTTCACAGAGCACTCATAAATCAATACACTCTCCTAACAATCTCAATACGATATTTTCTTTCCTGAAAATACTATGTCTCAATTATAATTTCATATTTCACATCTTACATTATTCAAAATCACACCATTTAATCACATCAAAGCTTAAAAGTAAACAACCCAAAAATTTACATAAAACACATAAAAATTAAAGGATTTTCAAATTAACTATATAATTAAAATTCACATAGAAAATAGTTAAAAACAATAAACAATAATAAAACAAAAAACATAGAAGCAAATCTTAAAATTTAAGTTTTTTAACTTGAGCGAAAATAATCTTGCTTCAGCAAAAATGACGAAAATCCTCTCGCTTAAGTGAAAAGGGATCCGAGAACACCCCAAATTCACCCCATTTTCGCTTGAGCAAGAATACCGCGGGATTCTCGCTCAAGCGAAAATGGACACCTTATTTTTCATCCTATTTTCGCTTGAGCAAAAATAGGTATGGAACTCACTCTCTCATACTAGCTTGAGCGAGATATGCAGTAGAAAGTTTCCCAACAACTTATCTCCTTAACATTTTTCACCAAAAATTACATTGAAAACTTATATTTTTATAAACTTACAACATTAAAATGATACTTCTTTTCTTAAGATGATAGAGATACTCTGTCAACATATATATTCATTATTTCTAAACCAATTTCCAATCATTCATATCTACAAAACAATAACATACAGTCTTACACTTAAGTAGAATTCATAATGCAATTCAAGTCAAATTATACTACCATTCAACACTTTCAATCTCAAATGAAATACCATTGATAACTCATTAAGATCAAAACAACATATACTATACAAAATACACAAAATCAACCATTTTTAATAATGCACTACTTTACTCAACAACAAACAATTATGCAAGAAAACTTGAGATTGGTTCTATTGAAAATTAAAATCAGCTTCCTTTACAAAAAGCTCAAATCCTACAAGCCCAAGGGTAGCTTAACCTATATCACAAAGTCCTGATCAAAGATCTAACGATCTAGGACTCATAACTAATCTTGAAGTTAGATACACCACATGAAATGCCTATACCAAAGGTAAGTTAATAAGTTCAAAACTGACTCAAAAGAAGAAGAAACAAAAATGAACTTACTGTATCTAATCTGATCAGGCAGTCTTGTAGTATTCACTTATAAGAATCCAATGATGAACGCCGATAATCAGTTTGATGACGTAGGGATTCAAAAAGTTAGAGAGAAGATAGAAGAAAAAAAAAAGTTTAAAGAGATGATGATTTTTTAAAATGAGACTTGTGGTCTTCCTATTTATTACTATTTTCACTTTAATAATATATCACTTCTATTCTAAAACTATTTTCTAAGTCTTTTCAACCATTTCACACAAAACAAACTTCTTTTTTCTTAACACTAGTAATATGACACAATTTTTATTAATAATTATTATTATTATTATTATTATGATCATTATTAATTACATTTTTGTCCTATTAATTTTTTTTATTCAATTTGATCCTTTATTAATACAAATTTCAAAAAATATCTACTAAGTATCTCAATATTAAAAATTCAACAATGCTATTTTAATGGTCAATCAAATACTTTTAACAATTCTTCCGGTTAAAAGACATAATTTTAGTTTTATAAATTGTACTATCTATTATTAATAAATTTTTAATTGGGTAAAAAATATTACTATATTTTTTTAACTAATTTACAATATAAAGAGACCAATCCCGACATGTTTAATAGATGTTATGACATAAATTACATACTCTTATTTTATATAATAAGATATTTAACTACTGTGAAATATTAGTAAACCGCCTACTAAGTAGTATATTGCAAATTACAATCACTACAAGAAAATAATGAAATAGAAAGTAAATTACAGTCATTATAAGAAAATTATAAAATAAAAATCAATTTTTAGAGACCAAAATAATTAGTTGCAACAGTAATTAAATTAGAGACCATTTTAGAAACTAAAAATAAGATTGGTTTCTAAATTAGTTTATATTATTGTTAGATAGTTTTTAAATGGATATCTAATTAGCAACCAAGATTTTTGTTACCAAATTTAGAAACTATATAATTGATAGTTAAAATATTGGTTGCTAATTAGATACTAGTTTAGAAACTATTTAACAATAATAGAAACTAATTTAGAAACCAATTTTTTTTAGTTTCTAAAATGATATCTAATTTAGTTACTATTGCAACTAATTATTTTTTATCTAAAAATTGGTTTTTATTTCATGGTTTTATTGTAGCGTGTGTTTTTATGAATAATTTGATTTTTTTATGAATAGTTAGAATTTACATCAAACTGAATATATTAAGATGAATATATTAAGAGTGAGAATATTTAATGGGACTTAAGTGATGATAAACATTTTATTAAAAAGAATTTTATGAATAATGTGTGTTGGCATTTCTTGACACAGCAGGTACGTCTTATTATGGATTATGCATAGAAATTTTCATTTGTATCCAGTTGATACGAATCAGAGTCTTCCTTGGAACCCTGCAAAATAGTGACCATGGAATAGAAACAATGCTTAGATTTTCGATAGCTTCTCCTTTTTATAAACATAGGAGCATATTATATTTCTGGAATGTAAGAAGTGAAAGAACTGAAAAGATAAAAATAAAAAGTTGATACAAGAAGAAAGAAAATGTCAGAAAAAAAGCATGCAATAATCATTATCTCCTCCTAGACATTTAAAGATGGCCATATATTCTAAAAGACATCAAAACTAGTTATAATTTGGTGGGTTTGTTAGAGAAATTGTTTGACCCATATTATAAAGAATGATTAAGGTAAGAACACAAAGTAGCACTTAAAATACTTGTTCAGTGTATGATGAAACCTAACTGTTGACTTTGTAATCACCATTTTTGTCCCACATTGAAAGTGTGGATGTAGTGTCAGCATCCGTGCATTATGAGAAGCAATAAAAACCAATATGAACAAGATAATGTTTGACGAGTAAGGGCACTCGGTGAGCAATAATGACTCTTGTTTCTCAAAGGTAGTATTTTCTTAGTTTCTTGGTGTTTTCTGGAAGGTTTGTAGGGATAGATATTTTCTTAGTCTCTTGATCTTTTTGGTTTTTTCATCTCTTGGTGATATCGGATTTCTTGTCTCTCCGTGGTCTCGATCTCTTGAGACAGGAATATCTATAATAAAACTCCGATGCACAAATCAATATTAGGTTTAAATAGATGTTTTACTACTGCATATAAAAGTTCATGGTTAAAAATATTATATAAAAATGATTCTCAAAACTTATTACGGTATCGTTATAAATTAGTTGTATATAAATCATATTAATAATATGTGTAAAAAATTATCGAAAAAATTTAAAAAAATAATTATAATAATGGTTTTAGTAGGAATCGTTGTTATAATGTTTTGATTGGTTCTTAAAAAGGGTTTTCAAATGAAATCGTTGTTATAAGTGTATTTTAAAAAAAATAATTATTATTATTTTTGCATAAAGTATCAAATTTTCAAAACAATAATGCATGTAATATCACAATTTAAATATGAAAATTTACAAAAAATTCTATAAATATATGAAAAAGTTTTGTCATTCTAAAGTGTTATACATGATTACCTTAATATGCATCCAAGTGAGTTTCTTTACATTTGTACTTCTCCTCCCAATCAACACAACATGTTAAAAATAAACACTGAAATAATAAGATTTCATGTTAGAACACACACATAACATTATGTAATGTATGAGTAATAAATTTGTGAATGTAATATAATCATGATGGTTTGATAAATTTATAATTTATACTAGAAAACATCATGCAAAATTTTAGAATTTTCTGACAAGTGTAAGTATGAGAACTAAAACCTCAAAATACCTAAATAATACTTAAAAATTAAAAAAAATAATAGTAAATGATGGATTTTTGGAGGACCCCAATCCCTTTCGGAATCGGCTACGTGATTCATTACCTCGTTTCAAGCAACTTTTTCCTTTTTTTTGTGTCTCCATCCGATTTCTTCGTTAGAAGTTATGACCGTTTAAAGTTTCTTCGTGCTAATTTTGGCCAACTCCAAATCTATCATTCTTCTCCTCAATGCCAAGACATCAAATATCCACTAAATTAAGTTTCCACAAACCCTAAACTATTAACTAATCAACACATACATTCAAATATTTATTAAAAAATTTAAAATCCTAACCAATAAAAATACTAACCTTCTATAGTGGAGTTGCAGGTGCAGTCCGGCGTGGGTGGCAGTGAGATGTCTGATGCGATGATAGTAAGTGATCCGACGTGGTGGTTAGGTGAGGTGAAAAAGAGGTATGGCGCTGTAGAGAGGTGTTGGAGGCGTGCGGATGTCCGTGTGTGGAGGTATTGGCAGCGTGCAGAGGAGAGATGCACAGGGAGGAGGTGGTGCTAGCGAAGGACTCGTGGTGGTGGCAGTGGAGCGAAGGTACGATAGGTGAAGGAGCGACAATGAATAGTGAAGATGAAGAAGGAGCGATAGTGGATGCACAAAGTGAAGAAAGAAGAACGAAAACACGCAAAGTGAAAAAGTGAAAATGAGAGAAACTGGACACGTAAGAGTTAAAAGCAGTACAGTACGTATAACGACAGTTCATAGGACTATCGTCGTTATTTGAGAACCAAATTAACACGATGGTCAACTGTTATTTAAAACAAAAATTAATTATAAATTTATTGTTGTCTATAACAATGATTTTAGGACAATTGTCTTTGTTTGAGGTCGTTACTATGAAATTTTGTAGTAATAATTACTTCTTAATCATTATTTATGAAATGTTAAGACTTAATTATTTATTAATAACATCATTAATGCAGTCTTTGGGCTCTTGGTCACTCAGTATACAAATCTGAGCGCAAACACATATAATTTTACAATTTAACTCAATTTACTTTCGAACTATATTAGTTAAAATTATATTGCTTTGATTTTTAATATAATATAACCGTCTTAATATTATAGAACTAAATTTTTTAAATGTAACAAATCTAAAAACTATTTTAATTACTTTTGTAAATTATCTTAAACATAGATTCGTTTTATTATAACTATATTCAGAAAATGTCTTTGGATTTAATGTGATAAGGATGATTCAGAGCTACTAAGTCAACGAGTCAATTTATGTTTCTCTTTCTTCTAGAAATCTTTTGACTCTATCATCTTTCATCATTGAAGACAATGAGAAATTGGATTGCCCTTTTTCATCTGCCAGCTGAATTTAATGCATCTTTGTTTATTCAAATTTCTGGAAGTGGGTGCAACTAAAAAACCCTAGGGTCCCACCTGTTAGAGAGATAAAAAACAGGGAAAATAATTAAGAGAAGAAAAAAAGGAAAAAAAGAAAAAATGAATAGAGGTTATTTTATTAGAAAAAATATTTATTATTTTTAATTATTTATTTTTTATATCATTATAAAAGCTAAAATAATTGTAATTAATTATAAACGACCTTTTATTACGTGAGTAATTCATATTTAACTATGCTCTTAATTTGGAAACATATTATTCTTTTATAGTATTTTTAACATTATCAAAATATAGTTGACAAGGAAGAGAAGAATTACCTTTTTTTTTTCTTTCATTTTGTGTAAAACAATTTCCATATCTCTCTATAAAACTTTCTTCTTGTCTTTTGACTCAACCACACTGTATACTCTCACTCTTTCTGTGTTAAACTCTTCACTCAGACTTTGAATGCAAGAAAAATAGAGTGTTACCATAGACTTCATGTAAAACACTTTTCATATATCTGAAAGTGAACAAAACAAAAATAAAAGCTTTTAAAAGTGTAATCTATTTTTATTAGTTCAAACTGCGAGTTAAATACATATATTTAACTATTAAAGTGATGATAAGTAGTTTAATTTTAGAAAATTATTTGACATTTCAAATATGCATTTCAAATTTTCTTTATTTTTAAGAAATAATATGACTGTGTATATTTTTTAAAACTAAAATAATGACTTAATTATAAGACTAACTTTGCTATTCTTTTATAGGATTTTTTAAAATTCATATAATTTGTACAATATTTGTATGGCTTGAATCAAAATTGAGATGATTTTTGTTTCACGACATTAAAAATATCTTTATAGTTTTTAATTTGAGATAATTATTTGAGAATTTATCGTTTTAGCGAGATTCAATCCAAGAGTACCCATAATTTCATTCTAGATCTCGCTCGAGAGAGAATTTATTCGCTTGAGTGAGAAGGAATCTGAGAACACCTCTTTTTTCCATTATATTCTTACTTGAACGAGATATGCAGAAAAATCTACATAATTATGCCAAATTTCATCATTCAGGGTCAAACAAAAACAATTTCAACAACTTATTCATTTCAAAAGTAACTTGCACTAATCAACTATACAAATCAACTAAGTTTTCAGATTTAAACAAAATCTTCTACCATAAATCATTTATATCAAAATCAACATTTTTCATATCTTATTTCAAATAATACTACATTACTCATAAACAATAAATCCTGCAAACCAAAATTTGAACTGGTGACCACATCATCTCATATCTAGATCTTCTAGCCTAAGATTCTATTGAAAATTTAAACTAACTTCCCTTACCTGAACATAAGCAGATGCTCCATAAGAGCTCCAAACTACCAAAAGCTCAAGAGTAGCCTAACCTGCACCACAAAGTCCTGATAAAAAATCTAATTATACCACTAGGACCTTGAGCTAACAGAGATTAAGCATGAAGCTAAAAGAGTCACATGCAAAGCCTATGCAGAGACAAACCTAACAAGTTCAAAATTTGATTCATAGAGAAGAGCAAAAATGAACTTACTCTATTAAAGATTATGATTGGACAGTCTTAGTATTCACTATCAGTAGTTTGATGGTGGACTGCGATCGTCAAACTAATGAGCGAGGTAGTCAGGATCTTAAAGAGAAGGAAGAGGAAAGGAAAAAAGAGTTTTTAGAGAGATGGTGATTATTTTTAAAATAAAACATGAATAACTGAATTTCTATTTATATACTCTTTTAACTTTAATAATAAAATATTCAGATATTATTTTAATTGTATCACTCTCTAAGACTATTTTTCTGACCCTTACATAAAGGATCCATTTATATGTTTTAAGAAAAAAATTGTATTGGTATCATATCTTAAGCAAACCGAATGAACCTGCTTATGTTTTATCTAAATTTTCCTTATTTAATAGTAAGTTATTTTTTTTAATCAACTATCATATTATTCTCTTTCAAGTACAACTTTTAAACCATATATTTTCAACTTTTATTCATATATAAATATATATATAAGTTCATATAGTTATTCAATAAAACTATATTGGATTATATAAAATGCAATCATAATATTATATTCAATAAAACCACAATATCTCTATAATATATGTTCATATAGTTATTATTACATTCAAATAATAGTTCATATATAATTTTAAACTTGTGTCCTAAAATATATCTCCTACATGTATCATTCATAAACATTTTCAGTTATCATTAATAATAAAATTTGTATTGGAGTTTTTTTTGGCTAAAACGAACAATGTAATGCCACTTGATTGGAAGATCATATTGTTGTGTCTTACAACATCTAAGTGATAACTTAATAAAAATATTCATTATTCTTGAGTTTTTCTCCACTCAAGTTATAACAAGTCACTTCATAACCACTCTTTTGCCCAAGTTTCTAACTTCCAACTTGAAAAAAAAGAACTATCACTCAAGCATTTAAATGTTCTCTCAAGCAAATATTCTTTACCTATAAGTTAAACCTTCATAAATAATTAAATAAATTAATTATATTTTATCAAAAGAACAGATTAAAAGTAGTTAAAATGTGTATTATTTGACCTTCATCATTATACAAGTCCTTGATATAATTGCAACAGATATAAAATAAAGTATTTAATATAGAAAAAATGACATATTTAGATATATTAAAGTCCATAATGTCTATTTAAAGTGATTTACTTTGTAAAGTATCACGTATATATGTTTATAAATCAAATAATTAACTTTTACAATTGAATTATTGATTCCTTGACTGTTTGTTATAATAAAATATTATATTAAAATAAAAGTAATAAATATAAATAAACTAATAATTTATAAAGTTAAAACTTGAGTGTAAACAAATTATAGGTGTCAAACCGTCCTTACCCTTATTTTAAGAGAGAGGATATATAATTGACTTTTAAAGAGTTCTTAACAATCAATCATAAATTGGAATTTTGTTTGAAAATTTATCCATACAAATTTCCACGGTATCCCAGTAAGAATTATTTTCGAAACAAAATACTCATGCAAACCAAAAATATTATGGCACGTTAATCATAATAAAATTAAGAGCAAAATATAATTCTTCTAAAAAGAAGCATGCATAGAACCTTGATCCAATTTTGTCTAAAAAGATCACCACTTGATATTCTACCTATTACTATTAATATAATTATAATTATAATTATTCATTAATTAACTTGGTCATTAAACACCAATAGTGGATGTTTCAGATTGTTTGGGCAGTTCCTTGAGTTCAAGGCTACTGCTATCATTTTCCTTGTACTTGAACCATTTTGAACACAGTATGAAGTAACCCAAATTCATGATTTCTATAGCAGCAATCATGTAATAAAACAAATCCAATCTCCCCTTGTTAAGATCTTCAGGTAACCAATTCCCCGATGCAGATTTGGCGCTGGTATTGTGAACAATTGTAATCAGAAGAGTGCTTAAATAACTGGACCCTGCCATGCCACAGTAGAAAAGTGACCCTGCAATGCTTCTCATGTTTTCAGGGAATTGTTTATAGTATAATTCAACTTGTCCAACCGCAGTAAATGACTCAGATAGACCTGCAAGGGCTAACTGAGGAATTAACAATAGACCTGACATAGATGAAATAGCACCTTTTCTTGGTTGCACTCCTATAGGGTTGGTCAGAGCCAAATTTCTCCTATGCTCTTCAACAACTGCAGCTACTAGCATGCATAGTGCAGAGAGAAAAATGCCAACTCCCATCCTCTGGAGGAGTGTGATGCCACCCTCTTTTCCAGTGCGTCTACGGAGAAAAGGGACCACTATTCTATCATAGATTGGTAGCCACAAGGTCATGCTCAACATCAAGAACACATTGTAGGAGGCACCGGGGATTTTGAAGTTACTGTGTCCAAAACGCCTATCAGATTGAAGGGCTTGAAACACAAGAAGGGTGTGATTTTGGACAATAACTATGTGGTACAGAATGGCTGATAACCATATAGGTAATACTCTCGTCACACATTTTACCTCCTCCACTTGCTGTATGCTGCAAAGGTTCCATGGATCTGCTGCAGATCCATCTGGGTTTATTTTATCCTCTGGAGTCACAATTGCTGCTTTCTCCAATGATCTATTCATGAAACTCTCATTTCAGTTAGAAACTGAGGACTTGTTTGATATATACACACATACACATATACTTCCATTTCACAAATAATCAGAAAACTTTATAATATTTATGAAAAAAATAAATGAAAGCAGAAAACATGTTGCCAAAACAAATAATCCTTACTACTTGGGAAGCCAACTATGAATAAAAAATTGCTGAAGTAAAAAGTTAAGCTTGATGAGTTACCTGAATTGAAACGTGTAAGGGAGGCTAGAGTTAATGCTCTTGGGAGGCACATAGTTGAAGAGGGAAATCGTTGGATGTTCTGCAGGTAGTTTTAAATTCCTTTTCTTGATTGCAACAACTAAAACTTGCACAATACTAGTGATGGGGCTCCCACTTGGTTTAACCTTGACATAAATTTTGGCCCCCATGAAGTACACTATACAAGATATGAACATCAAGGCAGCAGGAATTCCCAACCCTATTGCCCAGCTAACATTTGACTGTACATACACAATTAGTGTTAAAGAGACCATCTGGGCAAAAGTGAAGGTAAAAAAGTACCAATTGAAGAAGCTGTTGATCCCTTTCTTCCCTGAATCTGTTTTGGGATTGAACTGATCAGCTCCAAATGCCAAGTTACACGGTCTGACCCCAGCAGCACCCACCAGAAGCAAACCAAATCCAGCCAATAGAAAACCCATTTGCCCTGCAGTTGGTCCTCTGCATGTTTTGCTCTCCTTCCCACAGTGAGGTGGATGCAGATTCTTAAATACTGCTGTAAGTTGTATCACAAGCAATCCCTGTTTAGATGCAGGTGAAACAATTACAAAGGCTCGAGTATGTACCACTTGGCTAAAGGCTCAAGCCTGATGTCTATTAAATTACTATTATACAAGTAATTGATGTAGATGTATGAGTTTTTCTGTAAACGGTGTGTTTTGTGAGAAAATATTAGATATTTGGTGATGAAATTTCATGAAATTGTGCGAGGAATGTTGTCATGGCAAGGTATGAGCCTTGAAGTTGTACCAAAAATGAAGTGAATGTGCAGAATCCTATTGTCTTGTAGCGACCAAAGTAGGTGTCTGATAAGAAGGCACCTATGATGGTAGCAAAGTTGGTGCTGCCACTGAAGATGTTGATTGTATTTGTGGCTGTGATGTTCTTGAGGTTGAATACAGTGGTGAGATAGACCAAGAGGTTGGCTAAGGTGCCAATGGCTCCCAATTTCTCAAAAGTTTCATTTCCTGCAAATTAGACATACAAGTCATTCAAAAGGTAAGACTAAAAATAAAAATACCACACACAGAAAGCATTTAGGATGAACAAGATTTTCATTCCTTACCTATGATAAAGGGCATGGCCTTCCATCCTCTGTAGTTAATCTTAGGATCACTGTCTGTCACATGTTTCTCATTGTTCTCCATACTTTCTTTCTCCATTGTCTCCATAGCTGTTCTCCCTGCCTCTTCAGCTCCCATCTATTCGGGATTCTGTATATGAACTCTGTTGCTCCTTCACAGTAGGGAGAAAGAAATGGATTTTGGTGTTGGGTAATGAAGCTTGAAATAGACAAGAGAAGGAGAGTACTGAACTTTGTATATAAATGAAGGTAATGCTACATTGAAAATTCACATTTTTCATACAATTATATTGCAACTCTAATATTATTATTTTAATATTTTTTATTATTATTTAATTCTAAATCTACCTTTTATTATATATTTATTTTATTTCTAAACTCATTAGATGAAGAATTATATACAATTTCTTAAATTATTAAAGTATCATTTTCCATAAATGAATGAAAAAATTTCTTTTAACACCAATAAAATAAAACACGTATACTTCATAAATCATTATAATAATATAATAATACTTTAAATTAAAAAATATATATAATTAAGATAATAGTTTATTGAAATCGTGCTTTTACTGTGTATCGGGTTTAATGACTAGGACCTCACCTTTTTGTGGTTGATGGTGAAAGGTAAGATTTCACTTTAAAATTAATCTTATAATCTGAATGAATGAATGAGTGGGTTCACATCTAATAATTTAATAATATATGAAAAACATGAAAATTAAGGATAATGAGTGAAATGTCTTTTTTTTCCAAGTTCTAATCAGATTTTTTTAATGAATAAAAGAGTTTAAATTTTATGTTCTATTTAATTATATAAATGAGTCAAATTCATACTTGATGACTTTTTTAGCGACTAATCAATAGCATATATATATATATATAATGAAAAATGTTAAAGATAATAATGTTAATAAAGTAATTATCATAAAAAATTACCTTATATAAATTTCAGATCATTAATATATTATCGGACGACATGGTTTGTGTTACTTGGAATAGTTATAGGACATCAGTAGTTTATTATTATCATATAATACTACTTAAAAAGTGGTAATTTTTAATTTTAGAAAAATAAAAAGCAAAGCAAAACTTTATAGGATCAAAA